>NC_143018.1:115058853-115392603 GCF_055824585.1 Amblyomma mixtum
CTCACGGGTCACCAAACTCTATTGGACCTAGTCAACTACCTCCGCTTCATTGCACAGAATAACAAATTACCCAAAAACGATACACGGAGAACTAAAGCATAAAGCTACAACTTAATTCATGCGTTGTTAAAAATCTCTCGAGTGGAATATGCAACTTTAAAGTAAGAATCTAGAAAAATGTTATGTTGATATGATCTTCTCCGCAATGTAATCCAACGTATGTCCATAGACATGCGCAGGAGATTACGGCCGGTGCAACAGCGGCGCTCACCTCGGAAGCGTCTTTGTCGGTGACGTTGATTCCTTCGTAAGAAGCCTGCTTCAGGCCCATGCAGTGCAGCTGTTCAAGATACGTCGCTTCGCTCTTCTCCGAGTACCACGTCCGCCCGTAGCGAACGCCCAGAAGATCGTAGACGCCGGTGACGGAGTCCAAGTGGCGAGCAAGAAGGGAGCCAACGATGGAACCGAGAGCAGCGTGGTTGACCACATCGGAATGCGGTGCGTTATCCCCAGTGGAAATCGGTGGGAAGAGAAGCGCCGGGGACGCAAGCAACTCATGTCGCATGGAGTCTAGTACTGCCGTTGGTGCCACGTCCAAGAACTGCGGTGCAGATGTATACTACTTTGAGCAGTTATTGACTGCAGTCAGTTCGAGGTCTGCTGAGTACAGTTTCATCATCACCATAATCAGCCTGATTGCGCCCACTGATGCATTAACGACGACCGATAGGAAGCGACCACACGAAGGGACGAGAAGAGCGCTGACTGGCCAATGCTTTTCTGTTACAAGTACCCCGATAGGTTCACTGATGCGGCACGCCTTGCAATACAGTATTGACTGGTTATTGATCGTTTATTTTAAGCGGCAAATAAAACAAAAACATCAGCTTGAGAGTATTTCTTGCTTTGTAGTGTCATCTGCTTAAAAATTAGGCGCCCGTGCCTAGCCGCTTCCGCACGCACAGTTCAGCGACAGGGCATTGCCACTAAAAGACGGAAGCTTGGTACAATATTTTATGCCATGCGCTTCTTGTGTACAATAGCCAAATGTTGTATCATTGAACTGTTGAGCATAATCATAGCTTTAATTTAACAGCTAGCACTCACGCCGTCCATTCTTTTTTTTTATTACTTATCCAGCATATAAAGGGTGTTTCACCTGAGACTTTACAAAATTTCACAAACGGCTTTTTACTGGAGCTCTTTTTTCGGCATAGCATTGCCAGCGTTTTAGTACATCAGATTACAGCTAAGACATGTTAACTACCAAGCTGGTTATTTGTTATTAAACAGTCAACTTTTTAACTATTACTGTCAGGCTCCTTAATTATTGCGAAGCGCATACCCAACTCTAAGTAATATCTATATCAGTTTTAGAATTTGGAAAACGCGGTTACCCTTTATGCTGTGGCCAAATAAATTTTAGTTACATCGCGCAAAAATGCATGCGCCTTCGAGAAGCTTGCAGGATATGAATCCTTCGCAGTGCACGTAACTCACCGATGTAGCCAATTTCGTGGGTAGAAGCACCGAGGGCGACCGCGTTTTGAAATTTCTAAAAGGTGTATATAACATTGGTTACGGCGAGTTACGCGCCGCTCAATAATTCAGTAGCCTAAGAGTAACAGTTAAAAGTTAACTATTCAGTACTAGTTAACCAGCCTGCAAGTTAGCACGTCTTAGCTGTTTTCAGATGTACTGTACCGGTGATAATGCTATGCCGAAAACAGCGTTTTCTAACTCAAAAGCCTTCATTTAGAACTTGTGTAGAGCCTTGATGAAACACCCTGCATAAGAGAATACGCAGTAAATCCCGAAGATGAGTTGTAACCAATCGGTGTTTGCCGGCACTGCTTGTTAGACTAGAAATTACGGAACTTTCAGGACACTTTAGACGTAACTGTTGTGCAAAAAGCACGGCTCAGTGGTTAGCGCGCTCAGTTACTGCGGCGGAGTTCAATCCCGGCCGAGGTGGCCGCGTTTCGATGGAGCCAAAACGCTAAGGCGCCCGCGTGCTGTGCGATATTAGTGCACTTTGAAGTTCCGCAGGGGGTAAAAATTATTTCGAAGCCCTCCACTACGGCACCTCTTTCTCTTTCTTCTTCAACTCGCAGCTTCTTCCATTTCCTATCGCCGCGGTTCGGGTGACCAGCGAGATGTCAGGCAACTCCTCAGTCATTTTCTTTCTTCAAAATTCAAAACTGATTTTTTTTTCACCAGGAGCTCACGCGCGGACGAAGGTCACACTGGAAACACTCTTGACTAATTTGTTGCAACAAGAGGTGGTTAAATAAATAGCCGGGTTGCATATGCGTGGAGTGAGCATATAGACACGTGTCACAAACAGTACTAGGTCGGACACACGCTTGAAAACCTAAAGTGTCTAAAGTATGAAACAAATCCAGCCAGAAGCCTATTCGTAAACGTTTCTTTTAGTACTTTCGATATTGGTTTCGTCATTTTTAAGTTTTTATACAGCGTTCAGGTGCTCTAATAGCAAAAAAAAAACTTGCTTCAACACACTGCTGCGGCAGGCCAGAGGGCGCTGAAAATAAAAAGCGTGCCGTGTGCAGCACAGGCAGCTGCCGAGTGAGGATAATTGAGGAGGAAAGCGCAGCCCCGATGAGTGTGTCGCTACTTTGAAATTATCAAGGGGATTTGGTCTACGCAAAGCCATGGCGCCTTCAACGCTTTTATCGGTGAACCAGTCAGCGAGAAGTGATGGTGAGGGGGAGGTAAGTAGGAGTAGGCCCGAAATGGCCGCGATGCCGCAGTAAAGCGGACGCGGCACCTTCTGCATTCGCTCCGCGGGCCACCGGTTGAGAAGAGGAGGGGGGGGCATCGGACGGTAGATGCTTGCCTGTTCGATCCTTACAACCTCGTCCTCGACCAAATGCTGAGCGCTGCGGAACCTGGGTACTTTACTTAGCAGTTAAGCCGTTGCTGAGAAAAAAATATCATGATCTCATTCAGGCAGTGTCACACACGGAATGCAAATTTTACATCCTGCTGTACAAGTACATATATACCCACCATCAGGGCTAAGAGAAATTTTCAGGGAGGCTGAGAACAACTACATGTAAATTTCGTTGCCAGTAAAAATTGACTGCGCTGTTCTTTCCGGCTACCGTGGAGTTTATTCGGCAGCAAATACGCATCGCTGGCTGTTAAATTTCTAGAAACGGAACATGTCTTTCCAGCCATTCGAATAAAACTTAGTGTGGCCGAAACAGAAACGGGCTCTGATCGCCAGAAGGAAACGGGTGTTGGTTATCCTTACCTCAGACATCGGCGCGCAAAAACTTTCTTCATGTCACCGCAGCTTGCTTTCGAGAGTCAACGCTGGCTGCATAGCCTGAGTTTTTTTCTCTTCTACTTCTAGCTTATAAATGCTCTGTTTTCTTTGAAAGTGGCATATTTGCTATTCAGGCGAGGAAGGGCTACTACTACAGTCCAGCTTCAGTTTGCCATCATTCTCTCCACAAGCTCAACTGCTGAATTCTATACTGCCGCGCATATACTGACCGGTTCAGGCTCTCGCGCCACTTTGGACGAGGAGTCGCTGTCCATCAGTTCCGCACTGCGAGAACGCAGATCGCGGGCCCTCTGTTCCAGCAGCCAGGTGGTGAACGACGAGGAATCGCCGAAGGGCTCCAGGTGCCTATGGCGGCGCCGCACATCGGCGCTCTGGAACAGCGTGGGCAGAGGGCCCAGCACGATGCGGAGCCGCCGCAGACGCCCGTTGGCACGATCCTGTGTCTCGGCATCCATCCACGAGTAGTGCGTCATTGCTGACTCCAGGATGGCGCGAACCACCGCGTCAGGGGATTTATACCTGAGCCGGCGAGCCGCCAAAGCACGAATAAAGAACGAATCCGGTTACATCGAGAAACTGAGGGAAATAAAAAAGAAACGTCTAATAAAGATTTCTCTCCCTTATAAGTCGTTTAGTTAGTAGCACGTGCAAAAATGTTGTCTTCTAAGAATGTGGTTACTGTTTATGAGGGTTTAACGTCCCAAAGCAAATAGAACATAGCCATGCATGAGCATTAGTGTGCATGCTTATGCACATGCATAAGCATGCTATAACGCGCCCTAATAAATTGAATTTAGATTTATATTTTTCCCAACATTTGAGCGGTTCTTTATATGGAAAAGAATTCCGAATGAAGGCCGTGTACGAGGTCTTTTTCTTCGCTATGCGCGCACGTCCCTACCCGAGCCGCTGTTTTCTTGTTTCGCCAAGGTGGCACAGTTTACACGGCGTTTGCTGAAGAAGTGCTATACTCCTGCACGTTTCTTTCGAAACTCTCGTTTGTTGCGACAGGCTTCAATCGGCGTCCATAAGCGCCTCCGGAAGCTTGCGCAAAGGCACATGAATACGTTAGCTACATACCCCACGGTAACGTATCCACAGCGTCAGTATTGAGGTCTTGCTGCTAAAATCTTCTGCATCTCTCTCAAGGCGTGGTCCTCATAAGGGCAATGGCCTCGCCAATTTAGCATAAATACGCTGTGTCCTACGCTGGCCACGGCTACCCCCATGAACACTGCTATATTTGAATGTTTAAGGTTGAAACGGGAGTGCCTCTCGCTTCAATCTCGTGCGATAGGTGGGGACTAGGTCACTCATAAAGCTTATTCCCATCCCGAGCACCTGTGTTACACATGTCCGTATTTTTATGCTTGCTTACATATATCGGAACATGCGTTTGTGTGCTTAACATAATGAAAAAAAATCCCCACTCCTATGGAAAACTGCGCCGAAGAACGCTGGTGGCATCTGAGCAATCTGGGAACACGGTGAGTAGGGCAGGCAAGGTGTAAGAAAATGGACTCTGAAAGAGGCACATTGTGTGGGACTGATTTTTTATTCCGGTCCATTAAGAACAAACAACATAAAACCGACAGATAAGCTATGGCGGGACGTGAAGGTCGGTAATGCATTTGGCAAGCCCAACAGGACAGGCAATTCTGCGGATGTGTTTAGCTTGTCATGTTATAAATCAAAGGAACGATACTTACAAAAAAAGACTCTGACGAGGACGAGCGCAACTTCCATAATGTCCTAGCCGCATCAACTGGTCTGATCTGCCACCCTTGAGAACATTGTTTAGTTTACAGTAATTCCACAAAGCACTCATGACTCTACAATGCAGACGCGTCGCACGCATATACGTATTCTAGGACCTCGGCTACCGTCAGCCTCTGCGAAGCTGTTGGCGGCGAAATGAAGTACCTAAGGGTCTAGGGCGGGCGACTTGGTTCGAAATAACGGCATCACCGTAAGGAAAAAGCGTACCGCGTTCCAGAGGCAAATTTACAAGGCAAAAAAAAACGGAAGTGCAGAATAAAATATGCGAGTTATTAATACCCCATCCGAAGTCAAGGAAAGAAATTGAAATTTGGCCGGCCGTGTAGTGCCTGAAAAAGATGAGGAGATATCGTTTGCAATAACAGAGTAGATAATAGGGTTCAGCCGGTGAACACACAGAGAGGAACAGAGAAGAAAATGGGCACACGAGTGACCCACTTGTAATCTTTGAAGCTTATTGTAGTCGTGGACGCCAATATAACACAACCAGGTTAGTATCCTCAAGTAGAAAGCCGACAGCCTATGGGCAGACTTGTTGGGACACGGTGCTCGCTGCTGGCGCAAGAGACGAAAAGTGTAAGCTCATTTTAGAGGCCCTTAGCCTAAGGTGGACTCATCCTGGCTGATAATGATTATGTCAGGAAGGAATGCGCAGAAGCTGCACGCTGTGTGACCGCATCATAGTAGAATGCCCTCGAGTGTCCGAAGGTGGGGCACCTCTGCTCGAGACGTTGCTGGTAGAAGAGATGCTCCCAGGCGCGCGGCATCACACCGATGGACTCCCTGGCGCAGGCGTCAGCGCGCACGTAGAACGCCGCGCGTTGGTCGATGCCGTAGACGTCCGCCAGGTTGCCAGAGGAGACCGGCAAAACGCTCTCGATGACCAGGTAGCGGACCAAGCGGAACAGCGCGGCTGGCTTCGCAGCGGCCACGAACTTGGAAAATGCGGCGATGACTGTCGGCGTAGAGGTCACCATTTCATCGTCTGGCCGGAAGTACTGCACCAATTCGGAAGCGACATCCACACGGAAGTGCAAGCTGTTATCCGCTTGCCACCAACAAAGCAGGTGTCCTTTGTCCGCCCCCCAGTCATTCTCATACTTCCTTTACCGACGATACAGACTCTGGAATCGTTTCATCAAACTGCTGAATTGTTTGTTGTTTGCCTTCAGGACCCAGAGTGTTTTGGCCGGTGGCGCTGAAGCTCTGAGCTGTCAAAATGCTACTAAGGTGCTTACATCAGCGCCAGTTAAGACATCACAAAGCCGGCCGTAATCGAAGTAAGATCACCACCTTAACTGTTGTGAAATTACGTACCGTAAGGGACAAAAGTCTCCGGACCACGTGTTCCTGAAACGAAGCTTATAGCTCTACTATCAGAAAGCGGCTGGAGACCACACTTGTGGAGCTGAAAGAACAAAAATTGTTTTACCTCCGCAAGTGCGGTCTCCAGCCGCCGGCTAATAGCAGAGCTATCGGCTTCATTAGAGGAACGCATGGTGCGGAGACTTTTGTCCCCTTCTGTACAGATAATGGGAGACCAAAAATTCGAAAGAGAAAATAAATGGTCCTTAAAAATGTCGTCGAACGATTTACCGAAGCAAGGCCTGCAAAGCCCGCAATGACAGGATGTCCTTATTGACAGTTCACCGTTTAGCATGGCTGACCCTAAATTGTACTATTTTTCCGTCCTGTCTGCAACCTGCGGAGAAACGGGCAGGCATTCATCAAGCTCAGTGGCAAACCATTTTATAGGTGGGAAAGTTTAATGGCATTTTTGTGACCTAAATTGTGACCGTTTTATAAACGTTTTCTAAACCGAACAGGAAGGTACCGCTGCTGCTCATAAAACCTTAAGGCCAAGTTGTATTTTGTCCTTGCTCCTTCAGAGCTCCAAACGTTCATAGGACCCCTTAGCGGCAAGCTAGACACACCCTGGCGAACTTAATTGATCGGCTGCTTTTGATAAACATTCTCTTTATTTCGGTTCGTTAAGGGAGCACGAAGTACTATTATTTCCATATTCTTCTGTCGCTTTCAATCGTTGGCCACCTCTGGCCTCACAATACGGTGTTACGATGACCTTTGCGCCAAAACGCGTATTCTATGAGTCTCCACTCTGTGAACACCCCTCAATTCTGAGGGCTGATAATGGCGTGTACACATTCTCAAAGAATCAACGAACGGTATCCGCCACCATATTCGACCTCGTTTGCTGCATAGAAGCTCTCACCGGGTTGAACCCCAACAACCTTCTGGTTAGCGTTGCCAATAATTTAGTATCATAAGTATTGATCCCTCCAGTCTTGTGATACTAAAGTTGATACGGTGATCATTAATGCAATAGCAAGTACGTTTCAACTGAGTTGAAGAGCTAAGATGAATCAATTGTCGTCAAACAATTGTCACACCCACCTTCCAACTTGCAAAACAGTGATTGTGGACTGAACTGGTCACGAGCTGTTCTGAACACTTGCAGAATACCGTCCCAGAAAGCATTCTGAGAGCATCGGCAAAAATGAAACAAGAAATAAAACAAAACTCTGGCATCACCCATAGTGGATTTCTTTTGTCTCACACACTACGTTACGCTGAACGTGCTCCCGTAGCTCCCTGCTCAAGAACAGTGTCGAGAGGGGATGTCTAGGTCACAGAGTTTGTACCTTCAGCAAAAGGTACTGCGGTACTCCTTTTAGGTTTAGTTTAGTGGAGTTCCTCCATAGGAAACGGCCGTATGATGCCTTTTCCGCCTTTTCTAATTTGAAGTCCTAGTGATGTGTAGTGAAAGCTTGCTCTTCTTGGTGTGTGCACTTACAGTGTAGTGCGTATATTAATGTTTTCAGACACATTAACCCTTTGTGTGAAATATTCCGCATCCATACAAAATTTATCGGCTGGTACACACCGCTGCTACCTGACCCATTGTCCTTCTTGATCTGTGAATTGCTATTTTAGGGCAAAAATATTTATTTTCGATGAAAACAAAAAAATATGGCGCTGAAAGGGTTGTGTATATATAGCATCTTGTGCTGGAATGCGCTGGGAATCAAGGCACCACTCACGTCTTCCTTTTTCGACCCGTGCAGAGCTGCGTTCGTCATCTTAAGAAACGGCGTTGGTTCCACGAACGACAGGAGCTCCTCCTGAACCTGCGAAAATTTGATGTACGCCAGGCCGCCTTCCCAGTGCGGCGCCACGTTCAGGTGTGATATCAGCGCCCTCAAGTGCCTCATCGTGCTCAGCGCTGATCGCCTGAAGCGGCTGACGCCGGTGCTGTTGTGTCCGACCAGCCGCAGGGACTCTTCGATTGCCGAGAGAGTCCGCTCACCGGCACCCGCCGGGAACCGCGGCATCCTGAACTCCAGGCCCAGCGCCAGTCGGTTGTCGGCAGTCTCCTTCAGCGACGGGCAGAGGCTGGCGTGGAGCAGGACGGGCACCCCGTACTTGAGGGACAGCCGGAGCACGATGCCCAACGTGTCCTGGTGCGAGTGGGTGGGCGCTCTCTGGGTCCAGTGGATTCCGGAGGATCGCAAGAGCAGGCGCAGTGGTACCAAGCTGTCGTAGTTGCGCCTGCAGAAAACGAAGATGAGAGAAGTGCGATTAAAGCAACCGATATTTCTGAGTCTAGTGTATTTGCGGAAAAATGTTTGAGTGGGACCCCAGCGTGCATGATTGGGGCGCGCCGCTGGGCTTTGCAAAGGTTGATATCAGGCTGGAGGAAGACTTAATAGTCCTGAAGAAAGTGCACGGGAAGAAATCCTCAAAATCCTTGCATGCGCGCGTACGCAGTTCCTGTAGTGTTCTACCTGCGCGGAAATGCCACTGTACCATATGGCTGCGTGAGTCCAAATGCTCGCATTCACGGCTTTAAAACAATGCTTCGCATCAGGTGTTTCTTGGAGCTCATCGATTTAATTCTTTTTCAGGTGACCTGGACATCCTTCCTTTAGCTTTTCGGTGCAGAGAAAAAATAGCCATCGTCTTTACTGGCGTCAGAGTGAACAGTTTCATTTATTTAACATGTTGGAAGCAATACCGTACAGAACTCACGTTGAGCACAGCACAACACAATTGCAAAGAAATATTGCGATACGATATATACAGCGAATTTGGTCTCTACAATACAAGTACTCTTGAAAAGTATCGCTTCAAATTACCTCGTTTTAATATCCTCTGCATGTCAAAAATCATTACAAGTCTTAATGAATAGAAAGGTATTTAAAGTGTTATCAGTAGGAATCGTTTGGAGCACGACTTATTCATTACAGTGCACGTAACTTCACTGCGTCATGCATTGGCACCGGGAGTCTCAGTTTTTCTGTATTGCTAGTCTAATAATAGCTAAGCTCGGAAGATCTGTTCATAAGTGAAACATTGACCTATGATGGTGACTAGAGCAACAAGAAAAACTCAATTAAGCGTTCCATGAAATAACCCGCGTTTGAAGTTGTGGAGAAGAAGTGGTGCACAGACATAACTATATCTTCCTGATACCACTACAGCCGAAGCAGAGATGCAAAACACGAGCGTATGACGTCTGCTGCCAGCTGCCGCCACTGCGTTTCAACAGCAGAGGCTGCGTTTCGACACTGAAAATCCAGAAAAACTACTACTAAAAATGTGCTTGCACGTCAAATAAACAGAAGTAACAACTAACGTAGAGAGTTTCGAAATATATAATTACATGAATCAGTGGGGTCACGACTGCCCAGGAGCAATAATACTTTTCTTGCATCTATTGGAGTCCAGCAATAGCAGCTGCACCTGCTTCCCTACTTTTCTGCAGAACAATAGATGTGTTGATAACAAAAAAAATTAATTTAGGCGTTAGATCACCTGCCCTGTCTGTGCTTTTTTTTTTCTTTTGTCAGCAGTGGGAATGTTTTTCTCACTGACAGTTACGTGACATTGTCGCGAAAGTAATGACGCCTCGTCCATGCCCTTCAATTCTCCTTCTCACTCACTCACACTCTACTCTTACTAGTTTGCTGACAGCCCTCTCGGTTCCATTTTGCTCGCTCCATCTGTCACCTGGAGTTTGAAATCATATTTGCTAGCGCTTAGTAAACACACGGAACAAGAACACAAATACACAGGAGAGACGCTAGTCTCCAACTGCCGTTTATTCGAAAAACAATCAATATATGACATCTCAAAAATAGCTGAACTCACACATGCGCAGTTGCAACACCACGCCTCAGGAACATGATTTCTTTTTTTGACAGATTAACAGATGGGGTGCTGACGCATTTTGAACCTTCACTATCAATGCAGATAGCTTCAAAAATTTCACGTTCCGCTTGTGTTTCCATTGTACCTAGAATGATTGTTTCTAGAAAGATTGGTGTGCAAGGTACAGGGTCAGGGTCGCCAGGGTACCGTACGATAAAACAGCGTTTGCAGTGCGCAGCGAGATCCCCCCCCCCCCCCCCCCGCCAATATGGATTCCGTTGCCAAGCGGTGCTCTCTCAGTCGTTCATTTATGCATCTTCCTGATTGCCCAATATACGCCTTGCCACAAGTGAGCGGTATTTTGTAGACAACAGCGACTTTGCATCGAACGAACATCTTTTGAAGGTACGTAGTGCCCACTGGCTTTCTTTCCTCGCCGTTCACGAGCGGGCACAAAGCGCACAAGTTTCCTCGGGTCAGTCAATACAAGATCGACGCCACACTTCTTCGCCACCTTTTTTAGACGGTGCGACATATTCTGCACATACGGCATAGCCACAAGTTGAGTGCGTGGTTGCAATCTTCACGGTTTTGTTGCCTCTGAGATCTCATTTCCTTTAGCAGCTTTTCTGCAACAGATGTCAGAGTTTCATCCGAAAACCCTGCGTCCTCTAGGCGAACCTTTTGCAGTGTCACACTTTCAGTGATGCAATGCTCGCACGACTTATGGAGAGCAGCGCGGAAGGCATTCATGAAGATGCATAATCAGGAAGATGCATAAATTAACGACTGAGAGAGCACCGCTTGGCAACGGAATCCATATCGGCGGGGGGGAATCTCGCTGCGCACTTCAAACGCTGTTTTATTGAACGGTACCCTGGCGACCCTGACCCTGTACCTTGCACACCAATCTTTCCAGAAACAATAATTCTAGGTACGATGAAAACTCAAGCGGAACGTGAAATTTTTGAAGCTATGTGCATTGATAGTGAAGGTTCAAAATGCGTCAGAACCCCGTCTGTTAATCTCGGTGGCTCGGTGGCTGTGCCACTACACTGCCAGCTAACCCTACAGTTTTCGCCATGCAGGTGACCATCGCCGCAGTCACTTGCATGTTGCCCGCTCTGCTGACTTCGCACTGGCGTGTGCCATCGAGGCATGCGCCGGAGTGGAAACAAAGCGAACTGGACATCGGCATCATGACTGTCATCGCCGCTGCAACACGTGCGCAAGCACCAACAGTGGATGCCAGGGAACTCGACCGACATTTGGCGTCCCAAGCGGCAGGGACAGCAATCAATCAGCAGCATATAAAAGGACAGCGACCTTCAGCAGCACTCTGTGGGCTCGGTGGCTGTGCCACTACACTGCCCGCTAACCCTATGGTTTTCGCCATGCAGGTTAATAAAACAGAATACCTTTCTAAAAAATCTAGCAATTACGCTTTGATACAGCTACCGAGCTCTCAGATGTGCCTAGCCATTGTAACTGAATGTGTATCCGTGATTCGATCATTGCTGTTGTTGTCGGGGGACATTGAAACCAACCCCGGACCTAACGATAATGCCGCCGTACTAAGTGAACTACAAAAATTAAATGCCGGTCAGGACACTCTAATCGCGGAAATACAAGATCTGAAGCACCAACTCCTAGCTACAGACAAGAAAATACTTGATCTGATCCAAAGGATGGCTCAAGTAGAGAGTCAGCACGAAAACCTAAAGGCTCTGCAAACAGGAATTGACAGCGTCAAAGGTGAAACAGTACAAACTAACCAGCTCATATGCAGTTTAAAAACCCGCATTGATGATTTAGAAAACCGATCCCGAAGAAACAACCTGATATTTTACGGCATACGCGACACAAGCCCATCTGAAACCTCTGCGCAATCGGAACAACTAATAATTGATGAATGCAATACCCTTTTAAATATAAATTTAGACACAAAAGAAATCGAACGTGCTCATTGCATCGGCCGCCATTCTGACAGCACAGACCGTCCAATCATAGTAAAGCTCAAATGCCACAAAACTAAAAAGCTCATCTTGGGTAATGGACCTAAGTTGAAGGGTACTGATATTAGTATCGGCGAAGATTTTTCACGGCCTGTGAGAACTGCTCGCAAACACCTTGTTGCGTTTGCAAAAAAGAAAAAAGTAGCTTTCGCCCTTCCTTTCAAAACCCTTTTCATTGGCCCGAAGCGCTATTACTACGATGCATCATCAGAAACAGTCAAAGAAATATCATAGCTATCATCTCGCGATACCAGGGTGAGAAACTGTTCCCATCCTACGCCCCAGCACAAGCTTTCATTTTCCGTTATCTTCACCAACATTCGTAGCTTTGTTCCGAAACGCGATACCGTATTCAACCTCATGCAATCATCTGATAGTAACCTGCTCATCCTAACAGAAACCTGGTTGACCAACGATGTTAGCGACCATGAAATACAGACAGACTTTCCCGGTTTTGACATTTATCGCAAAGATCGTAAATAAACACGAAAGGGGGGGGGGGGTTTAATAGCAGCAAGCCAGCAGTTGTCATATACGCCAATCAACCTTGTCTCAGATCTGGAAATTCTTTGGCTTCTCATTCGAGCCTCGCCCCAAACAGTATTGCTGGGTGTCTGCTACCGCCCTCCAAACAGCAATGCTGATTTCTGCACAAAATTAAAAAAAATTCTGTGTGACGTTGCTACATCACACCCTAATGCACATATCCTACTATTCGGTGACTTTAACTTTCCAAATATTGATTGGCGTACCCAAACGGCTGGTAACACTGAATCAAATTATTTTCTTGACGTATGTTTTAATTCTAACCTTACGAAACTCATTTCGGAGCCGACACGTGTAGCAGAAAACTCCGTCACTATTCTAGACCTGATACTAACAAACCACCCGGAAAGCCTAACGTCTATTTGTTTCCTACCAGAGATCAGTGATCACAAGGTAATCCATGCCACATTTTCCTTTGCTCCCACACCACGTGTCACTCACAAAAAAACTATCGCCCTGTACGATAAAGGGAACTATGAGGCCATAAATAATGAACTAACTGCCTTCCTTCCATCCTTTGAAGCATCATTTCATAACAGATCTCCGGAAGACAACTGGACTATATTTAAAACTAAGGTACACGAACTAACAAAACAATTCATTCCGAAATCCACTTTTCATGAAAATCGCCACAAACCATGGTTCACAAGGTCCATAAAACGAATCGAAAATAAGAAAAAAAGACTTTTCCGCGCAGCCAAACTTAGACCGAGCACTTCAGCATGGAATAAATACTACGCGGCCGAAAAAGATTATCTAGCAGCTATCCGCGACGCAAAGCACTCTTTTTTCCAAAATGATTTGCCTAACATCCTACGTCACAGCCCAGAAAAATTTTGGAAGATAATAAACCCCCAACAGCCCCGTGAAGTTATTCTCACTAACGAATGTGATGAAATAATCACAGATGCTGACAGTGCAGACATGTTTAATCACGCATTTGCATCTGTATTTAGCAAGGATATCGGCCTACTTTCCGCGTCTACCCTTCGCAGAAACATAACGAATAACATGCCGGCCACAACGTTCTCGGTTGATGGTGTCGCTTCCAAAATTCAAAACATTAAACTCTCATCATCAGCCGGCATCGACGAAATCAACTCGAAAGTGTTAAAAAATACCAAACATACCTCTGCAAAATTTTTGTGCCTCATATTTTCGCAGTCATTGTCTACAGGTATTTTGCCTCACGACTGGAAGGTGGGAAAGGTCGTTCCCGTCTACAAATCAGGTAATAAAAATTCCCCTTTGAATTATCGTCCCATCTCACTAACCAGCGCGCCGTGCAAGATCATGGAACATGTCATATACTCGCAAATCATGAACTTCTTACATACTAGCAACTTCTTTCACTCTTCAAAACATGGATTTAGGAAAGGATTTTCATGTGGAACACAGTTGGCACTTTTTCTACATGACCTGCATGCAAATCTTGACTGTAACATCCAGACTGACGCTGTATTTTTAGATTACGCTAAAGCATTCGATAAAGTATCCCAACGACGCTTGCTGCTAAAACTTTCCCTCTTAAATTTACACCCACATGTCTTAAGATGGTTAGAAGAGTTTCTTACTAATCGTACTCAATCCGTGCTCATAAACAGCCAGTCGTCTAGCCCCCTACCCGTAACCTTAGGCGTCCCACAAGGGTCCGTCCTTGGTCCTCTTCTTTTCTTAATATACATTAACGATTTACCCTTGCATGTGTCTTCCTCAATCCGCTTAATTCCTGACTGCGTTATTTATCGTACAGTAACTAACATCTCCGACAAAAACGCTCTTCAGACTGACCTTAACAGTGTACAAGAATGGTGCGACCAGTGGTTAATGACTCTTAACCCTAACAAATGTAAGCTCATGTCATTCACCCGAAGTCTTAGACCTTGCCGTTCTGCTTACACGATAGACAACCTACCAATAGAATCTGTGCAAACATTTAAGTACCTAGGCGTCACACTATCAACTAACCTATCCTGGAATGCGCATATTGTGAACATTTCATCGGCCAACAAAAAACTAGGTTTCCTCAAACGCCACATACGCCATGCACCAAAAGACTTAAAATTACTAGCATATCAGTCACTGATAAGACCTAAACTTGAATGCGGATCAGCCATCTGGGATCCCCATCAAAATTATCTGAAGGCTAACCTTGAACAAGTTCAAAATCGCGCTGTTAGATTCATTCATTCCGCATACTCATACGACATCAGTGTATCGTCTTTAAAAGCTGAAATTAACTTGTCAGTTCTTTCCCATCGTCGGCGCATTGCTAGTCTCTGCCTTTTTCATAAATTCTTCAACATTTCATTGCACGAAGCACCCTACATCGTACGCCGCATGCACATATCCCAGCGCACTGGTCATCCGCTTCAAGCTGTTCGTCTACGCTCCCGTACCACTGCATTCTCGGCCTCGTGTTTTGCCCGAGCAACATCCGACTGGAACGGCCTTTCCCATCAAGTCGCATCTATTACCTGTCCATCAAGATTCCACCAAGAGTTAACGCAGCTGATGTTAGATTAAACCAAACCTCATGTTATATCTGTAGCCCCACCCCTTATGTAATACCCCTGAATAGGGGTCTTTAAGGAAATAAACTGAACTGAACTGAACTGAAAAAAAAAAATAAATCATGTTCCTGAGGCGTGGTGTTGCAACTGCGCATGTGTGAGTTCAGCTATTTTTGAGATGTCATACATTGATTGTTTTTCGAATAAACGGCAGTTGAAGACTAGCGTCTGTCCTGTGTATTTGTGTTCTTGTCCCGTGTGTTTACTAAGCGCTAGCAAATATGATTTCAAACGCTTTCCAACTAGCCCAAGTTTCCGACTTAATAAGTGTCACCTGGATTGTCTTTATGCTATCAGTAAATGAGCCACTGGTGTGGTAAGTACGGCCCCACGCGTCACCTAAGGATGGGCATGTACACCCCGCCTACACACCGGCCCTCCCATTCAAGTCGCATGCCTGGTTGCTGCATCAGCCTACTCCAACACTATCAGAAAAAGACTTTCATTAGACTTTCCCATGGCGCCCAAGCGATTGTAAGAACACACGCGCAATACACGTCTCACACCCATACAAAACGTTGGTAATCACTCCGTGTAGCCTCAGCATTTTGCACCTACGCAGCAATCCTGCAAGTCAGCTTAACCGCAGGAGGATGTGTAGAGTGTTTTTTCTCCGTCAACACGTGTCCTTCCCTGTCCGTGAAAAGGGCCCTGCATCACTGATTCTTTCCCCTGTGTAAGGAGCTTGCATGCTTTGGCAGGCATTCTTTTTGCGTGCGCACCTGTACTCTTCGACGCATTTGCGGAAGGCGACGATGACGTTGCGCCCCACTTCGTCACCGGCTTCGACGGGGTGCTCGTCCAACACGTGGTCGCGGAACACCGACAGCTTCGACTCCAGCAGCGCCAAGAAGCTGGACCGACTCGGGTACAGATCTGGGAATTTGCTGCACACGTAGCTGCATCGGGATAACAAAATATAGAGAAATAATGGCAAACTTTGTACTGAAATGAAACTAGGTTTATTGATTCTGCACACAGGATGAGTAGCGTGAAACAGCTCAAGGTTTCACAGTGTGCACGTCTGCATCGTGAGGCCATAAATCTAGCATGCAGAATGATACAGTTAAATCAGCACGTTCAGTCAATCCAGAATGGTATAAGGGTAGTTATTTGCAAGGTATAAACAATGTAGGCGAAAAAAAAATGAGATAGAACTGGTATATACCGGAGGACGACTTTCAGTAGTATTTAGAAATTAATAAGCGATGCCAGGGCACATTTCTTTGAGAGAAAAGTGTTAGTGTTAGCTGAAACTGGGAACGCAATTTTCCTTAAGCAGACCTTGAAATGATTTTTTGGGGGATATTCTAGCGCAACAGATCTATAGAGACGGTATTTATGTGCATTCCAGTAAGATTTGAGAGCCCTGCGTGGACCGTATGATTCAGAAATAATTTTTTAAAATCGGTGCTCGCAGTCCCTCGAAATCGATTAGGGCGACACACCTCACCACGCGTTCCCTACCCCTGGTGTCATGGGCTGAAGGTGCGAGCTTGAGGGCTGTCTGTTCTGCCCACTGACGACATCGGGGAGGGGAACGTGCGGTGAGGTGTGTCGCTCTAATCGATTGCAAACTGTTGCCAGCAGCGACTTTTAAAATTTATTTTTATACTTTACGGTCCATGCAGAGCTTTGAAGTTTGACTCGGATACGCACAAAGACTATCTCTGTGGTTCTGTTGCACAAGAATATGCCCAACCAAATCATTGCAAAGTCCCTTTAATTATTACAAACCAGCAGCAGTAAACAAATCTCTTTTGTATGAAGCCTCTTTGGTCATGAACCTTCACTTAGTCATAGTAGTTTACTACTGATACGTTTAAGGATGCTTGATACCAGAATTATAGCGAAATATTTTATGTGCAAATAACTTCGTAGTTTGAGGAGGAAAGTCATGAAACGTTTGAACAGTGTTTTTACTGTCGAAATTCATTAGCTAAACCCGCTTATGGCGCACTAGAAGCCTCAATGCCTAATGAGGAAACGTGAACGATTGCGTACCTGACTCTGAAGCAAAATATCGCGCGTTACACGTCATTCCAGTTCGCCAAATACAGGAGAAATTTCTCTAAGGCTAAACAAGCGAACTGGTGATATAATATAAGGATAACACTAAGAATACACGTACGATAGGAGAGGAAGCACAGATGTCAATGTCTTTCCCGCTGTTCCCCGCGGGAAAGACTTACGTTACCTACTTACTTTCCTCTCACGAAGATCTTACTTTCCTCTCACGCACAGGTTTCGCTCACGTATTTATACTGTTCTGTCTCTCTAGTGTGTTTAACGTGCACTTTCACTAAACCTATATTAAGTAACTTTAAAACCGATTTGCGACTTGCAGTTATATCTAAAATCAGTTCCATACGTATGGTTACTACGTTACGTAGAAAGCACCAGCAACTAGGACGGCCAGCCGGTCGCGATCACTGTCGCGGTAGTTTTAAACTTCTTTTCTTCGGGATAATATGCAACTGAAGAATTTATAGTGGCCACCACCCAGCATTTTTGCACTTTAATCAAGCTTGCCTAACAGCAAATATTCTACAGGAGTAGACTAATAAAAGCTAATCCCTATATATCTTTTTTATGGTAATCATCGAAATTCTTATGACTGTGACGTCCTTGTTAATTCCCCAAATCCCTATTTGCAATAGAACATTCCCAATAATCCAGACCAGTCATGAGCCTCCAAAGTATGTATCTACGTTTGCAAAGGCACTCGCGTTTTTGATGATAGGAGATGTGGCCACAAACGCCAGGAATGAACAATGTTATAAAGCATGTCACGCTGTCGCGAATTCTACAGGCACACACGCGACTTCGCTTGCTTTTTTCGATTTTTAACATTTGATGAACTGTACAACGAAAACTGCTATCTGCTTAACATTGTCGGCACAGCTGAAGCCTTATAAACAGCGTGCCGGTAGTAATAGCTCCGCAAGCGCGACCACGGCTACAGTTGGGTTCGAAGCACTGACTCATATTGTAAACAATGAGTGGTTTGCAGAGCCTGTTGTGCTCGTAGCCAAATCCTAGTCAAATCTTTTAGCCATATCTCGTTGAGTTTTAACTGAAGGTTAATAGTTGCAACGTGTTTACCTTGTTGATAATCTCTTTCCTAGTGTGACAGTTGCGCATCGAAGCAGTGCAACGCAGGCTCCTTCAATTGCGCGGGGGTGGGTAAGGCTGCATCCATATTTTTCTGCCTCTTCCAATGCTCTCTAAACCATTCAATCTTCCGGAGTTTAGAGGTCGAATGCTAGGCAAGACATTTCTCTCTTCGCGCACTCCGTAACCTAATAAGGGCTGCAAGGGCAGAATCAGGGCGCGCCATGCGCACACCCTAAGTGTGCAAATGCCCCACTAGCCTAAGCAGCCAAAATGTATGAATCTCTTGCATCTACCTTAGCCGTGGGAGCTCTATCAGAAACTTATAGAAGCTCGATAAGAGCGTTTGAAACTACCGTAAATATATATTTGCCCCAAAGTGAAACTGCGGGCTCCCATCCTGGCTGCGGGCTCCCATTCTCTCTCTGTACCTGTGGAAGTCGCTGCAGGGGTCTCCCTCTTGTGGGTCGGAAGCGGTCAGCGTCATCTCGCGGCCGTAATCGAAGCAGCGCGGGTCGTGCCAGGAGCAGCCCGGCTCCAGAGCCATGATTGCAATAGGCGCAGACAGTGACAGACCCGTGAATATTATGGTAGCCAGAACCACGACGGTCTGGTTCATCGGCGACAGCAACTCCTCCGGCTCGATGATGGCGCCTCCCAGCTGAGCATAATTCCGGCCTCCGACTCCCGTCGCCTGAGTATGTGCCGCCTCGGCTGCATTGAATGTGGAGCATGAGCTCGAGCATCAGTTGTAATCGTGGCGCCATGAGACAGAGTAATATTGATCGCTCCAAGGCAAAGGCCGCTGTCATTGACCCCAGCTTTGTCCTCTTCCTCTCTTGAACCAGCCTCGGCCCCTTTATTGTCGATGTCTTTCTTACCGCGTACCATTTTCAGACTGCGTAACCCTCAGTTACGGTTTTTCTTTTCGTGGAATCCCAGTAGAGGCTTTAATTAGGCGACTTTCCCAATATCCTTCCGGGTTCTGTAGCTATTCACCGAATTTTTGCCAAAACAGGTTTGGTCTCCGCTTATCAAATAATAAACAAACACTAGGTCTAGTAACGTGTATTAGATCGTCCCGATGGCGTTTTGAAGTCTGGGTGAAGTCTCATAACGCTATGAGATTAGTCGTTAGGCCGCCACTACATTTCAGGAGGAATGTACAGTGACGGGATTGGGTACAGTAAAAGTCGAGCGTTATGAAAACATAGCACAATGTGTAACAGCACGAGGGATGTTGATTACCTTCTTCAACGGGATTCTTACATTTGATGCTCCTGCCTGAAACGACCATATAAAAGCAGAATTGTGTCCACGAGAGCACCAGTGCAGCTGATTGATCAGTCATAGAGATAATATCATAGTCCTTAAAAAGTAGCGACTAAGGCTACGCACAAAATGCACACCAGGAGTAAATGAAAAAAAAAACAAGTGCAAGAGGTTTGAGACAAAAAGAGAAACAGGAAGTTCATGGCGGATGTCAACGTCCCTGGTCTCCTTCTCTCCTTTCAGTGTTGCGCTAAGATCTATACTCTCTAGGTCCAACTCGTTCGTCAGCTTTTACTTGGGGACGCTATCTTTTTAACGGGCAGCCGCTTCTTTAATCTGCATTGAGCCCAGGCCGAATTTTAGAACCACGAATTATAAAGTAATGCTGTCTGGTTGAGAAAATCACAGAACGTACTGCGTAGAAGGTAATGTAATAAGCAACGTTAATTAATACATTTTACCATGTTATACGTAACACTGCCACATCAACAATCGCACAATGATGCTGCAGGTAGTAAAATTAGGCGAAGGCAAAAAATAGCGAGCATCATTATGATGCTACTCTTCAATACGAGTTCGAAGGGAAAAAGTGCACCCGCATAATTTTGTCACAGAAATAAATTTTTTACAGGACAGAAGCTCTCACTCATCGGGTTTAGCCTTCGTTCTCTTAATTCTATTCAGAATCAGTCTAAGCCTCCGTTGCCAATCCGCCACACCCAAATTGGTCCCGTAGCATAGTCTTTCAGCTTCTCGAGCCTAGTGCCGCTGACACTAAGCAGGCTCAGCTTCTGATGACAGAGCCTTCGCTCTTATTCTGATTTTCAGGTGCTCCCGTGCAGACGTTGGATCAGAATTTGTTGAGTGACTTCTCGTAGGGAAAGCTGAACCAGACAAGCAGAAACGCATTTCGTGGTGCATGCAAACGGCCACTACTGCGCATGCGCCGTTACCAAGGCAACCAGTAGCATGGTAATCATGGCGCCACTCGAGCTGCCAATCATAAGAGACGAAAATTGGGCTCTAGGTCTGAATCGAACCCGGGCAACTGGCGTGCGAGACGGGGACGCTGTCACTCTGCCACGAACTTCGACGATTGAAGCTGAATAAAGGTGCGTATAGTCAATGCACAGTTCTTAAAAGATATCTTCGAGATGTTTATTAATAAGGCACACATGAGATGCAGAAACCAAGCAAGTACCAAACCTCACCCGTTTCCAGTAAATTTCCTGCGTGCTTGGCGTGCAGTAGAAGCGCCATCATGAGGCACCCACAGAAAAACCCTCTCGCAATGTACGGCGCTGGCTCAGGAGAAGAATGCCTCGCGAAGAAGACACCGCCAAGCTGCTGAATGACAACGACGGCGTGTCACTACCAAAATGTGAGTAGTCGAAACTGCTTTCGCTACATATATACTGGCCTAGCGGAGCTAAACAACTGCGATTTTTTTCGTCCCTCCCTCAAACGTTACATCAGCTTTTGTCGAGTGGCCTTTTTTCGCCCCTCCCTCGCAGCGCTTGCGCTTGCGTCGGCTCGCTGTCCTTTATATTAGACCAATTTTCTCACTTATCTTCGGTTCTCAAGCAAGATTTGATAAAAGGAGGAGGGTAGCTAAGAGTCCCCCTGAAAAGGCAAGAACATCATCCTGTTGCTTAATTAACGATAGAGATTTCAGCATTATTCCAAGTATTTGAAGTTCAGAAGATACGTAAGGTCTCAAAGTATGATCATAGCCCCGGGAAAGATTAGGTTAGACGGTTCGGAGTTTTGTTCTCATAGCTGAACAGATAGCGATTCATAAGCGGGAATTTCTCGTTGTTCTTTTTTTAATAAAGCGCTTTAAGTTTCGTCTAAACCTGAGACGTGCTGTCATTTTAAACTGTAATATTCTTATATCCTTCCGCCCATACCAGTGTCGCCGAGAAGCTTCTTTTTCTATAGAATAACCCTTACCACGTGGTGCGCATGCGATCTTCGTCAATTAATAAACACCTCTGTGTGCTGGTCATCGTCCATGCTTCCCGCCACTGGTATCGTCCATGTCCGCTGCCTTAAACGCTACCCTGATGCTCATACGTCGTCCGCTAAGTGCCGAGACGGCGCCTCAAAAGCCAAGTTGTTAACCAAAGGTCAGACAACGATGATGATCTCAGTGCGCTTCATGAGTATAAGCGAGACGGAGGTGATGACGATGCTGTTTGATTTTAATGGTTGCTGGCGGCAATGTCAAATGACGCTATTCTTGTCCGTAGTAGATATCAGTACCTATTATTCTTTCCACGACAGTACCTTTGTTAGCTGTTCCATGCAATTTTTGTGCTTGCTCTGATGTTTATACGATTATTAGGAGTTATTTCAAAAAGATTTGCATCGCGGCATAGTGTGATGAAAATATGCATTTTTCGATGTTCATTAAATACCTTCTTATTTACACTTCCTCGGCTTCTCATTGTACTACAACGTATTCAGTGTTTCTATTTTATTTCTGTCTTTTTTTCTCAACAACTAAAGGACAAACTTCCTGGTTCGAGTTATTTACAGAACTTGAAAAGTTGAATTTCATTTAATGTAGTCTTCAACACGAGGTTCACTGCTTGCTGAGTAGGACAATTATAGGTGCGCATATAATTGCACTTTTTTTTGCTCCTGTGATACACCACATACTCCTGTGATACACCACCGCAGAAAGATAAGACACCCGGCATAATCGTGCGCTTCACACGACAGGCGATCAGGGAATCGTGGTTGAGTAAGAAGAACAACCTAAAAGACAGTAAGCCAAAAATCTTCATCCAAGAAAACCTAACCAGGCACAACCGCGAACTGCTTCTAGCAACAAAAAATTGGGCGAAAGAGGCTGAGTTCAAATATGTATGGTACACCCATGGAAAGGTTCTTGTGCGGATGATGGATGGGGCAAACGCAATTCATATTAAATGCCTCAAGGATCTTGATCGCCTTAAGCCAGAATGAAGTATGCACTGAATGCTATACTTAAGTGAAAAGGGCAAAGATGTATGAGCACAACTTTTACTCGGCAGATGAGCTGAACATTACGGTTTCTAATTTTAGGTCTTCCACACTGAAATGTGTACACCTAAATGCAAGATCTGTCCGCAACAAAACTTTTTCTTTGGAAGAATTCTTCAGTAAATTTTCTTTTAGTTTTTCTGTTATTATGTTCAGCGAAACATGGAGCACGAACGAGAGTGACGTTTTCAGAATGAAGGGCTACAATACGTACTATGTCAACCGCCCTTGTGGTCGCGGAGGTGGCATTGCAATCCTCACTTTGGAACAAATGGACTGTGAACTGCTTGATTCATTTAGCATAGTGACTCCAGACTATGAAGTGTTAACTTTAATTGCAGATAAGGTAATATATTCGGTCTGTTATCGACCACCAAATGGTCATATTTCATCATTTTTTGATTTTTATGAAGGCTTTCTTTCATTTGTTGTAGAGAACAAGTATAAGCTGATCGCCGCGGGTGATTATAATATTGATATGGGCGTTAACACTCCTATTAGTACAAATTTTAGCAACCTTCTTATTTCATATGGGTTTGACAACGTTATTAATGTACCCACCAGAATAACAACTGAATGTGAGTCAGTGCTAGACATATTTATAACAAACCTTTCATCGCAAGATATAAAAGCTGGTGCCCTATCGTGTTCCATCAGTGATCATCTTCCCGTGTTCCTTTGTTTACGAGTTGCCCGCACTCTAAACTGTTCGTCGGCTGACAGTCTTTACCAGCCAGTAACTGATTCGGCTCTCAATGCGTTTAGAAGTGAGCTGCTGCAAATAGACTGGCGCGAAGTTCTGAATATACATGATGCTAACAACGCCTACAATGTTTTTTTAGATACCTTCAAAAGATTGTACAATGCTCATTTTCCTGTTAAGCGACGCAAAAAGAGTAGAAAAATTCGAAAGCCATGGGTTACACATGAACTGTACCAAGAAATGAGAGCAAAAGATAAGCTCTACAGACAGTTTTTAAACACCCGCAACGCTGATGATTTGACCGTCTTTAAAAGGTATCGGAACCAGCTAACGAAAAAGCTGCGCACTGCACGTAAAGAGTACTTCTCGCGTTTTTTGGACGACAAAAATGTGCCGAGTGAGTTGCTTTGGGACAAATTAAACACGCTACTGCGTCGCGATAACCAACGTAGCTGCATTTCTAAACTAACAATTAATGGCAAAGTTTTGCATGAGGAGGAACTGGCTGATGCTTTCAATAAATTTCTTACAAGTATGAGTACTCCACGCAGTTCCTCAAATGCATGTCGGTATATCAGCACGCGGAATGAAAAATCAATATTTCTACAGCCAGTGAACGAACAGGAAGTAATTTCAACAATAAAAAATTTAAAAAACAGCACCAGTAGGGATATCGACGAAATTCAAATAAAACCAGTAAAGTATGTCGCAGATGTCATAGCACCAGTTCTAACGCATATCTTTAATAAATGTCTGACGACATCGACATTTCCGGTGAAAATGCAAACTGCAAAAGTAGTAATGCTTTTTAAAAAGGGAAGCCGAAATGAATTGGGCAATTACCGTCCGGTGTCTATCTTACCTATATTTTCTAAGCCTCTTGAAAAAATAATTCACTGTAGGCTTGTAAGTTTTGCTGACCACTGCGAATTAATAACAAAACACCAGTTTGGCTTTAGAAAGAATATGTCTACTGAATTAGCTCTGCTTCACCAGAAAGAGTATATTTTAACGCAGTTTGAAAGCAAGGCAATAGTAGTCGGCCTATTTGTCGATTTTTCCAAGGCATTCGACTTGGT
Organism: Amblyomma mixtum; assembly: GCF_055824585.1. Lineage (NCBI taxonomy): Eukaryota > Metazoa > Arthropoda > Arachnida > Ixodida > Ixodidae > Amblyomma > Amblyomma mixtum. Next base: position 115,083,453 of record NC_143018.1, read on the forward strand.
GAACCATGATGTTCTGCTGCAGAAGTTGGACTTTTACGGTATACGAGGGTGTGGATTACAGTTATTACAATCATATTTATCCCATCGATGTCAAGTAGTCCAAATAAACAACTCGCGATCACCAGTCCTGCCACTGCTTTGTGGTGTCCCACAGGGCAGCATATTGGGCCCCTTGCTATTTAACCTGTATATTAATGACATTGTTAACATTAACCGGAACGCCAAATTTATTATATATGCAGATGATACTAGCATATTTTTTTCTGGTAATCACATCGATAAACTCATCACTGATTGTAATGACACCATAGTCCAACTGCAGCAATGGTCCTCATCCAATTACATGAAGATTAACGAAAATAAAACAAAAGCAGTTGTCTTCCGGCCGAAAAATAAACCTGTTCCTCCTCATGCTGATATTGTTTTAAACTCTCATCCTGTTGACATTGTTGACCATTTCAAATGTCTTGGTGTGATATTCACTGCCAATATGTCCTGGGAATCTCATGTGAATTTTGTATTAGTGAAACTTGCTCGAATAACCGGTGTAGTTGGTCGTCTCCGATATATGCTTTCTACTAAAACAAAAATATTGGTCTATAATTCTCTTTTCTGTTCACACGTCAACTACTGCCAGCTTGTGTGGGGCACAACTACATTCTCTAACACACAAAAAATATTCCATATGCAAAAACGATATCTACGTCACGTGTACAATGCTGGCTACAATGCAACTACTGCAGAATTTTTTCACAGTGCTCATGTTATCACAGCCCACAAGCTATACCGTTACCGTTTGAGTGCTCGGTTTAAATATGAAGTGAAAAAAAATATTCACAGCCTGGATGCCTTGGCACATTTAGAAGGAAATGCTAAATGTTATCAGACTAGACATGGAGAAAACTGGAAGGTTGCTGTACCACGCTTGAATTCTGGTATGGAGCGATTGTGTTATTCTTTGCCATCTTTGTTAAACTACTATCAGTCACTGAATTTTGATTTATTTAGTTGTTCCACTCTTAAACTTAGAGACATGTTTGCCGATTGACTAACCTGATTTTATCTATTCTGATGTTTGTTTTACCTAGCTCAGGACTTTTTTCCTTTGTTCTGCACTGATGAAGTGTCTTGATTTGTTTATTGTTTTTTTCATTATCTGGTGCTGTCTACACGCTGCCTTACATTTGGGGCTGCGGACTCGTCAAGTTGCCAAGTGGCAGCTTTTTTTCCGTAGCCCTCCATCTGTAGCACCGATGGAAATAAAGATTTGATTTGATTTGATCTTGTTAATCTCTTAAAGTAGATCCGCTTAAAACATATTACGCTGCACATTTCAAGAAAGCGCAGTTTTCTCACCATGTTTGAAAAACTATGCGACAAAACAGCGTGATCCTGCCCCTGCCCCTGTGTGTGTACGTATATATATACACACACACAGATAAACGGCGTAGGTGCGAAAGGCACGCATTGCATAGATAGCATAGATGGCACTATCAACACCAACGTGCGATAAAAACGAAACCAAAGTGCTCTTGTGCCACAGATCAACATGTGTCACATCATCACAACGAGATGTAAAGAGTGCTAACACTGACACCCTTTTTCTTCCCGATAAAATACGCCTCCATAATCTCTCGAGTGCGCTGATCACAATGCCGGTACAGAACAACTGCATCTGAAAAAAGCTTTGCCCATTTTTTTAATCTCCTTGTTTCACTCTGCAAAGATAGGAAAAAAAGATATGATTTTTAGACGCCTCATGATGAGACACGTGTTTTATCTGCGGCGCAAGTGTACTTCGGTTCGTAGCCTCCGCGGTGGCTCAGTTGTTATGGTGCTCGGCTGCTGACCCGAAACACGCGGGTTCGATCCCGGCCGCGGCGGCTGAATTTCTTTGGAGGAGAAATTCTAGAGGCCCGTGTACTGTGCGATGTCAGTGCACGTAAAAGAACCCCAGGTGGTAGAAATTTCCGGAGCCCTCCACTACGGCGTCTCTCATAGCCTTAGCCGCTTTGGGACGTTAAACCCCATAAACCAAACCAACATCGGTTTGTTTTTTATTGCATGTTAGAGTTGATGGTGCCCTCTATACTATATATGCACTGCATGCATTTAGCACGTACGCCGTTTATCGATATGTATATAATGCGTTCCTCTGCAAAAAAATTTAGCTGCGAGACAGCGCTTGATTTTTCGCCCTTCCCGCGCCTTTCATCCTTCCGAGCTGACTTTTCCGCCAAAATGAGTTTCGAACACCTTAAATGGCATAATGCGTACTAAAAACACAAGTACATTGGTGTTCTCACAGTTTGCCTACTTCGACTGCAGTCGCCCCGCTCAGTACGCGATCTCACGACCTTTCTGTTGAGCAGCTGAACACCGCATCTAATTAGCCACCGCTGGGCGTGATTTATTCAGAACACGTGATGTGGTTCTACCATGCATGTGACTGCACTTTCGTTCAGTCCCCAAAAGGAAAGAAAGGATACGCTACCTGCGGAACCACCTGGAGCTTCCATTGGGAGAGCAGTCTTTAAGGAATGCGCTGTAGTCGGCCAGTGCTGAACCAAGGTGTACGTGTGGCGCAACACCTGCTAGCGAGAGCCAAGCAATGGTGCATGCACAGCCCTGCGCGAAAACAGTGAAACAGAGCAATGAACTAAACTGCGCAATGGTTCACCGTGAATAATTGAAAAACCGGCCACTGCTGGATCATTCTTTCCCTTATCAGTGATAAGCTTTGCTTTATTTGCTCCAGAAATCCAACAACAATGTGCTCGTTAAGAAACCCGACAGTATTTTAAAGAGTTTAATAAATGACATGCCTGCAGAAAACTTCACAAATGACAATTATGTCACTCCTCTGGCGTGAAATCCCCACACAAGCGTCCAAATTTGCTTTGGTAATTTGCCCTCTACTGCAGAGCAGACACTGCTACAGCGGACAGGCTGTACGCGCGTCCGCACGCTGCTTTGCACATTTAATCTTCTAGATTATATAGTCTAGAAATACTGGAATTTTGTAAGAGAAGAAAAAAACTTAACGCAATATTGCAGTAGTCCTTAAGATATTTTGAGCGTAGCGTGAATTTCAGATATATTGAGGAAGTGAACTTCTAAGACATTTAAACTACCCCTAAGAGTAAAATGCTCATCATTGCCGATCAAAATGCACTGCATGAATGCTCTTCACTCGTGTAGATAGGCTCGGAGTAATACCTGCCCGGTTGTAGCGCCCTCATTCCTGCTTAAAGCAGGGATGCTTCTCCCTGCTTAAAGCAGGAACACTGAAGCCACAAAGGACGAGTGTCCGTTTCGAGTGAGCAACGATGCGCGAGGCCCGCACATTCAGACTAGTGATCGTCCGTTCCGATGGTAAACGGCGAGGGCTCAACTACCGGCACCTATAGACGCCTATGTATATGTCGGTTAACAGTTCGACTGCCGGTTCTTTGACGAATCAAGTTGCCTCCAGCACTTTTGAACAGATCTTGCTGCTATTCGAATGTAGTGGGCAATGCACTTATGCGACCACAGAGGAGCAGCAGCAAGAAAAACTATTAAAGGGAAGCTGTGCGAGCTTAATGTGGGATCCTCCTTCCAGTGCTTCACTGACTTAATCTGCACAGCGGACCTGTTGGCCGAGAGCCCGTTGGTTCTTCAGGTTATGGCTGGTAAGCAGCGCCTCCCACCACTCAAAAGACGCGTTTTCCGTCTGCATATTGGCCGCACACCCCTATGAAATGTGGAAGAGTGAAGGGCGTGCCTGGCACCAGGGACATGTAACGCTGTATAATGTTGGGTGTACGAGATGTAGCTTCAAATGTGTGTATCTGCCGGAAAGAGAAGCGGCCGGTAAACGGCGCAAAAAATCCTTTACTCGATCAAAGCATTTTAACTTTTTTTTCACGAACCCGCTAATGTGTGCTGCATGAAACGCATAAGTCGCTGAGGTATACCCCATCTATCGCAGTCGCTTTTGGCGCAAGTGGTTGCGGTGCACGTTGAGGCCCCAACGCCTATCTGCAAATGCTTTTATAAAAATTACGAGGAACTTTAGCGGCTAAAGTGCTGAAAGGCGGAAGCCTGAGTGCTGCATTCTGCTACGTGATTGTTCACTGCACATTTTGTTGGTGCATTAATTAACTGCCAATTAATGACGCTTAAGCTTCGCCTTTACAAGTGGAACGCGACAGCGTGTTGTAGCGCTGCCACGGAGTCCAAGGAACGCCACCACCCGTTCGGGGCGATGCGTTGCCCTTTGAACGCAACGCTTTTTTGAGGAAAGGAAATGGGGCTGTAATTCTCTGTCATCTCGGTGGACACCTGAGCCGCACCGGACAGGAAGGGAGGAAGTGTGATTGAAAGAAGAAAGAGGGCCCGTAATGAAGAAAATGAAAATTGTATTTGAGGAAAGGAAATTACGCATTAAGTGTCTCACATATTAGAGTAGACACTAGTCGAAAATTGTATTTGAGGAAAGGAAGTTGCGCAGTAACTGTCTCTCATATTTCGGTGGACACCCGTCAAAATTCGCGCGCGGTGACGTCACGACAATTTGGACCAATCTGAAACGCGGACAATTACGCCTTGCTCGTCGGGAAATTGGTTTCCGAGGAAAGGAAATATATCTGTCTCTCATATCTCAGTGGACACCTAAACCTCACCGCAACGGGAAGGGAGGAAGATGGGAGTGAACGAAGACATCGTATTCACTAGACGCACCTTTGTTCATTCCAAACCATCGTGCTGGCATGGCGGAGTGGAAGCGTGCTCGACTCGCACTCCGGAGACCGGGGTTCGATTCCCAAGCTCGGCAAATTTCTTACTTGGTTTTATTTATTTATCTGGTCGGACTAGAAAGGTTAAGTAGACTAATTACTTCAGTAAGCAATTAACTAAACCCAAACTTACTTGGAGCATGACTATACGACCCCTTAATTGGTTGCATGGTTAGTAGCCAAAGTACAATTGGCCCCGATTGAAATTCGCGCACTGTGACGTGACGACCGTTTCGACCAACTGAAAAGCGTGACATTCTCTGTCGACAACTCCTGCTTACAACGATGAGGCATTAAAGGCTTCCGCCTTAAAATATATTAAGGCGAAAGCCTTTAATGTCTCATCGTTGTAAGCAGCAGTTGTCGACAGAGAATGTCACGCTTTTCAGTTGGTCTAAACGGTCGTGACGTCACAGTGCGCCAATTTCAAACGGGGCCAATTGTACTTTGGCTAGTAATCATGCAACCAATTGAAGGGACCATATAGTGATGCTTCAAGTAAGAGGGAAAGAGCTTAGTTAATTGCTTAATTACCCAATTAGCCTAATTAACTTATCTAGTCAGGCCACATAAATAAATAAAGCCTAGTAAGAAACTGGTCGAGCTCGGGAATCGAACCCCGGTCTTCGGAGTGCGAGGCGAGCATGCTATCCACTCCGCCATGCCAGCTCATTGGTTTGGAATGAACAAAGGCACGTCTAGTGAATACGGTGTCTTCGCTCACTGCCATCCTCCTCCCTTCCCTTCCGGCGAGGTTTAGGTGTCCACCGAGATATGAGAGAGAAATACATTTCCTTTCCTCAAAAACCAATTTACCGACGAGCGAGGCGTAGAACCGAATGGGCGATGGCGTTCTATGGACTCCCTGGCAGCGTTGCAAGACGCTCTCGCGTTCCACTCTTAAGGCCCGTTCACACTTGCGAGTCGCAGAGGTCGCGCGACTGTTTTGGTCGAAAAGCGACGGTCGCAAACGGTCGCCCTGGTCGAAAAGCGACAGTCGCGGGCCAGTCGCTCGGTGCTCGATTTTTCAGCCTCGCGACTGCGAGTCGCAAACCTCTGAACCAATCAGCGAGCGAGCCAAGCTTCCGGCAACGACACCGCTCGCGGGCGCGCCGGGCGACGACCTGCGCTACTCCCAGTGGGCTGCCGTAGTCGTCGCTAAGCCTAGCCGGTTTCATATCGATGTCGCAACTGAGGGCGCTTCGGATCCTGGCCAGCGCTAGTAATTAAGATGCTGCTTTCGTCACCACTTTATTGTGGACCTTGTATCATAATAATATCAAGACATGCTCGACTTCCGCGACGCCTTCAGCAGCGGAGCTAGCAGACAACAGTCGAGCCGCATGGAGCAGCAGCAGCTAAGCGGCTCTGGGAAGAAATTTGCTTTTGTCGCTGTTATCCCTTCTACCAGCAACTCGGTACTGGCCAGCGATCTTCAAAAATGATTCATTTCTTACATTCCTGTACCCAAGGGCTTGGTATGAACGCGAACAAGCAATATTTGCGCATTTTTGTGACGCCGCGGCGGCCGGCATACTGCAGGCTGGTAGGCCGGCCCTACAGAGAAGCGCGCCTCTGTCATCGTGACGCTTGTACGACCTCGGTGCACATCAAAACCGTCACGACAACCTAATCTTCGCTCGGGTAGTTGTATTACATTGCGAATAGCAGTTTAGACTATCGAGCGCGAGTACAGGAGGCGCGGCCAAAACAGGCGAAACTCTCGAAAGCGCGCGAACAACGTCATTCCCGAGAGTTTTCGCTTCAAACGAGAATCTAACGAGAAGGCGACCCGCTGGTCGCGCTTGCAAGTGTGAACAACGGTGTTGTCGAGCTGCTGCTTGGTCGCAAGCGACTGCGAGTCGCACGCCCTTTGCGACTCGCAAGTGTGAATGAGCCTTTAGAGGCGAAGCTTAACATCTTAACCACACATCAGTGACCACACTTTAGGTAAAAAAAAGTGCACCCCCCCCCCCTGAATTTTGACGGGTGTCCACCGAGATATGTGAGACAGCTACTGCGTAATTTTCTTTCCTCAAATACAATTTTCATTTTCTTCATTACGGGCCATCTTCGTCTTTCTTCTTTCACTCCCACTTCCTCCGTTCCTCTACGGTGCGGTTCAGGTGTCCACCGAGACGACAGAGATTTACTGCGCCATTTCCTTTCCTCAAAAACCGTTGCGTTGAAACGGCAAGGCATCGCGCCGAACGGGTGGTGGCGTTCCGTGGACTCCCTGGCAGCGCTACAACACGCTGTCGCGTTCCACTCCTAAAGGCGAAGCTTAAGCTTAAGCTTAATTTGCAGTTAATTAGTATTCAGGCATTAATCAGTAATTAACCATTAATTAGTGATTTGTCATCACTTAGTAATTAGTACTCAATTACATGTGACGCCACCAGTGCCACAGAAGCACTGAAAGTGGTGCGGAAAACGCTTTCGCCTCTACGCACTTTAGACAGTCAAAGTGCCCCCTGAATTTTTTGACCGATAGCGGGCCCGAGCGAGCGGACGCGTTTAGTTTTAGCTTCGCTAGTTTCTGGTAGGTGTGCTCTGCTCATTTCTAGGACCCACCAAGGCTCTCAGCGGATCCTGGAAGGTACATGGACCCTAACCCCTACCATCTTTTGGATGAGCCCAATGATCTCTGTGAAATACCCGGTGAAATTGGCTCTGGTCGCCACGTCGCTGCGGGAGCCTCGCCGGCACTCCACGTTCCTCTCTCCCCAACAGCCATGCAGGAGCCCGTGGATAGAGATCATTAACCCGTTGGACTATCATCCTGGTGAGTGGGAAGCTGTGCTCCGTGGTTATCGAAATCGGACCCCAGGTTCGAATTCAACCCCCAAAAAACCCCCATCTCCCTCGGATGAACCTAAGCCAAACGCCAGCAACGCCGCCGCGCCACCGGACGCTGGATGAGGAAACTCCAGATCTACGCTGAAGGAGACGCCGCAAATGCTATGCATGACGCGCGCGGTCGCACAAACAAGTAAGCAACTCGGCGCGCTGCCGGAGGGACCGATCAGAGTCGCCTATCACCAGCGAGACGCCCTCTTCCAGGGGAAGGTCCCAGCCACAAGTATCCTGCAGGCACTTCACTCAATACACCGCTGCTCAGTGATGGGCGGACTGTAAATTGGAGTTCATCCCGCCAACACCATCTTCACAGCAGCGACTTTAGCGGAGGCACCAGCTCTCGCTTTGGTGAAAAAAATTCAGGGGGCACTTAGACTGTCTAAAGTGGGTAGAGGCGGAAGCGTTTAGCGCACCACCTTCGCTGTTTCTGTGGCACCGGTGGCGTCACATATAATTGAGTACTAATTACTAAGTGATGACAAATCACTAATTAATGGTTAATTACTCATTAATGCCTGAATACTAATTAACTGCTAATTAATGACGCTTAAGCTTCGCCTTTAGGAGTGGAACGCGACAGCGCGTTGTAGCGCTGCCAGGGAGTCCACGGAACACCACCCGTTCAGCGCGATGCCTTGCCCTTTGAACGCAACGCTTTTTGAGGAAAGGAAATGGCGCAGTAATTCTCTGTCATCTGGGTGGACACCTGAACCGCACCGTAGAGGAAGGGAGGAAGTGGGAGTGAAAGAAGATAGATAAAGAGGAGCCGTAATGAAGAAAATGAAAATTGTATTTGAGGAAAGGAAATTACGCAGTGACTGTCTCACAAAATTCAGGGGAAGGAAGGAAGGAAGGAAAAACTTTATTTTACTCTAGTCCTTTTTCCTGCGGTTTGGGAGCATCTTCAGAGACGTTTTCTCCTTGATTTTACCCCCAGGAGTCTTCTCTGTCGAAGTCGTCCGCCTCTAATCAGTGGTCGGTTGCCCTCAGTCCAGGGCTCCGCTGGCCACTGCCGCCCGTTGAGCTCGCTGTACCAGACCTTCTTGGTCTTCACAGCGGTCGCTGGACAGCAGAGTCTCCCACTGCTCCGCACTCGGGTTTTGTATTTTGGGGACCACGTCTATCTTTTGGCAGGCCCATGTGATGTGATAGAGAGTAGGTTTTCCGTCGCACCAGGGACATTTGTCCGCGTATATGGTAGGGTGCATTTTGTTTAGTATATGTAGGTTTGGGAAAGAGCCTGTTAGTAATTGTCTCCAAGTGACAGCTTCCTCTCTGCTGAGAGATTTGTGCGGTGGGGGATACCGCAATCTTCTGCCTCTGTAGTTTTGTAGTATGGCCGAGTAATCCCTGGGTGCTGGCGCGAGTTCCGCGGGCTCATCGGATGCTCGGAAAGTAATGTATCCTCGAGCTATCCTGTCGGCCTCTTGGTTCCCTGCCACCCCCGTGTGCCCCGGTACCCACACAATTTTGTGTGGGATCTTGTCGCTTTGTTCTTCCTGGTTTTTAATTCTGTCGCTCGCTGCGAGGAGTATACGGAGCGCGTGACGACCTATCCTGCCATTCATGTAATTTCGGCAGGCTGTTTGAGAGTCGGTGAGTATTGTTAGCGACCGCCCGGTTCTATAGCCCTCCGCCACCGCTAGAGCAACGGCTACTTCCTCGGACTCTGCAGCTGTGCAGCCTCGGAGAGACGCGCTGGTCATTTCGCGTAAAGACGAATCGACCACCGCCGCCACAGCGATTTTGGTGTCTCCTCCTCTCCAAGACGCGTCTGCATACACGGTCGTGGCTTGAGGAGCCTATGTTCTTTCGATGAAGTCGGCCCTCGCTTCTCTTCTGCCTCGATGGAGGTTGGGATCCATGTTTTTTGGTATTGGCGCTACCTTGAGGGTCTTGCGAAGCTCGTCGGGGATCGTTGCCGTCCTCGTCATTTCTCGCATCTGCTCGCGGTATCCGAGCCTCTGCAGGAGCGCTCTTCCAGTCGTTGTCTGCAACAGCCTGAGTTTTTGCGACTCAAGCTGCGCCTCTCGTAGCTCCTCAAAGGTGTTATGTAATCCCAGGGCCATGAGTTTTTCGGTTGACGTGTTGCGCGGAAGTCGGAGCGCTGTCTTATACGCTTTGCGTAGCAGGGCATCCGCTTGTTGTATTTCGTTTTTGTTGAGGCACTGGTAGGGTAGGCTGTACGTGATTCTACTAACTACAAGGCTTCTGACTAGTTTGAGTGTGTCCTCTTCACGCATGCCATGTCGCCTGTTGGTGATGCGGGTGATCATGCGTGAGACTTGTAGTGTTGTTGCTTTGAGCAGGGTAAAAGTGTGAGTACTGCGCTGGTTGGATTGAACCCACATGCCTAAAATTCTTATTGTTGTCTTTTCGGGTATGGGTGTCCCGTCAAGGTAGACGTTGAGTTTTAGGTCCTCGTTGGTTGGGACGGTCCGGTTTTGCTTGCCTCTCCAGACTCTCAGCAGTTCCGATTTCTCGGTCGAGCATGCGAGTCCTCTTTCTGCGAGGTATTGCTCTACACAAGAGGCCGCTTGCTGTAGCCTTTCTTCCTTCTCTCCGAGACAACCCGTGTTTTTCCAGACTGTTATATCGTCAGCATACATTGCATGCCTGATGCCTTCGATGTTCTCTAGTTTTCGAGCTAGGCCTATCATAGCTATGTTGAAAAGTAAGGGGGAGATAACTGACCCTTGGGGTGTTCCCTTATTTGGAGTGCGAATTTTGTCCGATCGAAGGTCTCCTATGCCGATGGTGGCAGTTCTGTCGGACAGGAAGGCTTTGACGAAGCCGTGGATTCTGCGCCCGCAATCCAGCTTGTCTAGGCCCGTAAGGATCGCTTCGTGGCTGACGTTATCGAATGCCCCTTTGATGTCCAGGGCCATTATGACATTTTCTCCCGTCCGAGGTACGTTTCGCAGGACATCTTCTTGTATTTGGAGGAGAACGTCCTGCGTCGAGAGCTTCGCTCTGAAGCCGAACATGGTATGTGGTACACAGTCGTTGTCTTCCATGTAATTTTGCAGTCTTAAAGTTACCACCCGTTCGTAAAGTTTGCCAAGGCACGACGTGAGTGATATGGGCCTGAGGTTTTCAATTTGTAGCTTTTTACCAGGTTTAGGTATCATTATTACTTCGGCGTGTTTCCAATCTTCGGGAACCGTCTCCGCCTCCCAATGTTTGTTAAGAAAGCTGACGAGCTCTTGTATGAGGTCGTCGCTCAGGTTGCGGATTAGGGCGTTGTCGATTCTGTCCGCTCCGGCTGCCGTGTTTCTGGTGGTGTTTCTTATGGCCGCGTAAACCTCTTCCACAGTTATGGGGCGGTCGAGTTTCTCGTTTTCGGCTCCTCGATACGTTCCTTGGTATCGCGGGGGGTTGTGATCGCCGAAACATTTTTCTCGTGCCTTCTCCAGTAGGGTGATGTCTGATCCCTCGAAGGAGTGGATGAACCTGTGGATGGCTTTATTGTTTTCTGATTTTATTTTGGTCGGATCGATTAGTGCTCTTAAGAGATTCCAGGTTCTGGCCGTGCCTAGAGTTCCCCTAAGCGAGTCGCTGAGTTGTTCCCAATTTTGTTTCGCGAGTTGCATCGCATATTCTTCCGCCTTTGCCGTAATTTCTGCTATCTTTAGTTTTAGTTTCCTGTTGTGTTTTTGCTTCCGCCATCTTTTGGTGAGACTGCGTCTCGCTTCCCATAGTCTGAGGAGGTGGGCGTCTACTTCAGGCGTTGCTGTCGTTCTCCTTAGACTTTTTGTGCATCGTTGTCGCGTTTCTCTCAGCATGCCGCTCCATTCCTCCAGTGATTGGATACCGCCTTCAGATTTTTTGCAAGCCCCGCGAAACGCGTTCCAGTCAGTGATTTTCGCCTGTCCAATCTGGCGTCTTATGGTGTCGGATGCTATTCGTGTCCGGAGGATAAAGTGATCGCTGCCTAGATTTTCCATCAGGTTTTCCCACTGTGACTCCCTGCTCTTCCTTACGAAGGTGAGGTCCGGGCATGTGTCCGTGCTCACGCTATTTCCGATTCTCGTGGGGGTCGCAGGATCTGTGATTAGACTGCAGCCAAAGTACTCCGCTACTTCCACTAATGTTCTTCCCTTGATGTCTTGTTTCTGGTATCCCCAACTCCTGTCCATGGCGTTGAAATCTCCTACGATGATGAGTGCATTTTTTTTGGCCAGCTTGTGCGCTCCATAGAACAGTTCGAAGAGTTTGGCTTTTCTTTGTCTCGGCGGGCTGTACACGTTAAGTAAGAACGTGCTGCTTCCCTGTCGCTTTTTCGGAATAATTTCAACAAGCGCGTGCTCGATGTCGGTGTCGGCGATGGTATCGTGCCTGATGGCGGTAATGGTTTTGCTGACTAGGACGGCCGCTTTACCTTCGTTTTGACTCTCGTAAACCTCGTACCCTTGTAAGGTCGGCTTGATTCCAGTCTCTTGGAGCGCAATTACATCAGGAGGTGTCAGTTGTGTGTTTATATATTGTTTTAAAAGGGCCTGCTTTTTGCGGTAGCCTCTGCAGTTCCATTGCCAAATATCTAAGTGTTCTTGTTCTTGCCGATACGTATTGATCATGTTTACGCGTCACTGCTGTTGCCTTGTTCGCTTGCGAAAGCTGTTAGCGCTGGACGGTTGTACGCTTTTTCCCTAATGTTTTCGGTATGTTTTTGTTTTCGAAAAGCGCTTCTGATCTCTGCGATCTGCCCTTGGAATTGTACTTGCATCTGTTGCATTTGCGATTGGATTTGCTGCATGATATCCTGCATCATCTGCTGCATCATCTGTTGCATTCGTGTTTCAAGGTCTCCTTCATTCGATGCCTGTGGTTGTTGTTTTGGAAGGGCTCTAGTCGTGTCGAGTTCCCGCTGTTGGTCCTTTAGTGTTTTTGTGAGTTCCTCAACTTTGCGTTCGAGCTCGTTTTGTTTGATTCGAGCGAGTTCTAGCTCGCGTCTGAGCGCATCGCTGTTCGCGTCCTTCGGTTCTGTGACGCGACTGTCTTTGTTGTTTGTGTTGTCTATGTTACTACCCTTTCCTACCGAGTGCGAAGCAGTGGTAGAAGCCCAGCTCACCTTGCTGCCGCTTGTCTGGGAAACCTTCTTCTTTTTCTTTTTCTCTTGCTTCTCCCCCTCCTGTGGGCCGGCTGGTGGTAGAGGCGGGAAGGAGTTGGACCTCGATCGGCTCCTCGATGTCTCTCCCTCTAAGCTGAGCCATCGCTTGGGTGGTCGCCCGCGTTGGTCGCTCCGTCCTCTTTCTCCTGTGGGTTTTGGCCTGGCTTTTTTCAATCTCTCTCGGCACTCCTTGGATCCGGTCCGGTGTGCCTCGCCACAGATTATGCACTTGGGCGTGCACTCGTGGTCGGCGGGCGGGTTTGAAACTCCACACAGTCCGCACACAATAACGCTCGGTGTGGGGCACACGTCGGAACGGTGTCCTTGCTGGAAGCAGACGTAACACACTTGCCTAGTGGGGCGGTACTGGTAGCATGGTACTTCACCTCCGTAATAAATGACGAATTTCGGCAAGACTGGGCCGTCGAACGTGAGCACTGCCGTCTTGGATTTTCCGAGCATCCTTGCCTGAAGTATGGTCACTCCTTGAGTTCTGACCCGTAGGTGTGCTTTAAGTTCTTCGGGAGGGGTACCTGGCTCTACACCGTGGATCACGCCGCGCAGGACGTCTTCCGGTGCTGCCACGTAAGCGTTTACATCATAAGGCTTTCCGTCGAATTTGAGACGGGTAATGTGCCGCACTAGCTGAGCCGTTTGCTCGTGCGGAGTGCTAACGATAACGATATTGGATCCGGTGCGAAGCCTTACAAGTAGGTCCTCGTCCTTACATTGCTGGCCGCACGCCATGACAATTGCGCGCGCTACTTGGTGGGTGGTGAGGGACTTCACCATGAGTCCTTTCTTGGGTCGAATGATGATCTTGTAGTCGCTTCTGGGGAGTGGCGGCATTCTTCGCCTAGGCCTGCTCTGCTCCCTTGATCCATACTTGTTGCAGCCGGTCGCATCACCCGGTAATTTTCCGTCTTGAGGATTGGCGTCCGGGCCGGTTCCCGTGCCTTTGCGTTCCTTTCGCCTTTGAAGTTTTCTCTGGCGCTTGGATTGTACAAGCTCCCAGCTGGCATCGTTGTTGTACCCGGCTGGCTTCGACGAGGAGTCGGACGGGATCTCGTCCTCACTTCCCAAGTCGGCGTCTCCGAAGTCGTCTTCATCCATCACTTGGAATTCGTTGAGAAGGACGTTTGACGATTGTGCTGGCACATCGTTGTGTTGGCTGGGCCCCGCCATATGGTCCGTCTTTGAAACGGCGTCGATGCTAGGCGTCGGCGTCGTCGACAAGGTTAGCGGCCCATGCTCTCACGATGTCGAGCTGGGTGGCCCGTTAGGGTTAGCGGGCCGGCGCCCGCTTTATAACTTTCAAGTCCGGTAGAAAGCCGAAAACTGGTCCTACCTCTTGAAATTTCTATCCTGGGGATCCAGCACTTGATATCTTTCCGTTCCGAATAAAATCCGGTGGCGAGAATGATTTGGTCCGGTGGAATTTGCTCAAAATGTGCGGAACCGATGCGACGCGCGTCCGCTTGCTTGAACCGCCATGTAGCGTCCCAAAAATTCAGGGGGACACTTTTTTTACCTAAAGTGTGGCCACTGATGCCCCTAAGAGTGGAACGCGACAGCGTCTTGCAACGCTGCCAAGGAGATAGAACGCCATCGCCCATTCGGCTCTACGTCTCGCTCGTCAGTAAATTAGTTTTTGAGGAAAGGAAATGTATCTGTCTCTCATTTGTCGGTGGACACCTAAACCTCGCGGGAAGAGAATGGAGGAGGATGAGAGTGAGTGAAGACACCGTATTCACTAGACGCGCTTTTGTTCATTCCAAACCATCGAGCTGGCATGGCGGAGTGGATAGCATGCTCGTCTCCCACGCCGAAGACCGGGGTTCGATTCCTGAGCTCGACCAATTTCTTAATCGGTTTTATTTATTTATATGGCCTGACTAGTAAAGCTAATCAGGCTAATTGGGTAATTAAGCAAGTAACTAAGCTCAGTCGCACTTAATTGGAGCATCACTACACGATCCCTTCAATTGGTTGCATGGTTACTAGCCAAAGTACAGTTGGCCCCGTTTGAAATTCGCGCACTGTGACGTCACGACCGTTTCCACCAATTGAAAAGCGTGACATTTTCTGTCGACAACTGCTGCTTACAACGATGAGACATTAAAGGCTTCCGCCTTAATACAGAAGATCAATTTAGATGGAAAGCGAAGCCCAGTAGCAGCGTACATCCCCGCACCTCCAGCTGCAGTTAATGGTGTGATTTCCCGAGCTTAGTAGAATGAAACAGCAGAGCAAATCCGAAATGACATTACCGATACCCGGAGGCTAACATTATAGCCGCCTGACGCATGGAAAAAACAGCTTAATAGCCTAATAAGCTTTGCCTCTGGTGCCCTGCCTCACACCATCACATATATGTGTGTGGTACACCGCTGCACCAAGTACGAGGGTAGCCCTCATGCTTGTACGAACCGCAGGAAACCTGGTCCCAGGTATGATGTATGCCCTCTCCCAAAACCTGGACCCTTCCGCGGTGTGGCGAGACGCACAGCACTCAGGAGGCCCCATTGCACACGGACGTGCATTCATTGTCGTGGGAACCGCCTTACTGATACAGGCTGGTGCAAACCCAGAACCCCTCTACCTCGAAGACAAGCCGCGCCGAAATTGAAGCAAGCAGTGCCCACGCCAAATGACTTTCCACCGCTACTGCCTCATCAAGATCGCTAGTGACTCTTGACCAAACCAACAAGTACACCCCAAATCTCCCTGCAGGAGGGCGAGATAGCTCTCCTGCGGCGGCCGCTAATGTTATCCCTTCTACCGTTTCTCCACTCACTCCTTCACCAACATCCTAAACCTCGTCACTAACACCCCAACCCCCCACACTCTCTCCACAAAAGAAACGCAGACCAGACAACAGACTATAAATTCGAAATCTGCCCAACAGCTCGAAGTCTGTATTGTGGCTCAGACTCAAAATAAGATTTAAGCCGCAATCGCTAAGAAACGATTATCAGTCAGGTAACCACCGCAATTCCAGAACAAATTCCGCAAATACTAATGGAATGTCTTCACAGATCCCTACCTGCAACCCCATAGCTCCTCGCACCTTTCGCCTCCCCACCCTCCAGCAGGGCCCAGTTGACGGGTGATAATCTCCAATTAAGCACCCTACAACGGAAGTGCGGGGTGCTTCGCCGCAAAAGAGACCCCCTGCAGCAGTTCCTCTCTGCTTCATGCACGTTTCCTGATGCAGTAGCACTCCAGGATGCTGGCACAAATTTATCGCTGCCAGGATACACTCTGGTACCCTATGACATCACTCCAAACCCCCGGGTTACCACATGTGTTGACCATTTTAATACCATACACTTTTCATATAGTAACCTCTCCGGGAGCTCACACATTCCTAGAATTAATCCCACCACTCACAGATTTCATCCCCTCTTCGTATTAAATTTACCTCCTTCCGAACAACCGGTCTGACATTCAGTTTCTCTCATTAAAGGCGCCTCCACCACAGCAAACAAGGATCCCCTCATTATAATAGGGGGCTTCAACCGCGTACATGTAGACTGGAAATACACACGCACCAACAAGAGAGAAGCGGAATTGTGCAACACCCCTCAGATGCACGGCCCATCTACATATATTGAACTGAGCTCACCCACAACAATCGTCAAGGGTGTCTCCGCCGACACTAGCCCATATCTTGCTTTCGGTCGCAACCTTCCGATACTGGCCTGGAGGAACAGAAATGAGGCTACGGGCAGTGATCATTAGATTAAACTATAGAGCTTGACCGCCAGAAAAAGATGAAAACTACCGCGTATGGACTAGCTGGGACAATCTTCTAAAGCGCAAAGAGGCGAAAACATTGGAAACCCCCTCTAACATCCACATATGCATCACATGGCTGAAACAAGATATCCAGGCATTCACGCAAACGTTAGACGCCACTCCTGAGACCCCCGCAGCAGATTGTCGCTTAGCGCACCTACTCCAAGCATATAACAGTATCCTCGCATGCTGAAAAACCCAGAAACAGATTCGGAAACTTAAGCTAAAATTGGCTCAACTACAAAAACAAATGGAAGAGCACAGTGAGGCACTCAGTGAATGTCAATGAGATCAATTATGTGACGGATTACAAGGTAATCACTCCTCTGCCAGGCCCTCGCATCTTCGACTGCATATGATAGACCCTCTAAAGCTAAAAGCAAACCCCGTCTTCCCCTCAAAAGACTTACCGATCAGAATCGACATAATCATCAAGCACTGTTACGCCAACTTCAATCAACTTGTACCATTGTGGGCCAATCTGTATCATATCCTGACTATGCAAGCCCCAGTCAACCCCCCGTCGACACCCCCGCTATAGAGGCTGAAGTCAGAGCAGCCCTCATCAAACTCCGAAACTCAACGACTGCTGAGGACCAAATCCTAAATGTCATGCTCAGAAATCGAGATGATCGTTGAGTTTTCCTTCTCACCGACAACTTCAATGAGTTCTGGGTAAACAGCAGAGCTACCTGCTGAATGGAAATAATTTTCATCTCTAAACTTAATAAGCACATTAATGCCCAAAATCTCCGTCCCATTTCGCCTGGGCAACTGCATGAGCATGTCATGCTTGCCCGCCTCGAGCAACACATGGAATCTAATGGACTATCTCCCCATATTATGGTACGGTTTCCAGCCCACCTGTTGGAACAGGACATCTTGCTGCAGATTTCACACGCTATCCTGAATGACATATCACATCGCACCACAGCAGTCCTGGTAGTCGACGGCACCAATGTCTTTCACAAAGTTACACAGATCGCCATCCTGCAGAGAATCCAAGAGCTGCAGTTAGGGCCTGAGACCTATAACAAAATCTGGGCCTTCCTAAACAGCCGCACTGCCTCCCTGCATATAGATGACATACAGATATCCTGACCCTGAAAGCAATAAAACAGTCCACTTACACGGCCATCCATCACCTTAGAAGGGTTTCACATTCACGAGGCGGTCTAAACGAAATAGACAATCTCAAAGTGCTTTTGTGCTTAGTCGCATTCTTTACTCCTCTCCTGTGCGTATAAGGATAAAAAACTGCTCTAATCCCATGGCTACTAACGCAGCGCTGTCTACCAAAGAGCACCAGCACGGACAGGATATTGGAGCTAGGAATGCGCAACACTATACCACAACTTTTAGATGCATATCGCCACACTGAGTACCTTAGTCGGATTGGCACAGAAACAGGACGGCGTATACTGGGCTCTCTCGGGATTCGCATACCCGCAAGACGCTACAGATTTAATCTCTCTCCGTCGCGCCTTGCACTCCCCGCTTATCCTCAAACCCCTTCCTAAGAATGTCCACCCTGAATACCATCAATCCCGCCTCGTCGCGCGAGCCAAAGCTCACCATAAAGCATATGGCAGTTCAGAGAATGTGCGCTGGGTGCACGCCGCGAGTGGTCCAGACAATTGAGTAGCTGCGGCTTACCATCTATTAACAATCGCACGCGCCCACTTCATAGAGCCTCCCTGTACCAAGGTAGAAGCAGAGGAATCAGCTATAGCATTACCCATCGCGCAAACCAATGCGGCTTATATAGTTAGTTATTCCAAAACAGCCATTCTTAGCTTCTCCTTCTGATGCGTCCATCGCCCCGCTTGGCAGATATTGGGAACGTTCAGCCTAAATTCTGATAGCTGCATTGAGCTCGTGTGGATGCTGGCTCACGCTGGCAACCACAGACTTATTTTCCGAGGAAAGGGCGACCCCAGCCGGGATTTGTCGAAGCAGCAGGTTTGGTAACAGCGGCAGCGCGAGAGCACGCGCCTAAATCTCCCTCTCGTAGAATACAGGTTTGTTAGTTTTTGTCTTTGTAAATGTTGGCGTTATTTACTTTATTTGGCGCTGATGTTTGTTGCAAATGATTACGTGATTTTTTTAATACTCCTTTTGGACTGATTTCAAATCAGTCAGCACCATGCACGATCCATTGTGGTATGTCTGGCAGAAAACTTGTGCGCCCAAAGACTTAACTTTGACATGCCCCTGATGTACGGATATTTACCATGTCGGCTGTTGTTCAGACGAAAGTGA
Organism: Amblyomma mixtum; assembly: GCF_055824585.1. NCBI lineage: Eukaryota > Metazoa > Arthropoda > Arachnida > Ixodida > Ixodidae > Amblyomma > Amblyomma mixtum. The sequence goes on from NC_143018.1 coordinate 115,102,266, forward strand.
ACGATTCAGCAGGTCAAAACTGAATGCTTCCGATGTAGCAGGAGGTGCAGCACGTGCGCAGAGCGTAGCCAGAGTAGTAACAGTGCAACAAATCTTGTCCAAATAAATCAAAAGATTCGACAACTTCTATCGTTAACTGTGAATGAGATAGAAAGCTCCGTTTAGCACATGTCTAACCGGTTCGACGACGTCATGAACAACAAGACAGCGGTAGCAAAGCATTCGGCAAGCGTGTCAATGAGATTGAAAAAACTAAGATCATTGACACTTATAGGGAACTGCAAGAAGCAGTGAATAACCTGGAATGGTGTAGCAGACAACTTAAACTAGAATTCTATAATATACCTGTCACTGATGGCGAGGACACCCTGCATAGGAAAAATCGTCTTGCTCCCGTAATTGAACTGCCTTCACATAGCCCACATGATATCTCGGCTATCCATCGACTGCCAGCAAAAAAAGGGAAATATTCCGGGGACAATATTTAGATTCAATCTTCTAGATAAACTAAACAAGTGGCTGGAGAAACGGAAAACTCTCTGGGAAAAAAAAGAGCAAGTGTACATACTGGAAAACGACGAAGCTACAGGTAACTTCTGCGCACAACTAAAGCCTAAGCTTTAGAGAATGCTTTTCGTTTCGCCTGGCGCGCAAGTGTCAAGATTCTTCTAAGATTGTCGGAAGTCCTGCCATCACAGTAAAACCAACTCCGTTTTGGAACACGCTAGTTGAATGATATATTTTTTCAGGACACCATAGAAAAGATACCACTGTGTAGTACGGGTATTCGACTTGGAAATTTTTCAAAAAGTGTCAAAACATGCAAATCACCCCTTTCCTTGGTTACAATAAACTGTCGCTAGGCATATTGAAAAACAGGCGACCTTGATATCCTTTTTGCTGCGCTAAAATGTTTTGTTGTAATTATACGGACTGAATCTTGGTATAATTAAGAATGCAATCAGTATACTCCCATGATTAGACTCCTTACTCAATTACACGCCCCAGTAGACGAGGTTGCGGTATTTCTTTGCTTGTCCACAACTATTTCCATTGCACTGTAGAAACGCAGTTCACGACTTTGAGAAATGATTATAAAACCGCGCCGTACATTATCGTTTTCTATGTTTGCTGATGTGTACCGACCACCCACAGGCAGTCTCGAAAGTTTTTTAATATTTCTTAAAAAAATATTATCTTTCTGAAATGTAAACAAAACACAACTTGTTTTGGGGGATTCTTTTATTTTAACTTACTTCTAGACGATTTTAAACGATTGTCCTTGATGCCCGTTGTTACGAAATATGGCTTTTACGCTATTTACACTATGGCATCCAGAATTATACCGTCTTCGTGCACATTCTTTAATATTTTGTAACAAATTATTACCTCTCACAAATAACAGCAAATACAATATTCGCTGACATCAAGGATCACTTCCCTGTCTTCACGATCATAAAAATTTGAAAAGTTCGAATCAGAATAAAGATCCTATTTCTCAAACTATTTCGAGTCCCAGCTTACTAAGGTTTAGGAAAACTATAAAAAGGCTACCGTGGAAACTTCTATATGATTCATACCGATAGTAATGCAGCGTTTGAAATATTCCTGCATGAGTTTTCTGAACAGTATAATGCTGCCTTTCTAAATAATGGCGTTAAGCAGAGAAGTAAATGACGTGAACCGTGGGTCACCAAGGGCATAGCTGATCAGGAACATAACAAGATTATATTTCTGAGAAATTTAATAAAACTAAGCATTCTAGTGCGCTCGAAGATTTAAAGAGCCGACAAAACAAGCACGTCAGTGTATTAAGAAAGGCTAAAGAGACGTACTATTTTAATTTCTTTTTCTAGCATCGCACGGACTTAACCTGGAGGAAGGTGATTAGTGTACTTAACTGGTCGCGTGAAATCAAAACGATGGAGGCTATTACACTTAACGGTGAAACAGGATCCAGCCAGGCATCAGCCAAGCTCCTTAACAATTGTTTCATCAAGCGGTTTGCAGATAGGAGACCAATTAATGACATTCCGCAAGAAAAGGCATTTCCCTCTAATTTGAAACGCTCCGCTTTTAACGCCTACAAGCGAGCAAGTAATTCCAACTGTGCTGAATCTAAACAGCACTAGTGCATGTGACGCTGAAAGAACTGAAATCAAACGAATAAAGTATGTCATTGACTTAATTGGGCCGCCCCTGACATATATTTATAATTTAATTACAGAAACTGGTGTGTTCTCGAAAGAAATGTATACCGCGAAAGTTACTTTAGTATTTAAGGGTGGCGAGAAGAATGCCCTGAAAACTACTGGCCGATAAAAACTTGGCCAATTTTTTCCAAGCCAATTGAGAAACTTCTTAACTCTATGCTATCACAGTACCTGTACAAGTAACAATTATTGAACCACTTTAGCATAGATTTCGAAAGGGCTGGTCGACCGAAACTGCGCTGCTAAAGCAAACAGAAAAAAAACTGAAAACAAGAAACTTCAGTGACAACATGCTAATGCTAGCAATTTATGTCGGCATATTTAAGGCATTTAGATTATTTGAATCACGAAATCCTTACTAAATTACGCCCATATGGAGTACGTTGGGTAGCTTTTGACCTTACTGCGCCTTATCTGGAGCGCTCAAAACAGTACATATCCCTGGGTAACTTCCCATGCGAATATAAAAGCATTAAGGCAGTATTGTCTCAAGGAAGCATAATAGGACTACCCATACTTACAATAAATATAGATTACTTGCACTACGTGCTTAACCATCGTGATTTTTCCTTAATATTTTATGCTGATGACACAACTTTAGATAACCGGTGGGATTACGGCACACTTCGAACGAAGAAATGAACAGGTGTTGCCTAAATTCCTTAAGTAGATTAACGAAAATGCTATGTACTATCGCGCTCAATATGAGTTGCAACGAGCGGTCATCGACAGGGGTTCGTTCCGTGGTGTGCCTCCTCCAAACAGTCGCTCGGAATTCTGGGAGAAACTTTTTCCTGAGCGGGGGTGCTGTTGTTTCCTGGAACAGCAGTTTCCCCCAGAATTCCGAGCGACTGTTTGGAGGAGGCACACCACGGAACGAGCCCCGGTCGATAACCGCACATAAACACTGCGAAGACAAAAGCTTTGCTTCAAAGGCGCAAGAACAAAAAGTACATTCACTGAAAATACTGCTTCACTAGATGTAGATCTAGTCGGTAAATTGAAAGCACTTGATGTTGAGTTTTCAAGTGCAATTAGCTGGGACAGTCATGTTAATGAAATCTACATGAAGGTGTGCAAATTTAGTGGGATTTTAAACAAAACTGCTATATATTGCCCGAACATGCAAAGTTTCTGCTTTATAACACCCTCTTTCTTTCACACTTGCCCTATTGTAGTCTCATTCACAAAAACAAATGTTGACAAATTGGTAAATGTACTGTAGCAGGATTTCCGGGGAAAGGAACTTAGCGACAGATAGCCAAAATGCCAGTCCGAGCTTCGGTCATCCAGCCAGCGATCTCGCGCCGCGCGCTAGCGGAGCGGCGGCCGCCGCTGCTCATCTTCCTCTTTACAATCACCCCCGGGCTGAAGGCGAAGCCATCCTGGCGAGTCAGGGAGACGACAACACACACGGGTCATAGTACGGCTTCAGGCGTGACACATGAACAGTCTCGCGGCTGCGTCGGCGTTGATCTGTGGAGGGTGTCACCGGGTCGACAATGTAGTTGACCGGGGAAGTGCGCTCTACGATGCGGTAAGGTCCGTGGTACTTGGGGAGAAGTTTGGACGAAAGGCCAGGTGAGGTAGACGGCACGTGAAGCCAGACGAGAGAGCCGGGTAGAAAACTGTCATCAGTGTGGCTTGTGTCGAAACGGAATTTTTGACGCCCCTGCTCGCCGGATGTTAACGACCGAGCGAGCTGACGGCACTCCTCGGCATGCTTGGACGCCTCCGAAAGAGTGGTGCACTCGGACACGTCGGGCCGGTAAGGAAGTACTGTGTCGAGTGGTGAGGAAGCTCCGCGCCCGTAGAGGAGAAAAAATGGCGAGAAGCCGGTGGTGGTGGTGGTCTGCGTGGCGGTGTTGTAGGCGTAGGTGATGAACGGCAGGATCCTGTCCCAGTCGGAGTGGTCGGAAGACACGTACATCGACAGCATATCGCCCAAGGTGCGGTTAAACCGTTCCGTCAAACCGTTAGTCTGAGGATGGTAGGCCGTGGCGGTATGGTGAGTGATCTTACACTGTTTGAGAAGAGATTCCACGACCTCGGACAGAAAAACGCGCCCACGGTCGCTCAGCAGTTCTCGGGGCGCTCCATGGCGAAGAATGAAGTGATGCAAGATGAAAGAGGCAACGTGTGGTGCCGTAGCAGCAGGAAGAGCCGCGGTTTCGGCGTAACGCGTGAGGTGGTCGACGGCTACAATAACCCAGCGGTTGCCAGCAGCAGTGTAAGGAAGGGGGCCGTAGAGGTCAATTTCAACTCTGTCAAAAGGACGGAAAGGGCAAGGGAGAGGCTGCATCTGGCCGACTGAGTGGTGAGGAGCCGGCTTGCGACGTTGACAGTCAGGGCACGAGCGGACGTATTTGCGGACGTAGGTGGACATACCGCGCCAATAATAGCGGAGACGGAGTCGCGTGTATGTTTTAAAGGCGCCGGCATGAGCAGACTGCGGGTCGTTGTGAAACAGGGCGCAGAATGTCGACCGCAGACGGGCAGGGACGACAAGCAACCACTTCCTGCCGGTAGGGACGTAGTTGCGGCGGTACAATAGACCATCACGAATGGCGAAGTGAGCAGCCTGGCGGCGGAGGGCACGAGGCACGGGTGCCGCCGAGGAATTTGAGAGAAAACGTACAAGCGAAGATATCCAGGGGTCCTTATTTTGCTGGCTGCCCATGGTATCTGTTGAAAACGACAGCGAAGCGCAACCGGTTGGCGAGTGGCAGACAACGTCTGGCGGCAGTGGAGAGCGGGACAATGCGTCGGCGTCGTTATGTTTTCGGCCGGAGCGATAGATGACACGGATATCATACTCCTGTAGGCGTAGGGCCCAGCGAGCGAGGCGGCCTGTAGGGTCTTTCAAGGAGGCCAGCCAGCACAGGGAATGATGGTCCGTGACGATATCGAAAGGGCGGCCATAAACGTAAGGGCGAAACTTTCCGATCGCCCAAACAATCGCCAAGCATTCCTTCTCGGTTACTGAGTAGTTGGATTCCGCTTTTGTCAGTGCACGGCTCGCGTAGGCAACGACATACTCGGGAAATCCGGGTTTACGTTGCGTAAGGACAGCGCCGAGGCCAACGCCACTGGCATCGGTGTGAATTTCAGTGGGAGCAGTGGGGTCGAAGTGGCGTAAAATGGGAGGCGCTGTGAGCAGCCGGCGTAAGGTGATGAAGGCGTTGTCGCAGTCAGGTGACCAATCGGACAGGTTGTTGGCGCCCCGAAGAAGTTTCGTAAGTGGTGCGATGATAGAGGCAAAATTTCGGACGAAACGTCGGAAATAAGAACACAGGCCGAGAAAGCTGCGAAGTTCCTTCTGAGTCGACGGCTTGGGGAACTCAGCGACGGCACGATGTTTGGCTGGGTCAGGAAGCACGCCGTCCTTAGAGACGACGTGACCTAAAATTGTCAGTTGGCGGGCGCCAAAGCGACACTTTTTGAGATTAAGTTGGAGCCCCGCGGCAGTTAAACATGTCAACACGTGCTCCAAGCGGTGAAGGTGCGTCTCAAAATCAGGCGCGAAGACTACAATGTCATCTAAGTAGCACAGGCACGTGGTCCACTTGAGGCCGCGTAAAATGGAGTCCATCATTCGCTCGAAAGTCGCTGGGGCATTACAAAGGCCGAAAGGCATGACGGTAAATTCGTACAGGCCATCTGGTGTAACAAAAGCCGTCTTGGCACGGTCAGCCTCGGCCACAGGGACCTGCCAATACCCCGAACGCAGGTCTAAAGAAGAAAAGAACTCCGCGCCTTGGAGGCAGTCAAGGGCGTCATCGATTCGCGGCAGCGGGTAAACGTCTTTGCGGGTGATCTTGTTAAGCCGCCGATAATCGACGCAAAATCGTATTGTGCCATCTTTTTTCTTGACTAGAACCACAGGAGAGGCCCATGGACTACTGGATGGTTGAATGACGCCGCGCTGAAGCATGTCGTCCACCTGAGTGTTGATAATCTGTTGTTCGGCTGACGAAACTCGGTACGGGCGTTGACGAAGCGGCAAGTGGGCTCCGGTGTCGATCTCATGGGTCACGGTAGACGTGCGGCCGAGTCGGTTTTGAGCCACGTCGAAAGAAGAGCGAAACTGGTTCAGTAGGTGAAGTAGTTGGGCGCGTTGCGGTGTGGCAAGACTGGCGTCGACGGAATCGGCAAAGGCATCGTCTGTGGCCACAGCGGGAGATGCGGGCAAAGTAAGAGAATTAGTAGCAAGAGAACATAATTCGGCGCATCGTTCGGGATCGAGCAAAGAGTCGACGGGCTGAATGTGGCCAAGGCATTCGCCACGGAGAAATATGCAGGGGCTCAAAAAAGGGTTCGAGATCGGGATGAGGCTGCAGCCGTCTTGAACAGTGAGCAGAGCGAATGGCAGAGGCAGACCGTGTCGAGAGATGAAGACGTCGGATGGTGTAAAGACGACGGCGCCGTCAGATGCGGTGAGGCAGGAGACAGGGACAGGAACAGATGAGCACGGAGGAATCTCGATGTCGTCAGCCACAGACAGTTTGTCCCACGAAGATGACGTATCGGGCGAGGTAGCACAGCACGGAAGAAGTTCGAGCTCGGCACGAGCGCAGTCGATGAGGGCCTCATGTTGGGAAAGAAAGTCCCAACCTAAAATAATGTCATGCGAGCACGATGAGAGAACGACGAATTCAACAGTATATAAGGAACCGTAAATGATGACCCTGGCTGTGCAGGCGGCTAAAGGCGAGATGCGCTGTGCATTAGCTGTATGAAGCGAAAATCCGGATAACGGCGTCGTCACTTTGGGAAGTTTTCGGCACAGTTTCTCATTCATCACAGAAACAGCAGCGCCAGTGTCAACAAGCGCCAAGGCGGTGTGGCCCTCCACAGAAACGTCGAGCACATTCGCTGGGGACAAACGAGGCCTTGAACTTGTCGCCGAATACGCAGTTCTTGCCTCGGGAACTGCGGTAACTAGTTTTCCTGGCGCATAGGGGAATGAGGACGCAGTGGCGAAACAGAACGGCGCCGCGGGGATGGCGAACGGCGGCGAGAATACGGGCGGCGGTCGGAGGCATCAAGCTGTTCGGCAGCCGACGGACGTGGCGGGGGCGGTAGTGCCGCGTAGATGTAGGTTCTGGGGTCATCCACGGGTGGTGGCACACGGCGTCGGCACAGGCGCTCAACGTGGCCAGGGACACCACATGCATAGCAAATAGGATGGTTGTCACGGGTGCGCCAAGGGTTGAGACGAGCAGGAGGTGGTCGGGTTGGAAAGGCAGGCGGCGGCGTCGGAGGATAATACGGGACAAACGGCTCGGCTCTTGGTTTTCGGACGACGTCGGCGCATGTGAGCGGCGCTGCAGCGGGAACCGGCGGACGAACAGGTGGTAGCGCTTCGGTCACTTGCTCGCGAATCACCGTTTGTAGGGTCGGATCCAGGTTGGAGGGAGGCCCCTGCACGCCGTGAAGAAGTGACAGCTGTCGAGCCACCTCCTCACGTACAAAGTCTTTTATCTGGTCAAGCAGCGAGCTGTGGGAGGTTGTCACGGCGAGGCTGGAAAGCGAGTCAGGCTGCACGGAAGGTGGTAGCACCAGAATGCGCTGCTTACGGAGCTCATCGTAGCTCTGACACAGGTTGAACACTTCGGCAACGGTGGTAGGGTTCCGGGCGATAAGCATCTGAAATGCTTCCGTTTCGATGCCTTTCAGGACATGCTTAATCCGGTCCGCCTCGGTCATAGACGAGTCCACCCTTGAACAGAGGTTGATGACATCCTCGATATTACTCGTGAACGATTCTCCGTGTAGCTGGGCTCTCACTCGCAGGCGCTGTTCAGCGCGCAGCTTGCGTACTGCAGGGCGCCCAAAGATGTCAGAAAAGGCTCTTTTGAAGGCAGACCAGGTGGTAAAGTCTGCTTCATGGTTCCTGTGCCATAGGCTGGCCACGTCCGAGAGGTAAAACACCACGTTGTTCAATTTCATGGCGTCGTCCCACCGGTTGTGGCCGCTTACCCGCTCGTAGGAGGCAAGCCAATCCTCCACGTCGTGATCATCGGACCCGGTAAAAATGGCTGGGTCCCGCTGTCGGAGAGCGCCAGGGCAAACGACGGGCGTAGGCGAAAGGGAAGATGACTGGCTTGCGTCGGTGGACATGGCTGGAGCGATCGTTCTGCTGCGAAGCTCCAGGACGTTGGCCAAAGGCTGTACCCAGCACAGCTCCACCAAATTGTAGCAGGATTTCCGGGGAAAGGAACTTAGCGACAGATAGCCAAAATGCCAGTCCGAGCTTCGGTCATCCAGCCAGCGATCTCGCGCCGCGCGCTAGCGGAGCGGCGGCCGCCGCTGCTCATCTTCCTCTTTACAGTACAAATAAAGTGGTAAGGATTATTGCTAATGCGCCATTTGCTTCACACACGCAGGAACTATTCGACCAATACAAAATAATTAAAGCAAGCGTTTTTACCAACATCAATTAATTCAGTCCTACTGCATACCGATTAAGATCAGTAACTCATTTTCTACTGAATAATCACATTTAAGCCCCAACCCTAGTGCGTATGTAACTCGCTTGAAGAACAAATGGTACACTCCAGTACCCAAAAATAATTATTCCTTGCAATCATAAGGATATCATCTTCCAATGACGGTAAAAAGTTTATTATCTTTAGAATACATGTCTGTCGTCTTTCCAAAAAATTCTTGTAGGTCGTGTTCTTGTAAAATTTTTCGTGACCCAATCATTTTCTCTTAATTCATCTTGCTGTGTAAAATTTAAATGTGCCCAAAATACGCATGCTTGCGCGACTACTTACATAAATACAACTATATTTAGATTATTATCCAATTTTTTTCTTCCATGTTCATGCTTGAATGTCTGTAGTTGCTGTTCGTTGTTCTTTACCGCTTTATTGTGTACTAATATTTACGTATAGTTTACAGTTACAAAGCCAGTTATGTCACTTTCGTGCAGTGAGTGTATTTTAACTGAGTGCCTGTTCAATTTCTCTTTTACGAATGTATGAAAGCTAACTATGGTGTGATGGCAGCTCTTGTCAAGATTTAGGGGCAGTCGCCTCGTCAATCTGCCAAAAGAAGAAGTTTTTTGCAACTGTCTCATCTTTATTACAAGGAAAATAAAGATTTGTTTTGTCTGACATGTTCTTAGAACTCACTAAACAAGCATGCCTTGCCCGTCGACTCTACCCCTCTCCCCGCCTTTGCCTATCCCACTCCCAACAAATCTTCTGGAGGCGACTCCACACTCGAACTCTTCCTACCCCTCAGCTTCCATCCTACTTCTGCTACGTTTCCCCAGAGTGCACTCTCTGCAGAAGATCGAATGAGACTGTGGACCACATCCCCTTCGGCTGCACTGCCGATCCCCCCCCCCCCCCCCCTTCCTTGCGTCGCAAGACCCTGACACGCAACTTCGCTCTCTGAACCGGGGTGCCAGTGCCATGGCCCTACGTGGCCTTGACACATGCGCGTAATGTGAGGGCTACGTGCGGTGGCACTAAGGCCTTGCACGGTCAAAACTCGCTTGCATAATAAAGTTTTAAATCGATCCATCCATCATCGTTTTTGTCCGAAACTGCGTGAAAACCGCCTTACACGTAGTATTTGATAAGCAATATTTTGTCCTTAACTACACGTGTTACATATGACGTGGCCCCTGAGGAAGAATGTTTTCTACGTGGTCCCGCGATACACAACGTGGTGAATATTCGCATCCATCACTTACCCATTTAACCATTAATGAGGCTGAAACATCTTGGAATATTTCGCTTGTGTCACACGATTGAGAACGTTGGGGAACAAAATACGTTACAAAACTCCAGCACATGCCATCGATTTGGGTTAACGTGCCTTTTTCCTTGGAAGTTCGCTTCTATCGAATTCAAAAGCCACGCAAATAAAACTGCCATTGGCCGTCGCGTGATTTTGTGTTCTGCGTATGCCCATCGATGCAGTGCACCAACTTACGCGCCCGTCTCGTGGCTCGTCACATATTTTTTATGGCCAGTTTAGCTCCAACTATATAAGGACGCAACCTGAAGATAACGCTCATCCTAGGCGGAATTAAAAACGATATACGTGCAGCAAAGTGTTCTTTAAGCTAAAACAATGACAAGCGAAAAAAATAATGACAGATTAAGTGTCTGAACGCCGATTTCTCATGAAAAGCATCTTAGAGTGCCACCTAAAAAGAAACAAGACCCCAAGGGTAAAGAAATATTTTCTAGTTGTTAATGCGTTCTAATAAAGAATGACTACAGAAATTATCATTAGAAGCCGATTTTTGCAACCCTTGTCGTAAGCATTCAACGATGGCACTAATCCTCTGCGCAGAGGAACAGCGAGAATGACGGCTTTTACCTATCCTGCTCCTCGTTCTGAAAAATATTTTGGTATCCTCGCGCATGCGTAGAAAAAATTCAGGGGACACTTTGACTGTCTAAAGTGCGTAGAGGCAAAAGCGTTTTCCGCACCACTTTAACTGCCTCTGTGGCACTGGTGGCGTCACCACGGGGATGACGTCACACAAAATTAATGACTAATTACTAAGTAATGATTAATAATTATGTAATTGCTAATTACTGATTAATGACTAGATACTAATTAAGTGCTGATTAATTGCGCTTAATCTTCGCCTTTAGGAGTGGAACGCGACAGCGCATTGTAGCGCCGCCAGGGAGTCGACGGAATAATGCCACCACCCGTTAGGCGCGAAGCTTTGCCCTTTGAACCAGTGCTTTTTGAGGAAAGGAATTGGCACAGTAATGCTCTGTCATTTCGACGGACACCTGAACCACACTGTAGAGGAAGGGAGGAAGTGGAGTGAAAGAAGAAAGAGAAAGAGGGGCCGTAATGAACAAAATGAAAATTGTGTTTGGGGAAAGGAAACTGCGCAGTAACTGTCTCCCATATCTCGGTGGACACCCGTCAAAAGCGTCACACCTCTGCTGACAAGCTTCTGCTGACAGGCTTCCGTCGACAACGAACAGGCATTAAAGGCTTTTGCCTAAGTAGCAAATCGAATGTCGGCGAACTTCCGGTCGATAATCTAGACATCAGAATAGTCTAAAAAGACTTCGAAGTTATTGTTCAACGATTGCTGCGAAGGAAGTGATACACGCACCTAAAATCAGTCACTAGATTTCGTTTAGCTATTGTTCAGCTCCTGAGTGCGAGATGTACAGAAAGCAATATTAAAAATGGATTGAGAAACCGGGTAGTCCACGATATTTTTGTGTTTTGAGGCAAGTTAACTAGCTATTGCCACTGCGACTTCTGGTACTGTGACTACCGTTTCCTCACGCACCGAAACGTAATCCGGGTGAGTAGCAGTTATGCCATCAAAAGCCGCTCCGCTCCCAACCCCCCCTTGTCAGCCCATCGAGATGCTACACATCTGCAGACAGTCCGCAGAATGGGCGCGCAATAGTCTGATTTGTTGACTGGAGTCAGGCTGTACGCGCTTGGCAGCAAGGCTACTTGACTTCATCGTATAGGCTACACTGCTTAGAGCAGAATGGATCAAAACAGCAATGGTCTCGACGCATTAACCGGCAGGAAATAAGCAAGTGAAGGGCATAGAAGCGTAGTTCTGCAAGCGAAGCATGAAAAGGCATACAGAATGTAGCTGACCAGGAGTCGCTGAGAGAAAACGCGTTCGAACGCTGGCCTACCCCCAAATCTTCTCCTTCTCTTCGGAGTCATTCTTGTCACGAGGGCACCAGCGTAGGGATAAAAATACATCATTAGGGGACGGAACAACACAGATTTACACATCTTTCACGATTACAATGATGGATGAAGCCCAATGATACGGGGCCCCCTGCGGCGGACAACCACAGACATTTCAAAGAATATTCCATCGACACTACTGACCACAGATTAGCTGTACTCCGCGACATAGCTAGGTCGCTAATTCAAGGACGGAAGAAACGAGGAGGTTATTTTTTGAGAACGAAATGACTAATTGATATACCTTTATTATTCAGCAGAGATGGATGGGGGGACTCAAACGCTTAAACTACGGCCCCTGAAAAATCCAGATGGCGCCTAATAAAACTGGTTACTGTGAACGCCAAAGAATTAGTGCGTCATCGTAGCGTTCGAGCTCGACACAGGTTGTGCCTTGAGAAATGAAACGAAGACGCGGCTCAGAACGCTGATTCCATAAACACGGATTCCAAAAAGGTCCGCGTATTTCGAAAATAAAACTGAACGCCCACGAAAGGGTTCGGGCTCCTGGCTATGCAGGTATTTATCCAAAAAAGGTGGCTGATACTTAGCAAGGTCAGCTCTTGACGGGGCAGTGACACATCCCGTCCTGAATTTCAGACTGATTTCTAGGTTTTAGCGGTTCCTACACATATCAACCAGGTTACGCGATCTATTACTAAATACCACTGATTATCAGCACTTAGAGTATAATTGGAGCGTCCTTTCGTGCAAAACCAGGCTTTGTGAGGTATCAATGGCGCGGGTGCGGTGCACGATTCCCAGTTAAAATTTATATCTTTGCAGATATGGGTGGCCACCGACAAAGCTTTGTGACTCATGCAAGGACGTTGAATGTGTGGCCCATTTCCTCCTGTATTGTCCAAGGTTCGCACTACAGAGAAAGATTTACCTGGAGGTCCTTCCTCCTGGTGAGAGCTCCCGTTATCTCTGCCAGTGTTATTATCGTTCGGCGGGAGCCCAAGAGGATTTGCATTAGGTGCACTTCGTGGAATGCTCCATGATTGCATAATTGCAACAGGTAGGTTCATTTGCTAACTTTTTTGAAAATTCATGGATTTTTTTTCACCAATATCTTCTTTGAGTTTAACATTAATTATTCTTGCGCCGTTTTTCATCGAAACATTTTTCAAAATGCACGCTTGGATCTGATATTTTATCGTAACCGCCTATGGAAATTTCCTTCTTTAAGCCACCACAGCTGGCCAATCCCCCCATGTGGGTATGTGCCAATTCTTAAGAGGAAGAACGAGAAGAAGAGCGGTCATTGTGCGAAAACGAAGCCTAAAATAACTGAACTGAAATGAAAAGGTTTAATTTGATTCAAGATCTAGTGCTCAAGATTGTGAGGCTTGATCAGGTTGCATTAAAGCGAGACAGTATACAGGTAAGAATGAGCAGAAAAACAATGTTTTTGAAGGATGCGGGAGCAGTTTAGATGTAAACATCACCTTATTGTAAGGAAAAAAATACCTTCAGATATAGCTTTACAGACAATAACCGGCAACCCTTCCTCATGCTCTGTGTTTATTACACAGCGAAAGCATAATTAGAGCACCAGCCCTAAGCATCACCAAAAGAAGTCTACAGCACGGGGGGTGGGGGGGGGGGGGGGCTAAAAAACTGACAATAAAAAAATTGCACGAACCTTGGCAGAATTGAAGTAATAATGCTTAGAACGCAAGAAGAGAATTCATTTGAATCGAAAAGAACCCGAATAGAACTGTAGTTTAAAACGACATGAGGGGAGCCGCGTGGAATTCGTTTTCTCACTAACAATTTGTTTCCAGGTTCTTTCTCGAATCGATTGCAACGAGCGAACGGCATTATATAGCTTTAATGAAGAAGACGATCAACAGTCGAAGGCGGCCTAGTTGGTGGATAACAATGAAGTGCATATAGCAACCGCGCAAAACGAAGAGGGACGATGAGGGACGTATCCGAACGTGACACGTGGCAGGAGGCAGGAGGCAGTCTCGACGTTTCTTCAGAAACACCTACGCATGCTGAACTTTGAGGACCCGTTCTGAATTAAGAATTCTGAAGAGCGCATCATATTTGTCAGTGACCAAGAAGGCACACGGTGAATCGTTGTTTCCTTTTTGAATTGACGTTGTTGACCTGTTTTATTCCATACCAGAAGACAAACTGCTTTTTGCCCTTAAGGATACCATAGGTGAATACGGCTCAGTGGCTTTGCAGAACGCATGTCGCATGAGTGTGGATGACTTGGTAGAAATGCTCAGTGTTTATCATGTTTCGACCATAGTTAATTTTGAGGAAAAGAATTTCATTCACAAGCATGGTGTGTGTATTGGTTCATGCATTGCTCGTTGTTAAGTGACATCTTTTTATCATATTGTGACAAGCGAAACACTGCAAGCCTTGACACAACCTACTCGGCTAAGATTTTTAGATATGTAGACTATTATGCCATTTTCTTGAAAGGGGTATCTACAGAAGGGGCTATTACAGTAGTGAACCGAAATCTTAAAATATTCAGTGAACTTGCTTTGGGTTGAGCTCCACCTATGAGTTGCCATCGCAGGGATGCTTTCAGTTTTTGGACATCTGTGTTGTTATTAGTACTAGTGGCACTACAAGTGTGCTCGAGGTACGAGCCTCACTCAAAGAAAGGTATTCTAAACCACCAGTCAGCTCATTCAAAGCGTATGAAAAGGGGACTAGCAAAAAACTGATTGCGCGCCGCTCTTGATAAGTCTTGCACACATGAAATGCAGGCTAGCGTGCAATTTCAGTTACAACGACTGATCAGTGCTGGTTTTCCTTGTGAGATGGTCACCACGGTGATACAAGTCCAAGCGAAGGAAGCTCGTTGCCCACCGAAGCACTGCCAAAGTGAAGAACCGCTACGCAGGAGACCCGTGGCTATGCCCTACTTCCACCAGATTTCCCATCGCTTCATAAAAGTGGCCATGAAATGTGATGTCCTGGTGGTCTTCACGGCGCCTAAAAGCTTTCGGGCATGTGCAATATGGTGCAGGGAAATGGAAAAAGAAATGAGTGCCACACTAAGCACGTAGACATGTTCGCCCTCCGCAAAATTTGGGTGGTCTACGATGTACCCATCACATGTGGGAATGGTTACATAGGGCAAACTGTATGTTTACTGAATGTTAGACTTCAAGAGCAACGCGCAGCCGTTGCATCATTAGCGGGGGGGGGGGGGGGGGGTGAACTGGCAGAACGTTGTTGCCATGGTCGTAACTGCATGCCTAGGTACCGCGACACAATCATCCTGAAAAAATTAACGACCCAAGCCTAGCAGGGAACTTTTTGAAGCCTACTTCATAAAAAAAGAAAACGACCGTTGGGTAAGTTCCTCTTCAGTACCCTTATCTAAGAAGGAATTCAACTATCTAGATGCCTACTTGTGCCACACACTCCCGCGCGCTTGTATAGTGATGGTGTCTGCTGTTTATCAGGTGTTATTACAAATCATGTATAAACGTTGTTTTCTTTGTAGTAAACCTGAGTTGAAAAAAAAAAATCGGCGTTTTGTCATATGGTATATTCTCTCCCTCACTCGTCGGTTTGCGCGGTTGCTATATGCACTCCATTACGGCAAACACCTCTGGACGAGCAAACTGAAGTAAAAAAAAATCCCTCCAGTCGTTTTAAACTTGTGGCCATACACCGACAAGAAAATGGTTGCCGCTGTTTTCGAGTGAACCACGATTATATCCGCCTCTGGTATCCGCACTCAATATTCTGTGCGACGCACCTAGTTTACTTGCAAATATCCAGGCGAAGGCGACGCATGAATTTCATTATTTGCACTTTTGTACCTTAAAAAGATTAATTTTCTGAGAGTTGCTGTTGAAACATAAAAAACTCAATTCCTCTGCAGTGTCCATATAAACAAATTATCAAAACCGCTCTTCGCTCGCCCAGCGTACCACATTATAGCCTGAGGCTGAGTAACCTGCGTGCTTCAATCGAAGGCTTGCATAAGCGGCCTTATTAATCATCTCTTCTCGAATCGATTGCAACGAGCGAACGGCATTATATAGCTTTAATGAAGAAGACGATCAACGCCCGCCGTGGGAGCTGAAACGCCCAGCTCGAGACGAGAGCGCTGACTTTCCGGAAGAGCCTGGATGTGTGATTTTGCTGCTCCGCCTGGCGGTTCCGGTCAAGCGCCTTTTGCCACTAAAGCCCGTTACATCTTGGTGGAGGTGCTGGGTGCGGTTGTGTAACCCCAGGATACGACTCCGAAAGCTCCTCACGCCATCTGCTTACCTCTCCGCCCATGGTACGCCACTTCGACTCCAATGCTCCCACTGAAATGCACACAGATGCCAGTGGCGTTGGTATTGGCGCCGTCCTTGCGCAACGTAAGCCGGGCTTTGTTGAGTATGTTGCTGCATACGCGAGTCGACCGAAAAAGAGTGTTTGGCAATCGTTTGGGTGGTAGGAAAATTTCGGCCTTACTTGTACGGCCAACCTTTCGCCGTCGTTACAGACCATCATTCACTGTGTTGGCTCTCCACCTTGAAGGACCCCAAAGCAACTCCTCGCTCTGTGGGCCTTACGCCTTCAAGAGTATGACATTCATGTAGTATATCACTCTGGCCGAAAGCATCACGACGCCGATGCTTTGTCACGCTCACCTCTGACCACTGAACCTGCTCGCCATCTCCGCTTCAACTGCGCTTCCTTATCGATGAACACCATGGCCACCGAGCAGCTCAAGGACCCACGAATCGGTTCTATTTTCAACGTTGTGTCGAATCCATCCGTCACCTCGGTCCCACGAGCACTGCGCCGTCAAGCTGCCCACGTCAAAATTCATGATGCGTTCTTGTACCGCCGCGGTTATATGTCTGACGGCCGCAAATGGCTGTTTGTGATCCCGGGACACTTACGTTGTGAAGTATTCGCCGCCTTTCACAATGACCCAGCAGCCGCACCCGCCGGTGCATTCAAAACTGATACACGCATTCGCTTCCGTAATTACTGGGGTTGTATGTGAACCTACGTCCGCAAATTCATCCGTTCTTGCTCAGAGTGTCAACGCCGCAAGCCCAGTCACCACTATCCGACCGGCCCCATGCAGCCTCTACGTTGATCATCCAGGCCTTTCGGCCGGGTTGGCACTGACTTATACGGACCGCTTCTCTAGACGGCTGAATGTAACCGCTGGATCATTGTCGCTGCCGATCATCTTATACGGTACGCCGAAACCGCTGCCTGTCCCTCTGCTACGGCGCGGGATGTTGCAGCCTTCCTCCTGCACAGATTCATACCTCGCCACGGAGCGCCACGTGAACTTCTGAGCGGCCGTGGACGTGTGTTTCTGTCCGAAGTCGTTTCATCCCTTCTACAGCAATGCAACGTTACCTATCGAACCACGACGGCTTACCACCCGCAGACTAACGAGCAGGCTGAACGCTTTAATCGTACGTTAGTTCACATGCCGTCAATGTATATGGCTGCGGACCATTTCAATTGGGACGCCGTGCTACCCTTTGTCACTTACGCTTACAGCACTGCCATTCGGAGTAGTACTGGTTTTTCGCCATTTTTCCTCCTCTACGGGCGTGAAACTTCGTCCCACTTGACATCATTCTTCTTTACCGGCCCGATTCCTCGGAATCCAAAACTGTTTCCGCCACCTCTCGCCACTCTGAAGAGTGCCGGCAGCTGGCTCGGGCGTTCACATCCTCCAACCAGGGGTGCCAGAAATACCGCTTCGACAGCACGCTTGACAATGACAGTTTTCCACCACAATCCCTTGTTTGGCTCCGTGTTACTCCTGCCTCACCTGGCCTCTCTTCCAAGCTGCTTCCAAAGTATCATGGGCCCTACTTCCTCCTAGAGCGTACTTGTCCGGTCACCTACATCATCGAGCCTATAACGTCTTCGCCAGATCACCGGCGACGTGGGTGCGAGACAGTCCATGTGTCTCGCTTCAAGCCACATTACGACTCATGCGTCTTCACGTCCCCTTAAGTCGCCAGGATGGCTCTTTTTTCCCCGGTAGGCTGACTGTAAAGAATAAGACAATCAGCACCCGCAGTAGGAGCGCCAACGCCCAGCGCGAGACAAGAGTGCTGACTGTCCGAACCTGGACGTGCGATTTTGCTGCTCCACCTGGTCGCCCCGGTCAAGTGCCATTTGCCAGTAAAGCCCGTTACATAGCGTTTAATTGTGCTTGTTTGAACAAGCAACACCTTGTGAGTGCACTGCGCGTGCCAAGGCTGTCTCCTGGTTTCATCTGCAGATACTTTGTAGATAACAATGAGAAGCGCCGAGTGCGGATCATTCAGGGCACTGCGCAGACTACTGATGTGGCCGAGCTCGTTCTTTTAGGCCCCATAATCTAATATGTGTGTCTGAGTCTATTACAAAACACTTTTTATTACTAAGTGGACCCTCGGGAAGGACATTCGTCACATGCACTTCGCTGTTTCGACTATATGTGTGACGGTGGATAAAACGCGAGCTGCTGATGACGTGGTGTTCGGGCAGCTTGCGGCTTGAGCACCGGCGCCTGCTGCTTCTGCGGTTGTGCCTTCATCTGGTGGTGGCGCTTGCAGCGCCGCGCTTGTCTGTCGCTATAGTTTTGATTGCGGCTGCTGAGACGTCGTCCCGTGCGTCGCCAGGTCGACTGTTGGCGTAGCCATGTGCCGGTTTTGAAGCTGTCCACGACGCCTGCATGTCTGGGTGTCGCAGTGGTTCACAGTGCCCAGGTGAAACAAGCAGGACGCATAAAAGAGCTGCCGGCGTTGCGCAAGGATCTAAAGTAGTGCATGTGGGTCGCAGTGAGCCCGCACATCACACATGCTTGAGCACGAATCCAACGCCCTATGAGCCTCGCTGTGAATAGTTCACCAGCCTCGTCTCCTCAATTACGGAATGCGATATTGAGATTCGTCGCCACGCCAGGAAAATGCTGCGTGCCCACTTCTACATTTGGCTCGAACAGAGCCAAAGATAGCCGTGCGTACGGGCAGACTCCAAAAATGTTGTGTCGTTTCTATGAAGAGTTGCCAACTGCAGTTCTTTGCAAGTATTAGGTGGGTTTGCGATGCCCTACATGGCGCCGCCTCTTCCTTTCCGGCCATTCAAAAGTACTTCAGAACTCGGCACCAGACATGAAAATCGTATCTTTAAATGTACAACGCTTTCGTAGACTCCGAAAAATTGATTTGAGAAAAGGGATTGAAGCTTTAATAGTGATTTCTGGTTGGACACCTCAACGGCGCCGATAGACGGAAGAAGACTAAAGTAATTGACTTGGCACATAGAGCGTGGTATGATAAGTTATGCCTTCACGAAGACTAACTTTGCGCCACTCTCAGATGCATCAAACCTGAGGCGAAACTGTAATTAGTGCTGCATTTTTTGTTTGCCACATCAAGTTTGGGTGGGGAACGCTCCAATTGGAACGCTGCGAGCGTGCGCCCACGTCGGACGTTCAGCGCATCCGCTCCGCCCAATTTCGGCAAGAACCACAGAAATATTGCAACCCCCGCAAAATGTGGTCATTACATCTGTGAACTTATTCGGCAGCTGAAGACATCATTCTCATCCAGGTGGGCCCAGTTTTCGCCAATTTAGTAGTGTTTCTTCGTCTGTTATGTGGACGCAGAGTTGGGCCTAACGGCTCCAGTTTCTCGGACGCTGACGGCTTAGCACGACCGGCTCTCGTGTGACGACATGGCCACCGAAAATCTTCACGGATACGACCCTGCGACTCTATCGTGGGCCAACATCCCTGCAAGTCATCTTTCGGCTACAGGGGAGGCACTTTCATTTTCTCATGAGGCCACGTTCGAAGTCGTGCAGCGACGCCGCCTCCAGCAAGGCAAAGGTGGGGCCACGGCTACAGGCTCCACACTGAATTCACCGAAAGGGTGGAATATGCCTCTCTCCTCCAACGCACCTACGAAGAAACGGAAGACACCGGCATCTTCGTGGGTGCCCAAACAAACTGTGCGCATGCAACCAGGGGACTATGTGGTAGTCCTCAAGACTACAACCGCGTTCTCTCCCAAAGAACTTTTCCAAATCGGTAGGTTGGGCGCTGCTCTCACTCATTATGACCAACCAACTCAGCGCCTTAACTATCTCTCCTAATTAGAAACAGAACGTAGTGGTGTGTGGCACCCATTGCAATTACTCAATGGAACTGTCGGGGGCTCCCGTTCTGGTCCAAGCGGGCCGACTTCCGGCTTTTCGTTTCAACCTTTGTGCATTTGCCGCCGTGGTTGCCCTCCAAGAGCCAGGGAAAGGCGCCACATTAACAAATTAGACGACCTTCCAGCAGGACCCCTAGTCTTGTCTATGCGCCCACAGAAATTATACAGCCAACCAGGTCGACATAGACATGCAACTTGAATACTCCAATGTAATGGTGACCCTCCTTCCACTCCGCAAGCAGGACCAACCGTTACACATACTCAATGTATACTGCAATCCGAAATTGCCGAATGTATCATTCGCAGACATCTTTAGCCGCGCGGAGAGTTGCGGGTCGGGACCCCCTCCTGATTGATGGCGATTTCACCGCTCCCGTTCGGACATGGGATTACTGCCTTGAAGAGAAGCGGGGACATAAGTTGGCGGAGCTTGCGTCAACGCTGGGCCTCACTCTTCACTCTGACGCAGTCCACCGAACTCGTATAGGCAACTCCGTGACTGGGGATACATCTCCGGACTTGTCCTTCACCCGCAACATTCAGTATGCAGACTGGGCCAACACCGAGAAAACTCTTGGCAGCCACCATTGCCTCCTGAACACTACGATTAGGACCCATCCTTTCGCGTGACCAACAGCACAAGCCCGACTCCTAGACTGGACCATGTTCCGGCAAAATTATAACACTGCGACCCCCATACATCAGCAAGGCTACCAGTCTTGGTCACAACAATTGGTTTCTGGCCTTCGCTCCTCCTAAACACAAATTCAGCTCTCAGAGGCAGTCTCGGATGTGAAAAACCACCGTTCTACGTTTGGGAGGAAAGCATTTCCTCGTCCGTCAGTAGCGCCGGCAAAAGCACAACTGAAAAAAAAAGCTCGCATCGCCGACCTCACTCAACGAGTGGCTGGGTATACGGCCTAACTCGCCGTCTCCAACTGGGCGGCCCGATGCAACAAGGTCGTGCAGCAAATGTCAAGCCGGAACACGTGGCGACTCTTCCGCGCCCTAATGGACCAAACGCATACACGCACGGAGACTCAAATACACCTACAAAGAGCAATACAGAGCTTTCCGTATAACACAACTCAGTTGGCGCACAAGCTCTGGGACCAGTACTTGTGCACCACCCAGGACTCCCGCGGGCCGGCGTACTCTTATGCATCAATACATAATACATACTCTTATGCATCAATCTTTATACAGCAATACAGACGGTCAGAAACAAGAGCGCACGTTGTTGGGCTAGTCGATCAATCATGGTAAATACAAGTGGGTACTGTGCACAAAAAACGCGGGTCTGCGCTAGTTGTGTTACCTTGTTGTCCGTGTCATTTTGGGTGTAGTACCCCCCCTTTATTTACCGTGATCAGAAACAAAACTGGCCAAACTCTGTCAGGTGGGGGCCAGGTGGGCCGCTTGGTTCGCCGGGTTTCTAACCAACGCGGGGGGTTACGATGTAAGGACGCCTTGCGGCTGGCGCATGCATTTGTAACAAGTCGAATTTAAGATTCGACTCCATACCACCACGTGCGGAAGCAAGACGAGAATTCACTCGAAGTCATCCTCCGCAAAATTATGAAGCGGTGTTTGCGCATTCCCGCGGATACCTCCAACAAGTGCTCCTGAGGATGGGCATGGTGAACATATTTCAGGAGCTCCGGCAAGTCAATTTGGCCAACCAATACCAACGTCTCTCAAGATATCGTCGGGTCGATGCCTCCTTCCCCGACTACACATCCAACACGCCACTCTCGTGGAAGAGCGCGTACGTATTCCATCCCAGTGGAGATGCGTCCTCCACGTGCGCCCTCTTCCCGCAAACATGAACCGTGAGGACCATAATGGCTGGCGCTTGGCGCGGGCAAAAGCCTTGGCCCGTCATTGTGGATCTAAACTCCGGCGTACTCTACGTGGATGCCTCCGGCCCCACCATGGGGGATCGTACACGGCCGCAGTCGTCCACAATCCAAAACAGTGAACGGCCTTACATAACACACGCGGAGGAGGTCACTAATACCTTGGCTGCATCTGATGCCACTTCAAAAACAATTATTTCCGACTCGTGAGGGGCCTGTCGGAAGGTCGAGCAGGGCTGGGTACCGTACTTAGCCTACCGCATTCTGCAAAACAGCGTCTACACTGTAGACCCCACTCACCGGCGTATCGTTGGGGCTCCTGCTCACATGGGCCTTGAGGGAAATGAGGCAGCTGTCGCCGCCGCCCGGCGCTCTCACCGGACGCTGCCCTCCGACCACGACGATCAGGAACTCGAATTCACTCCAGCTTACTCCTTCAAATACATTGTTTTACTTTATCAATCTGGCCACGGTGTTTACCCACGCCCGTGAAAAGGTCTCTCAAAGGTGGAGGAGCGGCTTCTGCTTCACCTGTATACTAATACTTTGCTGTGCCCGGCAGCTCTTAAACACTTCGGCCCTTCTTTCTCGGGCAGCTGTCCGTACTGCCCCTCCAACACTGCTATCCTCCCGCACCCCAACCCAACCCGGTAGGACTGGGAGGCGACCCTGCTCAGCTGCTCTGACATGCAGGCCCCACGGTCCTTGGTGGCGCGAGCTGGGGCGGCGGCCGACGGCACTGGGCTCCCGAACTACAGACCTCCACCTAGTACTTCCAAGGGCTGGCTCCCTGTGCGCCAGCTCACGCATAAGCTATTTAACTGTATCCGCACATGAAAGCTTTCCACCACCACGCAAGAAAAAGAGGTGGTCAGACGCCTGCTCACAGACTTTCAGCTCCCCTCCGGTCAGGCACCAATTTCTATGCTTGGGCATGTGTAACTGACTGGCGATGTGTGTCCTGGGGTTGTTGCGGTGCATAATTGTGAAACCATTGAATCACTGCAATCCAAAATCCAGTGGCGTGGTGGTGAACTTCTAGCCACCGCAAGCTGGGAACCACCAACGTAGCCGAGCTCACTTCTGGGGGCTCTGCTGCCCCTCGTTTTGTGCACTAAAACTGAGAGCTTGCGCCAATTCGTGAATACAAAGGTATGATACCAGTTTCCTACCGGTGTGCTGAACTGGGCCTCCGAGTCGACATCTCTCCGGCTCCAGTCCGCGAACGCTGTGGCCTATGCGGCGAAAATGTGGACGCCAATAAAGGCGTAGTGCCGCATGAAAGCAAGCGATCCTTCCTGGTTTGTGGGGGTGGTGACCGCACCAGCTCCAGTGAATGTAGAGGCAAATTCCGAAAACATCAATCACCCGTCGGGCATGCAAAGCTGGTTAAAGGGTCCCTATCAACCAGACGCTTGACCTGGCTGGGAACACACCACGAGGAATCGCGCCAACACCTCGAAGCAAAGCAATGACAAGAGACGTCAGCAGCTTACGTCATCACACCCCAAGAAGGCAGCACCATCCAGCGGCGGAACCGGGAAACCAGCCTGGGTCACGTCAGCAAAAAGGCGTCGATGATTGGGCCTCCCTGCGGGAGCCAACACAATGACAGGTGGGCAGTAGGGCAACTATAGTCGCCTCTCTCTCCTCTCCCACCTCCATTAACACTGCTTCGCCGCTCGAAGCTCAACCTAAACATGACCTGGCTCTTCTCCAGACACAGAATGAGACGCTCGAAGCCAGACTTCACGCTCTGGCCACTAAAACCTCTTCCCCTATGCACTACCTTACGCAGGAAGACCATAACATACATCACTGAATGGGTCCCCTCCCACCAGGTTGAAGTGCACCCTCATGTCCTGGAGGTTCAAGTGGACGCTATTGAAAACATTGCTGCACAACTCCCTCAACTCATAAACGCTTCCATTGCCGCTCAGATGGAAAGCATAACTGCCCGCATCACGCGCACGATAGCAACCTTATTCCAAAAATGGATTCGCAAACACCGACATTCCTTGAGACGCACAGGAACGCGTAAGGTTCAAACACGCCCCGCAAAATTGTGTCGTCGCATTGAAGATTCGCATAACTAGGAACGCGCCATCCACACCTCTTCGGACGCCATGGATCGAACCTCTCTAGCCCCGAAGCATCCTTCACTTCCTTCACCTCTGATCATGACCCCAAATTCTAGATCGTAAGTATCCACACAAACACATCCCTTGACACTAACCCAGTGTAAATGGAGGGACTTCAAGGACCGGGAGAAGCGAGCCCACCTTCGCATTTACCTTAAAACCTTTGAGTTTCTCGTGGCCCTGGTCGCCCTTTAGGAGCCCGGATTCGACATCAAACTTACTATCAGACTTTCCAGACGGACACACAAACCTGCATCCTAGATCCACAAAGACTACACAGCACAAGACGTAACCCTGCCATCAACCACAGAATACTCCTTATGCCATGTTCACGGTTTTGCTTCTGTGCAGAAAAGACCTCTCGATTCATGTACTTGACATGTTGTTATGTGGCGGCTAGAAACAGCAGAGGTAATCTGCTAGGCAAAGGGTCGACTGCTTGGGGCAGTCGCAGAGCCGACAAGCGTGGACCTCAGCGCCCTCTTTGTTTCAAAACCACTTCGTCGTCCTCCCAGCGTCCGTAGCACGACCACCCACCCCCGCGGCAAACGCACCATCCCGTTGCTCACTACACAGGCCAGAAAGACGGCAAGTTGTAAGTTTGAGGCGGAACACATGTACGATGTCGGTGCGGTGTGCAGCGGCCGGGGACGCTAGAAGTAGCGGGGATCTCATGCGTCACCGTGGTCACGGGGTGTGTGACACGTTGAGGGCCTGTATATAGCGGGAGCAGTTTTTCACACAGGCCCACACGGCACGACGGGACCTATAGCAACACGAGGGAGTCAGGAGAGTAAGTTACTTCACGACGGCGACAGTCATGGAGGCGTTTCTGAGTTAATTCGGATGCCGCCAGCCGTTGACAGGTGACAAGACGGGCAGCGTCCGCGCGAGCGATCGCATCCCAAGCTTAAGGACTCGTAGAGGCGGTGGCGGGCAGTACACTTTCGAAGGGCAGCAAAGGATCGCTGCGAAATAGAAGATAAAAAGGAGATAAACCGGTTGCGTCGTGGCGCGTGGAATTGTAGGCGAATGTCACAAATGGGACGGTAATATCCCAGTCGCGGTGATCGTCTCAGACGAGTTTTGAAATCATGCCGGTCAGGGTACGGTTCATATGTTCAGTGAGGCCGTTCATCTGTGGATGGTAAGCCGTGACGAATTGATAACAGACGGAACAGTTCGGCGACCACTTGAGAAAGAAAGCAGCGGCCGCGATCGGTGAGCACGTGACGGAGAGCACCGTGTTGGAGTATGACGCTGTGCAAGAGAAAGTCAGCGACATGAATGGCGGAGCTGGTTGATATAGCTCGAGTAATAGCGTAGCGCGTCGAGTATTCCGTCGCGACAGCGATCCATTTGTTTCGCATAGCAGACACCAGAAAAGGGCCGAGCATGTCGAGGCCGACACGGGAAAACGGGTCTACCGGGATGGGAACCTGTTGAAGGTGTCGGGGAGAGAGAACCGAGGGCATCTTCCGTCGTAGGCAGAGCTCGCACGGGTGCCCATAACGGCGGACAGAACGGTATAGACGTGGCCAAAAGAAGCGGCTGCGCATGCTGTCATACGTGCGGGAGACTCCAAGATGACCTGCCGTGGGAACGTCATGAAGCTGCTCAAGGACGCTGCAGCGCAGGTGTTCAGGGACCATGAGCAACAGGTCAGCGCCGTCAGGCCGCATATTTCACCGGTAGAAGGTGTTCCCATGGAAGACGAACGGGGCGAGAGAAGCACCAGAGCTGTTGGCAATGAGACGGTCGAGGAGGGAGCGTAGCGAGGAATCCAAGCGCTGTTCTTACGGGGCCAAATGTTACATGGCAAAGGATCGACGGCTTGGGACAGTCATTGTTGTTTTTGTTGTTGTGTGTTGTCGCCCGGCACACAAGCGCGCACCTCAGCGTCGTCTTCGGTTCAAAAACACTCCATCGTCCTCCCAGCATCCGTAGCAATATGCTGCCCCTCAGAACTTGAAAAAGTTACTTTTTCTAAGCTCTTTACCGAAGCAATGTGCGTCGCTGGACGTGACACTCTACTCATTGTTGGAGACTTCAACGCTCTATGTTGGCAATGGGGCTACCTTACGCAGGGACTCCGAGAAAGAAAATTGCCGGAACTAACATCGACTCTCCGTCTTATTGTCTACTGCTGGGAAAAACAGGGCTAAGACGAAGGACAAAGAAACGAGGACAACAGGACCGTCGCTGACTATTAATTGCAAGCTTTATTAGAAACAACACGCAATATATACTCCATCGACAACCAAGAGCGGTTGGTAACACCAAAAGCTGCAGAGATACATCAATCATCTGGATCAAGATACTTTAGTTCACAGTCATGAACTGTTACAGAGGGGATGCTCACGCACGAGTCACTGTTTTGTTTGAATATGAAACGCTTCACTGATTTCCCGTGTTAGTTTATCTTTGTGCTTGTACAGGATCCTAGTTTCATTAAAAATGGGGGTACATGATGTTTCAGAATGATCAGGTTGGTTATTCCGGGGACAGTTCCTGTAATGCAAGGCCAAGTTTGACGACGGAGCCCCTTTGAAATAAGTGTTGTGGTCTCTTAAGCGGCTATCGAAGCACCTTCCTGTGCGACCTATATAGGTATTCCCGCACGTGAACGGCACTTCACACACAATCCCTTCAGCACAAGGGACAAACCTCAGGTCAGGCTTAATCTCACAACCTTTTTTTGCGCGTTTTTATTCGTTTCTTTTCCTCTTCCCTGGCCCTTCTATCTACAATAGCGCCCAATTTGTCGACCTTGTTTAGTGCAGGAAAAAGAACATCAATGCCATACCTGCTGCCTAGTTGCTTCAAAGGGTGTGACATTTGGTGAATGTACGGTAGAGCAACGAATTTTTTTTTCCTTTTTTGAAGGTTCCTGTGGTTCATGCCTTTTGACCCTTTTAATTATCTTACTGCAAGCAAGTATTAAAACATCATCTGGAAAGCCCGCATTTCTTAGCCTCTGAATCTGCTGATTAAAACTTGTACTGATAGCATGCACGCATGATTTGGCTGTGGCAGCACCTAAGCAAGAAACTGCTATGCCACATTTAACCACCTTAAATGATCTCTGTAGCTATCTATCTCTGTAGCTTTATGCTTAATGTTAGCTGTAGCTGTAGCTAAATGTTTTCTCTGTAGCTTTTGGTGTTGCCATCCGCTCTTGCTTGTCGATGGAGTATATATTGGGTGTTGTTTCTAATAAAGTTTTCAGTTGACAGTGAGCGCCGGTCCTGTTGTCCTCTTTTCTTTGTCCTTCGTCTTAGCGCTGTTTTTTTCCCAGCAGTATGTACCAACTAGCTCAACTCTCCGTTTTATTGAAGCTTACTCCCTTCTCCGATCCGACCAGCCCCACTCGCATGGGCAGCTCCGTAACCAGAGATACATACCCATATTCAACCCTTACCCGCAACATTTGGCACGCCGACTGGCTTAGTACTCCAGACACCCTTGACAGCTGTGATAGTGCGACGCTGGTTGGGACGTGATGGCTTTCTTGGGGACCATGGTTCCGTGCAGCGTTCTCACGACACTCGAGCCTATATATTGCTGCGCGCTTTTCAATAAACGCTCTTCGTTCCTCGTCCACGTCTGGCGTCAGCCATATGATATGGCGACCAGACACTTACGCCACATGTGGGGCCGTCTAAGCACTGCGGAAGATACGTTCCCCGCTAAGACGACCAGCCAGGTGCCCGGCACGTTCTTCGAACGCTTGACCGTCGGCTGAGCTGTACCTGTTCAAGGAGCATGACAGCGAACGAAAGCGCCGACTAAGTCAAGCAAGAACGCTGACTAAGGGAAGACAGACGCAGCAGGAATGATGACGTAGGAAATACAGGCGCAGCTTGTGATAAGTACTGCCAAATTGTCTTCTTACGGAGCGATAGCGTACTTTGGTGCTAAAACTCAGAACTTCGAATCATACGTGGAATGTTTTGAACTCTTTGTTGGCGCGAATATAATTACTGAAGCGAAAAAACTGTCTGTATTTTTTACTGTTTTTGGCACGGAAGCTTACGAGGTGTTGAAAAGTCTGTGTTCCGAAAAACATCCGCTGAGCAAACGTATGCTGAAGTAAAGTGGCGGCTTCAAACCAATAACTCTCCGAAAAACTGTGATTGCCGAACGGTGCCAGTTCAATCACCCCATAGAACTAGAGCATGAGGGTTTGGAAGAATTTCTTGTTGAACTAAAACCCTTGGCTAGGAAGTGCAACTTGGGCACATTCTTGCAAGATTCCTTACGCGACAGGTTGGTTTCAGGCTTGCAGAACGAGGAAAGCCAGCGCTCGTTGTTCGCTGCCGAGAAATTAACGCTTGAGGGGCGTGCAAAATTGCGTTGGCGCTAGAGTTAGCAGCAAAGGATGCCGCTGTAATGCAAACTTATCGTTGCATTGCTTGCAGGCTAAGAGCAAGAGCGCAAGGAAAAAAAGATTGCCGAAGTCGAACCCTGACCAAGTTCTAGTGAGAGTGTTTTGTTAAAGATGTGGCAGGAAGGAAAAATCACAGCAGTGGTGGTAAAAAAATTTCAAGTGCCATAGGTGTTTAAAAGCCGGCCAGTTGCAGAAAATGCGCCTAAACGCAATGAATCTCTATACAGTGGATGATATTAAGGACGAGGAAGAAGAGATAGACGTGTACCATTTTAGAAACTTGAGTCGATGAAGTTACGAAGTGAATGTTGAAGTGGAAGGTACACCATTGAAAATTCAGATCGGCACCGGTGCGGTGGTTTCAAGTGTTCCAGAGAGTGTGTACAATTCTGTCTTTCCGCACGTGAAGTGTGCGCCCACTAGTAGTCACTGTGCACCTATACGAAGGAGCACTTGTCTTTGAAAGGCTAGTGTGACGTATCAGTCGTGTACGGCAATCAACGTATGAATCAGCCCATTTTCGTAACGCGCAATAACGATAGACCGCAACCAGCACTGTTAGGTCGGAACTGGCTTGAACGTGTTCAGTTGGAGTGGCGGCAGAAAAGCCAGATTTCGGGCGGAAGCCGCGTTGAAGCATTGCGGAAATTTCCTTCGGTTTTCTCGAACACGCTGGGCTCAGTAGACAATTCTGAGGCAAAGATTGCTCTGAAACAGAATGCTACCCCCGTTTTCAGTCGCGCATGGTTGGTTCCTTTCGCACTACGTGTAATACTAGAAAAACAACTCGGCCAAATGTTAGAAACAGGTATGCTTCGGCAAGTTTCACACAGTGACTGGGCAACATCAGTTGTAGTGGTCCAGACGAAAGATGGTAGCTTGCGGCTATGTGGAGACTATAAAGTTACGGTAAACCCAGTGTTCAAGACCGAACACTATGCGTTACCGAGACAGGAGGACTTGTATTCAACATTAGCAGATGGAAATATTTTTTGTGTGCTCGACCTGTCTGCTGCCTGCCACCAAGTGCCGCTCGCTCCAGTAGCCAGACCACTTTTGACTATTAACACAAGTTTGGGGCTTTTCGAATTTCAACGCCTTCCGTACGGCCTGGCTAGCGGTCCAGGCGATTCTGGAAGGGGAACCAAGTTCAGTTTCCGAACTGAAGGCGTACCTGGGAGTGTTGAATTTTTATTCAAAGTGTTTGGATAACATAGCCACAGCAGCACAGCCACTTTACCAGCTTCTAAAGAAGGACCAAAAGTGGTCGTAGTCTAAAGAATGCAGCGACACTTTCCGCTCCAGCAAAAAGCTGCTCACAGGCAGCAAACTGTTATCATTCTGCGATGTGAATAAGCCGATTGGCATGCTTTGCGATACCTCATCTTATTTCCTGGCAGCTGTTATTTTCCACGACACAGCAGACGGCAGCGAACGTCCCATAACTTTTGTTTTCCGAACGCTGACAGCTGCAGGAAAGTACCCGGAATGTGAGCACGGGGACTTGGCTTTGGTTATTTGGTTGAATAAATTCCATCGGTACTCATACAGCAGAGTGTTCACACTTAATACTGACCATCAGCCACAGCTAGGCATCCTTGGCTAGGACAAGCCTACGCCTACATTGGTCGCAGTGCAGGTGCAGCGTTGGCCCATGCTGCTCGCTGCTTACAGTTATCGGCTTAAGTATCGAAAAGGCAAGAACCTGGTAGTAGCTTACGCTCTCTCCATATTACCGCAGGCTGAAATCAACTGATGTAGCAGAAGAATACCTAGCAGTGTTCAAGAGCCGGCTGTTATATGCTGCGGATGTTGCTCAAGCCACAAAGCGGAACCTGACTTTGAGTCGTGTGTGTGAATACACACTGAATGGTTAGCCAAACCCACACCCTGAGGGAATGGTGGCTGATCACGTACGCCGTTATGAGCTGTCACTTCAGCAGGGATGCCTAATAAGGAGATTCAAGTGGTAATACCGGATCAGTTGAGGGAACGCGTGTTGGATTCATGACGAACATCCATATAGTACCCGAATTAAAATGCTTGCCAGAAGCTTTGTGTAATGGCCTGGTATGGGTCATGCTATCGAGATGTGCGTCAGAAAGAGCAAAATCTCTCAAGCAGTGCAAGCATGTGCCTATCCGTGCCGCTCCATCCGTGGAGCCACCCATGCAGCTGCTGGGAGCGAGTTCACCTTGATTTTGATTGCAAAAATCATAATGTGTTCCTTGTACTAGTTGATTCTTTCTCTAAATGGTTTGGTTTGGTTTATGGGGTTTAACGTCCCAAAGCGACTAAGGCTATGAGAGACGCCGTAGTGGAGGGCTCCGGAAATTTCGACCACCTGGGGTTCTTTAACGTGCGCTGACATCGCCCAGTACACGGGCCTCTAGAATTGGTGGGAAGAAGTTTGGCCGATGTCATCAATGTCTGCCACCAATACAATTGAAAAACTAAGGACTGCCTTTGCAGCCTACGTACTGCCTGAAACATTAGTCAGTGATAATGGGCCGCAGTTCACGTCTGCAGAGTTCTCTGATTTCTTGGAGAACAATGATGTCAAGCATGTCCTTACCCTGTCGTACCGCTTAGCGTCCAATGGTGCGGCAGAACGCACCGTGCCGACGATCACGCGATCGCTGCTAAAGCAAGTCATGGAACGCGACAACACTCGAGTGCGTTCGCTTCAGTAGTGCATTGATAATTTTTGTCGCCTACAGAAAGAAATACACCAAGCAGTCTGCCGCGACTAACTCCTGCGTAGTTCTTTGTAACTCGTCAACCGCGTACAACCCTTATAAAAATGGTCTATAGACTTTCTATAGACTTTTTATAGACTCTATAGACATCCTATAGACTTTTACTTTTGTCTATAGACAGTCTATAGAAAATCTATAGACTAAAGTCTATAGCTGTCTCAATTTCCTTTTGTCCATAGACTATCTATAGACTCTCTATAGACTAAAGTCTATAGCAGCCTCAATTTCCTTTAGTCTATAGACGGTCTATAGATTCTCTATAGACTTAAGTCTATAACTACCTCAATTTCCTTTTGTCTATAGACGGTCTATAGACTATCTATAGACTAAGGTCTATAGCTGTCTCAATTTCCTTTCGTCTATAGACGGTCTATAGACTCCCTATAGACTTACGTCTATAACTACCTCAATTTCCTTTCGTCTATAGACAGTCCATAGACTCGCTATAGCCTAAGGTCTATAGCTGCCTCAATTTCCTTTTGTCTATAGACTCTCTATAGACTAAAGTCTATAATTGCTTCAATTTCCTTTTGTCTATAGACAGTCTATAGACTCGATATAGACTAAGGTCTATAGCTGTCACAATCTCCTTTTGTCTATAGACGGTCTATAGACTCTCTATAGACCAAGGTCTGTAGTTGCCTCAATTTCTTTTTGTCTATAGACGTTCTACAGACTATAGTCTATAGCTGGCTCAATTTTCTTTCGTCTATAGATGGTCTATAGACTGTCTATTGACTAAGGTCTATAGCCTCAATTTGCTTTCGTCCGTAGACGGTCTATAGACTCTCTATAGACTACGGTCTATAGCTGCTTCAATTTCCTTTCGTCTATAGTCGGTCTATAGACTCTCTGTAGACTACAGTCTACCAATACCTCAATTTCCTTTCGTCTATGCACTGTACACTAGAGATAGTCTGCTGTCTATAGACCAGTCTATAACAATCCTAATTTTATCTAACAATGTTCGATACACTGACTTTCGACTAAGTATAGAACAATGCCAATTTATTTTTGCACTGCATGCTGCGGGGACCTGCATCTGGTGACCGCAACTATGTCGGGAGTCCTCCACCTCCTTCGCTATTACGGAAATTAAAAAAGTATTGCGTGAGGACATTACAACACCCACCTGTATATTTTCAGGAGCCTTGACAAGCTCGTTTTCGTTATATCGCGACGTATATTGTCAATACAGTTAAATATTTAATGCTAACAAGTAAGCCGCGGAAAGGCAGCCGTTCTTGAAGTAAAGGCGCCGCAAACTGTACTACATCGAATGAATACGCTGTCCCTTAAAGGAATCGCTCGACACAGTTCCATTCCATCTTTCGATCGTTACTGTCCAACGCGCTGAAAGCAGACACATTTCATCAACGCTTCTACATTTCTCTTTAAAACGTCCTGAAAATAAAGGGGGAAAGACGGGTGTGTGAATTCAAGGAAGCGCCCATCGCTTAGAAACACCTCAGAATAGTCTCAAAGAGCCTGGTCCTCTGTGCGATTAACATCTCCCATTTATACCTTGTTACGACTCGCCTTCGTCGGGGGGGAAGACGACGACATGGCAGCAGCGAAACGCCGACAAACCCCGAGACGCGCGTTGGGTGAACGCCTGGATGGCCACGGAAGCCGCGTCCGTCTGCCCGGTTGAGCGAGCGTTTCCCGTACACCGAGTGGGAACGCGCGTTCGAAATGCGCGAGAACGCCGCTCATGGACATTTCGGCGTCTGCGCTACGTGGTTGGCATCGTTCCCCTCTCCCAGCGCGTGACGACGGCGTGATCTCTCGGGAGTGAGTGAGTGCGTGCGTGTCGGTGATTGGTGCCAGTGAAACCCGGCCCCCATCTAGGGACCCTAGGGAAGAGAACTCTTAAAAAGCCGGCAGCGGCACGGCCGAAGAGCTTTTGTCATCATGGTCTCCTGTTGTGCTGTCGCGATGCAGCGTTCCTGCAGCTCACTTGTAAATATTGTATAAATTCCTCTTCATTGTCTTTTCCCTCCGGAGCACGTCCATGCTACCTCGTCCGTAACAAACTGGTGGCAGCGGTGGGATGCTGCTACCTCGTCCCTAACAAACTGGTTGGCAGCGGTGGGACGCGAATCGTCGGACGCCGGCGGAGAGTTGCGGACAACGGGACGCTGAGCAGCAGAACGGCGAGTCGGGGGCAGTGCAACGAGCCCTGTGTGTTGACTGGTTGCCTGCAGCGGACCGACTGCGCTGGATTCTTGGCTGCGAGGTTTGGTGAGTGCGGAACTTTCTTCTGCTGAGTTTTGCCAGGCTTTTGTTAGTGTCGGGAACAGAGCTGGTGATTGGGTTGTCGTTGCTGCTGGGTTAGTTGCAGCAAGACAATAGTGGGCAGTAGAGAAGGCAGCACTCAGAGCAGCCATGGATTTGAAGACGCTGCGCAAACCAAAGTTACTGGAGCTTGCGAAAGAGTTGGGTCTGGAGGTATCAGACAAACTCAGAAAACCAGAACTGCTGAAGGCTATTCTTGCGTTAGAGGCTGAAGATGACGAGCTTGCGGAATGCCTTGAGACTATTGAGGAGAGGGAATTGGCAAAAAGAGAACAAGAGGAACTTGAACGTAAAGAAAAACAAAAGAAAGAGGAACGCGAACGTAAAGAAACACAAGAGAAAGAGGAACGCGAACGTAAAGAAAAACAAGAGAAAGAGGAACGCGAAAGAGAGCAGCGGCAACAGGAATACGAAAGAGAGATGCGGGAACTCACGCGTGAACTTAACACGATCAGAAGTATCAGAGCGCGATCTCGCTTAAGTTTCTTGAGAAAAGGCGAAAATTTCAAAACCTTTCTAGAAAATTTTGAGAGAATTTGCATGGAGGAGGAGCTAGACCAGAGTTATTGGCCAATTGTGTTGATGGGATTTCTCCCATGTGAACCCGGAAATGTCTGGGCGAGGTTGTCTGACGAGGATGCCCGCAATTATGCGATAACTAAAAGTGCGCTCCTCCGATACTTTCGTATTCCCGCGGAGGCAGATTTGGAAGGCCAAATTGACGCTGGTAAGCTACACCGCGATAGTGTCAGGGACCGAGTTAGAAGCTCCGCTCAGTCGCCGGATGACACGCGTGCTGTGCAGAAGTGGCGGCATAGGACAGGTTTGGTCCAGGAAAGAAAGGCCACTTCGGCAGCGAGGACCGAGGAGTTCGGTCAAGCAGCTAGCGAAGAGTGCAGATCCACAAGCCGCGAGTGCTCGGAGGATAATATAGGCACTAAGGCTAGCAACGAAGAAGAGTGCAGATCCGCCAGCCATGAGGGCTCGGGCGATAATGTAGGCACTAAGGCTAGCAACGAGGAAGAGTGCAGATCCGCCAGCCATGAGGGCTCGGGCGATAATGTAGGCACTGCTAAAAATAAGGAAAGGGGCAATGCGTTGGTTTTGAGCCCAGAGAAGCATGCACTTTCCGGGACGGAGGCGGATTCCTGCGGTCGGGAGGATAATACCCAGGAGAAAGACGCCGAAGGTCTCCGTGACCAGGGAAAAGTAGTCCTTGGGTTATTTGAGGAAAGTCATGATGAATGTTCTGTGAAGGCCAAGTTTAATGGGAATGAAGAGCAAACTGTGAGTTGCAGGATTCCCACCGAAAACAAAGCCGAGCGATCTGCTTCGTTAGTGAGCACAGACAACGCTAATAAGGGAGAAGCGACCGTCTCTAGCCCTGAGGCAAAACCTGCTTTGACAAGCGAGATTGATGCTTCTGCTCAGGAAGAGACTAGTGAGCTTACGGGCCAGAGCAGTCAAGGAATCAAGAGAGACCCTCCTCCGATGCGGCTGGCGAACCTTAGTAGCCAAGTTTTGGACACAGCGCTTTGCTGTAAGGAGAGCGGCTGCGAGTCACCCGAGTGCACCGCTGAAACCCAAGGGCAGATCGCAACGTTAGCCATTGAGTGTGGTTTAGATCGAGTCGCAGGCCAGGGAGTTAGGGTCGCAGGGTCGATTAGCAAGCCTCAGGAGAGCAAGTTATGCTCAGCAGGAGATAAAGTGCTGTCGGAACAGCTGGCTACTGCGACCTGCGGTGACTCACCGAAAGCACGAGCCGATAATTCGAACTTAAGGGGGAAATACGGCTCGGTGCTGCGTCAGCGAGAAGATGCGGAGGGTGAGGACACAGCGAGAAAGGGAGGCGCGCAGGGCCGTTCTGCGAAGGCAGTTTTTGGAAGGCGACCACGCGCGAGGAGAGCCAAGACGAGGGGTGCTCTCGAGAGAACGGACGAAGTACGGGCCGAGGACATTGTAAAGTTAAAGGCCGGCCAGCAGCGTAATCGTTCGAGGCTATCATCACGGCACTCCATATGCGTCAGGCACCGCGCTAAGGCCAGACTAGCTCGGCGTTTACAGACAGCGCGAAAGCCACCTTACCCATTGTGGGGACGATACGGTAGCAGGACGCGTAAAACTCGTAGCGGGCCGCAGAGGACGCCCAGCTACCGCATGGAAGAACGCCGCAGAACGCGTTCCAGTCGAAGGACACGGTTGAATCGAGAAAGGAGTCCTCGTAGGCGTTTCTTTCATACGCGTCCGTCAACCCCTCGCATTCAAATGTTCAGACGCTACTTGGGTGGTGGAGACACGCGGCCGGTGTGCGAAACAAATCAATGTCGCGTGGCGTCTGAGGCTCGCAGGTGTCGAAGCGCAGTTAAGCCCTTCGAATTTTGTGAATTGTCGGCTGCTAAAGCCACTGTTGGTGTGCGTCCGCGCAGGGCGCGGTTGAAGAATAGGCGAGCCCTTTGAGCCGCGGCGCGGCTCGCTAGCAGCGGATTCCGAGGATGTCTCTGCTGTTTGCTTTTTCTTTTTTTAAACCATTCCTGCAGACAAAAAGTTTTGTAGAAAAAAAAAAGTTTGAGCAGGAATAGGTTCCCGACGCGTTGTTTACATTGAAAGCGTTTCTTTTGAAATTGTTTTGAAACATGCACTAGTGGTGCCTATGTGTAGCAGCGTCCGCTGACACGCGGAAGTACTAGTCAGACGGGCCATTGTAAGCGACTAGCATAAGCGCCTGGAGTTGATTTTATGGCATTAGGAAAATTACTGTGGCCTTGGCTTCGTTGTTGAGCGAATCTTTGTGAGGAAACAAGTGCGTTCGTAATTGCCGTAGTCATTACTAATCGGAATACATCACAAAAAGGGGAGTCTCAAAGGTAATGCCGATAGCTTAAATTGAGGTCCCTAGCGCAAGAATCAGCATCATAGTTGCGGTTTAATGGTCTTTTTCTTCCTGATGTAGGATTTTGAACCAATTGATTGTGTTTATTGTTTTAAATTTGAGATGCGCTTTGTGGTGTAATGTGCCGATCTGTGGGAGTTTTCTGAGTGCTGCTAAACTACTCCCAGGGATTAATTGGCTTTGTAAGGAGGAAAGAGCCTGGCATCGCTTAGTGGGGATTGTGTCGTGCTTGCGGACTGAGCGGTTGGGTTTTCGGCGTGGTTCTAACGCTAGCAGAGCACGAGTCACTTTGCAGTGCCCTTTGGGAACCTGCACCTGCAAAGGAAGACTTCAGGGTGCGCTGAGCTCCAGAACCGCCGAGAGAGAACCGACTGCGGTTGAGACCAGCCTCAAGCGACATCCCTCCGGACAGCGGATGCTGTCCCCTGTCCATCGGGATCTCCTTCCCCCGGCGGGGCAGTCTGTTACGACTCGCCTTCGTCGGGGGGGAAGACGACGACATGGCAGCAGCGAAACGCCGACAAACCCCGAGACGCGCGTTGGGTGAACGCCTGGATGGCCACGGAAGCCGCGTCCGTCTGCCCGGTTGAGCGAGCGTTTCCCGTACACCGAGTGGGAACGCGCGTTCGAAATGCGCGAGAACGCCGCTCATGGACATTTCGGCGTCTGCGCTACGTGGTTGGCATCGTTCCCCTCTCCCAGCGCGTGACGACGGCGTGAACTCTCGGGAGTGAGTGAGTGCGTGCGTGTCGGTGATTGGTGCCAGTGAAACCCGGCCCCCATCTAGGGACCCTAGGGAAGAGAACTCTTAAAAAGCCGGCAGCGGCACGGCCGAAGAGCTTGTTGTCATCATGCTCTCCTGTTGAGCTGTCACGATGCTGCGTTCCTGCAGCTCACTTGTAAATATTGTATAAATTCCTCTTCATTGTCTTTTCCCAGCAGCCTCGTCACAGGCGTCCCTCATTTTCCTCTCCGGGGCACGTCCATGCTACCTCGTCCGTAACAACCTTTGCAGTTTGTATTCACGTGAATAAGTTCACCGACGCAACAATCAGAAAGCCAGTATTTTTTCGTTCCTACCCTTGCACCTGTTGCTTCGGAGCCGATGACACGCTGATGTCGAGCATATCAGTTTTCTAAACACGAACACACGCAAAAAAGACGTTATGCTATGCAACATTATAATTATTATTTGAGAATTGTACCACATACTATTCGGTGGGAGATGCGGCGCGTATACAGTCAAGCAGTTAGATTTCGGTTCTCTTTTCACGAAAACAATAAGGTTTTTAGAGGGTATGCGAAGAATTCACGCTTATAAACCAGTTACCTTCTGTGGTCTTGGATATCAGATCAAGCTCCACACGGAAAGAGTGCGAGCGATAAAGATACGACCGTGAAATGGGTTTCTGTTTCACGTTTTACCGTTTTACCACGAGACGGCGGAAAATCATTCGGGCTGCAAACAACCCTGTGCGTGGCTGCATCGGTGGAGTCGGCGTTTTTTTCGCGGATTACGTTTTCTTCAAAATCCAGCTGCATCGTCCGCTTACGGTAAGTCTATACGTTTATATTTTATTCATTTGGTCTCCTAAGCCACTCTAAGCAGAGCTGTGTGTGCAGAACAGATTATGTGCGCAGTGACAAACGTCCTATCTTCGTTTCTAAGGCGGAAGCCATCGGGTTCTCGACTAATGCCGCTTATCTCTGTGCCGCTGTCTTTACTAACGCGCGGAAAGGCAGTCTGTGCGATGCCCTTGATGATAAGCCGCTCCTCGCGAGCTGTCTACTAGAGTTTTCGTGTTTCAAGGTAGACGCGCGGCCAGAAATGTCGTTTAGCCTGTGAATGACGGCCGAAATGGAACTGTGCGGTAGTTAGCACCGCGTGAGCTCAATTTACTTTGCACCTCCGAAAACGCACTTACATACACTCTCGTTCTGTGGTGGATTACATTTATTTTCTAATCTTTGTGTTATCGCTTGTCTGGACCTTGGAGTGCTGTTCTTTTTGAGGTGTGCATTTCCTTCCTACGTATATGGACGCTCTCTCGGTGCGCGTCGTGGGCGCCGACGTTTCAGCAAAGGTGTCTTGTAACGCTACAGACTGGAGCGCGAGACGTTTGTCAAAGTTGTAGTTAAGCAGCGCTGAAGGAATTTTTTTAGTGTGATGGTATAAAATTCATTCCCCGCGCGATTGGCCGGCGTGCTCAAACACCGCGAAGAACCCACGAGCTCCATCCCGTCTCCCCGTCATTGCACACGTACGGATTCCTCCATGTCTGTCATCAGAGCCGTTGGCCGCCCCCGCTCGCCTGCGGGCACTTCATTTTGAAAGCTGGGTAAAGGTCGGCTCGACAAGAGGTGGCTTACATTTCTTTCCGAGTGGTTCGTTCATGAATCCCGCTCACGCGTGCACAGATTTCTCTAATACCATTTGCGCGAGAGGCAAAGTATGTGTTTCTGATTTCAGACTGCTAACTTACGAAAGCGCCGATGTAATTCGCCGCTTATTTGCGCCTAACATTAAATTAAGCTCTCGTGTTACTATAGCTGCACCTCTTGAAAGCGTTAATTGCTTCATTTAAATACTTCGTACTTTGAGCGCGTTCAATGCTTTCGTTGATTTTTCTAGCAGCGTTGGGTTAGGCTACCTCCATGCAAGAAACACACCTCTTTACGGCGCTGTTGGGGCTGCACTTGAAGGAAAGACTAATTGAATTTCAGACGGTATTTTATCGTGACAGTAATTTGTTGTCTTAAACTCGCGACTGCTTTTGAAACGGCGCAGCTGCAGCCTCTGTGTGCAGTATGGGTTTTCTGAATAATGAGCGCGGCATGGAAGCGCTGCAACCCGCTTGTTTCTAAGAGCACGCGCAGATGTATGAGTATGCTGTTCCGTCTTTGTGCTTCAAGTTATAGGCGCAAATCTGTGGTGAACTGGTCGCTTCTGCCTGCCGGTTTTGTATAGCTTGTGCCCGTTTCAGTATCGACTTACGTACACCCGGCCAAATCTTTAACTGGCTCTGGTGTTGCATCGATAAATGAACCTTGTAAAAAAGGTGCCTTTTGGCTACACTGCTGTCATATTCATGTTGTAATTTGACACGTGAGATGGCATTTCATAGTTTCTTTTTGTTAATATAACGTTTGAGTGGAGTACTTGCGTGTTTCGATCAAAGTTATCAGAAATATTCATCGTCTGCTGCTACGAACAGCCGAAACAAGCGGAATACGCACCAATGGTTCTGGTGGCGCATTTGCACTTACTCTAGGTAAACGACTTGTCCGCCATGAAAGGAGTGGTAGTTTACCCAGAGGATGAGGCCATATGGACCAGATTCATTGCTGCGTCTGCCGCTTGTTTCAGCTGTTGTAGTGGCAGACGAATATTTCTGATAACGTTGATCTAAACACGCAAGTGCTGCACTCAAACAATATATGAACAAAAAGGAACCACGAAATGACATTTCACTCGTCAAGTTACAGCATGAATATGCCAGCAGTGTAGCTAAAAGGCACCTTTTTTACAAGGTGCATTAAGCGATGCAACACCAGAGCCAGTTAAAAATTTGGCCGGGTATACCAGGCTTCACGCAGGGTATTTTGAAGCGCTTCTTCTATAGCGGTTATAAGAATAAATGCTGCAATATTCTTCTTTTTGGATCCCTGTGTAAGGTGCGCTGAATCTGTATTTTATGGAGGTGGCATTCTTAACACCTCCTTGCGAGTCAATGCAGATATGTGGCACAATTGTTCAATGTCTTCTGTTACAAATAATGTAAAAGGATTGCCGTACAGAAATCAGTATCAGTACTGGATTCAGAGTAGAGTGCTCCAGGGATTACGGGTCTTTGTTACAATGTTTTATGAAGACACTTATAATCTGTCGTGTATTTACTGAAATGATTGCGCCGGCGTGATAGCTCAGTGGCTATCATGTTCGTCTGGCGACCTGAAAGATGCAGGTTCGATTCCGGCCTATGCGGTCGCATTTTAATAGAGGCAAAATGCTAAAGGCTTGTGTACTCTGCAGAGTTGGCCGAAATTATTCCGCAGCCTTTCACTTCAGCGTCTTGTAGCCTGTATCGCCTTGGGTCTTTGAACCCCATAAAACCAAACCAAAAGATCAAGATTGCCTTTCTAGAATGGCATAGCCAGGATATGCCTTTCATTGTAAAGCACATGTGTAGAGATTGTATGGGAATTTTTTTTTCAGTTCCTCTGTTATTTTTTTCCTTTGTGCTGTACAGGTGAACATGCCCGGATGATTGACTGCAGACAACAGGCCGCAAGAATGCTTCTGAGGAAACTAGCGGGACTGTTACTTTCAACATTTATGTTATTGTGCATTCTTATGGTCCATGTATTGCATATTCCCGGCCTGGATAGCTTGGAAATAAAACTAAATTTGTAAGTATATTGATTGTGTCATTTGTGAACTCTGGTGACTTTTTTCAGTGGTTGTAGACTGTCTATAGGCAGTTTATAGATAATGGTCTACTAATAGTTTAGTAGACAGAGGTCTATAGACTGTCTATAGACAAAGGTCTATAGCACTGCCAGGCCACACACCTATGGAATGTCTATAGACAGTCTATAGACATATGTCTACTGGACCAGTAGACTTTTGTCTGTAGACTGTCTATAGACAGTAATCTACAGGAAGTCCATGGCCATAAGTCTATAGGTCGTCTATAGTCCGTCTATAGACAAGTGTCTATAGACGGTCTATAGACAACTCTATCGGAAATGTATGACCATAAGTCTATAGATCGTCTATAGACTGTCTATAGACATGTGTCTATAGACTTCCTATAGACCTATAGACTTTCAGTAGACATTTGTCTATAGACTGTCTATAGACAAAAGTCTACTAAAAGTGTATGGCCATAAATCTATAGACTGTCTATAGACCAGTCTAAAGGATTTGTCTATAGACAGTCTATAGACTTCATAGACTAAAGTCTATAGACAGTCTATGGACTTTCTATAGAAATTTTTATAAGGGAAAGCATTGTTTGATCAAATTCTGCTTTGTCGGTGATATGCAACAAAAACAAGTTGACAGGAAAGGAAAGCGTGATTTGTTGCGTGGTGCTGAGCGTGCGTTTCGCGAAGGTGATCGCGTGTACAGGGTGGTCCACTCTAAGTGCAAACACCGCTCCGCGTGGCCGCGCTCCGCGGAGCGCCAGCGGATCCGTCGCGTTCGCGCATCGAAGCAAAGCAGCGCAAGCGCACAGGGGCCCGGGGGAGGAGCTTCGTGTCGTCTGCTACAGCGCTGGCGCGCACCTCGCTTGCATTGCTGGTAGCAGACGACACGAAGCTCCTGCCCCGGCCCCTGTGCGCCTGCGCGGATTTGCTTTGATGCGCGAACGCGCCGGATCCTCTGGCGCTCCGCGGAGCTCGGCCACGCGGAGCCGTGTTCGCACTTAGAGTGGACCACCCTGTACGTGAAGACAGTGCGCGGTGAACATGCCTCTTGGGAGGAAGGGTTAGTGCACCAAGTTGTGAGTGTGGTGACATACGTTGTGAAAGTGCAGGGCATCTTCGATTCACCCACGCTGACCAACGGTGGCCACACTGTGCTGATCCTGCAGCTACCTCAGAGCCACCATGCGCAACAGAAGCACTAAACGGACTGTCTACACTAAGCGGTCCTCTGCGTAATGAGGGGGCCCACTCAGCGCAAGCGTCAGAAGAAAGGAATCGGACCACCTCTCAACCTCGGCTAGTGGATGAAGAAATACCAACCCCTGCTACATCAGACCTGTCACCGAAGCAAAGCCCAGCGCAGCTGCCAGCATCGGAGCCGGAGCGACCTACTGCGGGGGAAGAACCACCGCTACGTACTAGCGCTCCTTTGCGCATGAAACCGTACTGGTTCAGACACGAGAACTTTATGCAGAGCCCAGGTGGAGGGGGGGGGGGGAGAAATTGTGATAGCGCGAGGCCGGTTACGACGTCATGGCGGTATTGCTGACCATGACTTCGTGCGGCGTTCCCACGATGCTCGAACCTATATATTGCTCCGCGCTTTTCCATAAACGCTTTTCGTTCGTCGTCCACGTCTGGCGTCAGTCATATCAGCAGTGACCACTGTATCATTAATACGACCATTTACACACGGTTCCTTAAAAGCCGCACAACACAAGCACACATTCCCGATTGTATTAAGTTTCGCTCGGCACTTCTCTCAGTCGGCATTGTTCGCTCGGGATATCAAAAGTGCGTGATTTCTCTAATGACAACTCTCCGCACAAACGAAGAGTGCATACAGCTCACTGACTCCACCCCCGAAGTAGATAACAATCTTCTCCATCTTTGGGAAGCCCGCCACAGTCTCACCAAGCGATGGAAAAAGCATAAACACAATAAAAAACTCAGATATCGCATTCTTGAACTCACACAGAAGGCTGCCGACTATGTCGCTTTAGTTAGCCGACACTGACTGGATGGAGCGATGTAACTCTGATGTGCGCCAAATGTCTGGTCGCAACACCTGGCGTCTGTTTCGTGCACTTATTGACCCCACTCAGACACGTGCAGAAACAGAGCGGCACCTCCAACCTGCCATACATAACTTTCCTGCTATTGCATCACAACTGGCCCCAGCATGTGTGACAGATACCTCTGTACCACGGTGGACCCTCGCTTTTCCTAATGCTCATACGTTGGTCAAACAAATCTGCAGCTGGATGCCCCTTTCCAGCTCCATGATTTCAAGGAGGCCCTAGCCAAAATGAAATGCGGTACTGCACAGGACCGGGACAAGATTGCCATCAAACTTCTGGCGAAGCTTCCAGATGCCGCCTACCAAAGCATCCTTGAATTCACCAACAAAATCTGACTTTTAGATATTCCTCTCCTTCAGGATTGGAAAACAGCCTTTGAGACAATTATTCCTCATGCAGGCAAGCCTATTGGTGTGGAGAACCTGTGCCCTCCCTCTCTCTCACGTCTCTCTCTCACGTCCCTCACATATCTCCCTCACGTCTTGTGTCTGCAAACTGATGGAGACTATGGTGTGAAACAGGCTGTCCACTAACCTCGAAATACATCACACTTTTGCGGACACTAAGTTTGGTTTCCGACCACAGAAACCCGCACAAATTTCCTTCTACAGCTCCATCATGATATACTCGAGCCCAAAGAACAACCTCACAATGTCAAGGTAGTCCAGGCATTGGATTTGAAAGGACCCTTTGATAATGTCAACATGAAGTCATACTCAATCACCACTAATACACCGACTGTGATCAGAATACATACCGATACATCTGACAATTTCTCAACAGGTCGATAGGCCTACATTCGAATTCAAGATGAGGAACATACATCTTACACCATCGGATCCCGGGGTACACCTCAGGGTGCCATGTTCTTCAACCTCGAAATGAAAGACCTCTCCGCAAAATTAAGCTCTATGCCCGGCGCCCGACATGCCCTATATGCGGATGATATCTCTATCTGGGAACGCACGACCATCTCGGACACATGGAGACCTGCCTATGAGAGGCAGCGAAGGTAGTGGACGCTTGTGCTACATCCTGTGGTCTCCAATCTGCTCCCATCAGATCAGTTCGTCTACATTCGTCCCTCCCCTTTGGACGACACTTCAATTCACCTCACACTACCTTCGGGTCCATTTGGAGAGGCCAAGGAGGTACGCATCCTTGGCCTCTTTATTCATACCAACAACGCAGGCCGGACACAACACTCGCGAAACTCCGTATTTAAGGCGTCCAGGGGAGCCGCATGGTCCGCCGAGCGTCCAGTAAGCGTGGGGGACTAGTAAGCAAATATGCCTTGCTGCTGGCACATGCCTTCGCACTGAGTAGAATTCTCTACTGAACCCCTAACCTTCGCATGCTCAAACACGACGAGGATGAACGAGAGGTCATACACCGCAAAGTCTTCAAAACGGCTCTTGACCTTCCCTCTACTACATCCAACCAGCGTTTGCTGGACCTGGGGGTGCTCAACACCTATCGGGAGCTCTGAGAAGCCCATCTCCTCAACCAATACACGCGCCTGTCACAAAGGCCATACGGTCGCCGCATTATTGACCGACTCCATATCCAACACGCCATCACCTTTGAGGATATGGTACGAGCGCCAGAACTCTGGAGACGCACAATCAAGTTTGACACATTCCCCGCAACATGTCACTCTCTAGCCTTAATGGCCGTCGCCAGACGCATGCGGAAGCGCTTGAGCGACATTATGGTCGACAACATAAGTACTACGTGGACAATGTCGGTCCCCACCGTGGGGGATGGTTCACCACGGCACTGGTCCACGA
Source organism: Amblyomma mixtum (assembly GCF_055824585.1). NCBI lineage: Eukaryota > Metazoa > Arthropoda > Arachnida > Ixodida > Ixodidae > Amblyomma > Amblyomma mixtum. The sequence continues at coordinate 115,147,003 of NC_143018.1, forward strand.
CACCAACACAGTGGCAAGACTCACGTTCCACGCCTACAGGACAACATATGCGGAGGAAATAACGATTGCGCTCGCCATATCCATCCCACAAAAGAAACATATCATTACCGACTCGAAGGGCGCTTGTCAGAATTATGAGTTACCTGTATGGGTCTCCGGAGAGTAGACGAACGGCTCCTTCTCAAAATGTTTACAAATGCAAAGCTGAGCCCAATAGTTTTGAAACATTTCAACTTATAATTTGATGGGGGCTGCAGCCTGTGAGGAGCAAAGTTCTCAGACGTTTTCCACATGGTCTAGGCCCACCCTTCCAATCCTCACTCATCCCAGTTCTTCATCTCCCACACTTGTAGGCAGGTCTGGCAGGCGGGGCTGCTCAGCTGCCATGACCTGCAGTCCCAACGGAACTTGTTTGCCAGGGCGCGAGCAGCTTTAGACTCCATTGGGGCTCCGGATTAGGAGCTCCACCTAGAATTGAAGGACCTGGGCCAATAGGGCTTGGGTCCAAACACCTCCTTTTGTACATAGTCAATAAATGTGTACCGCCACCGCGTGAAAAATTGGTTTTGCGGAAAGGGCATGGCGAATTAACACTCTCGTTTCTGGCTGGACACCTCAGCCGCGCCTAAACCTGGAAGCAGACTCAAGTAATTGACTGCGCACATAGAGCACGATGTGATATTTTAAGAAGACTAAATTTATGACACTGTCACATGTATCAAAATTCAGACGAAACTTTAATCACGACTGCTTTTTTCCGTTTGCGACTTTATGATTGGGTGGCGCATGAATTGCTGTGATTAAAAAATGAATACTGTGGGACCCGCACATCGCATACGACTGGTATATTAGTGTGCTCAAATTCGACTCTGTCGATTCTTCTCCGAGGCTGCAAACTTTCTGCTTTCACGCTCCGCCAAATGCAAGCCTCAGCTATGATTTTTTTCGTGGATACCATATGTACTACTTTGAAGATCGCCGTATCATCACTGTGGGAGACATTAAATCCCTTTTGACTATGGCATCAATGTGCCGGGCTTCAGAGGGTCTCGGTCAACCTGGAAAGCTTGAACGTTGACGCGTCTGGTGCAGCAGCAGTTTTCGGTTCGGGGTACGCGAGCTCTTGCATGTCCAGACGTTTTGCTCCACGTGACATCGTGTCTAAGCTGGAATTCAATGGATGCGAAACGCAAAATGCGCCTAAGCGCTGTGCCATTACCGTGCTCGTTAACAATCGCCATTTGGTCAAAATTGGTCCGCAAGCATCCAATACGGCTACACTTTCACCTTGCCGTCTTTCACTTCTATCTTTAACATTTTTCTTACAGCGCGGTTCAGTTGAGGTGTCCACTGAGGTGTGTGACAGGCAGATGCTATTCAATGTGATTTCCGCAAAAACGAATTTTAAAACTCATTTTCATATATTTTTTGCACACCAGGCTTCACATAGTGTATGCGCTTCAGGCACTAACCGCGTATGTGTATATATGACATTGCTCTGCTCTTACATCTTATACATCTTAAAACAACGGCCTATCTGCTCAAGCTTTGAATTTCTGTGTACTGCAGTACGCTACCTCACTCGAGGCTGTCGCATGCTCTGCGTTCTTCACTGACTGACAGCAGCGTACGCGCATAGAATACGCTCAAGGAGCTTTGGCACACCGGCAGTAGTGGTAGTAAAAACTTTATTGATACAGAGGAGTTTGAGGAGCACAGGACCCTGGGTCCCGCATGGTCCCACTACACTCAAAGGTTCATATTCCTGTGGTCCATGACCTCGGAAGCTCGGTACATTGCAGTCATATACTGGACCAGGTCATCAGAGCATCGGAAGGTCTCCAGGCCCTCCCAGCTTGTGAGGTGCTCGAGGCCACTTAGGAACTGTTCAATAGAGGCATATACGTTTTGGTGCCGCGTGCCTGAGCAGCCGGTAGAGTAGGCTATGAAGCTCCGAACAGCGGGCAGGGTAGATTGGCATGTCCACTCATGGCTGCCCGCTGGGATGAGCTGCACAACCAGTTTGAGTGCCTAATTAGTGCCTCATCGCTTTCCGCGCCGGCCTAGCGTGGTGGCATTGACTCGTGTGCAAACCGTGAGCCGTCGAGCTTGGTATGACACTACAGTATTCGCAGCTTGCACCTGGGCTGGCCACCCTCTTCCACGTCTTCTCCGGTTCATGACTGCTTGCGCCTTCTGGTACACTTCAGGACCATGGCGGGTTCAGATACAACAGTTGACGTAGGTTCGGTCGCAACACATGCATGGTGCGATGCTAAGCGTACAATGCTGTTCGCCAACAGCATCGCACAGTTAATGTAAAGCTAAAGTGTCTTGTCCGCGCTAGCAGGCGCTGCGCCTGCTAGCGGTGGCCGGCGGGGTTTGAAAAGTTGCGCTCAAACTTTGCATTGCCGAATTTCGTAATGATTGTGAATTCTTTATCTTGAAGTTTTCAAGCCTTGCGAAAGGAAAAGCCTGCTTGAAATGCCTTGGGGGTGCTTTTAGAGATTGTAGGCATTGAAAAGTGTAAGGTGATTGGGACAAATGGACAGTGTGTGTGCCAGAAAATTATTTGCAGAGAGCATGGAGGGTAAAACACCCTTTTGTTACCACGTACAAATAAGTGGCGTTGCAAATAAAAGTTACGAATGCATTTTTGATAGAGAGAGAAAATGAGACAGATTCATATACAGAAGCCTTAGTAAGTTTATCAGGCGGACATTATTTCTCAGAAAGTTCTCTTAAAAGAAGTGCGCCTTGCTGCCATCTTTAATGGCTCTCTTCACCAACGATGCCCTGCCGCTTATAGCGGGGCCGATGAGCATGATGTAGATAATTTATTGACATCTTACGAACGGGTGAAATTCTAAAACAAATAGGATCATGCGACCAAACTCAGTAACGTTATCTTTAATTTTACAAGCGTTTGTCACCTGTGCTATCGTAACCACGAGGTGAATATCCGTCTCCTCCTGCCTTCAAAACAAACTTCTCAGAAGTATTTGGTCGTCCTGCAGTCAGGAAACCCCACTCCGAACATCACTTGTACGAACAGTCGCAGTAGGTCGGTGAAAGCTTTACAAGCTACTTAGAAGTCCTTGGCTTATTCAAATGTGTAAACTTCCACATGTGGGAAGGTTACAAGATAAAACACTTCTTCAAGGGCACTGACGACGCTTTTGAGATGGTGTTAGCGTACGACTTGCGCACCGTTACAATGTGCCACACTGTAAGAAAATTTTCTCAAGTTTACGAAGAAACCTTAGCCAATGAGTTTCCAACAACTTTCCGTAATTAGTAAAATCGACAGTTTGAGAAACACGGCAAGTCCTTAAGATGTACACAGTGCTCTTATTGGCGCAAACTACGTATAGTTTAGTAGGTAAGCCAACCGTAAAAAATGGCTTACGTATTCTCACGTTTAACCTCTCTTGGGCCCTTCCCCATGTACTGAAGTGATGCGGCTTGTCGCCAATGGGCCATGGCTTGGACAAAACGTTACAGGAGGAGTATAAGGTCCCAGGCAACCATACTGGTAAGCCCTCTGCAGTCTTTCTGACACTGCTGATGCATGGGGCGGTTAGAATAATGACGTAGAGTGTTATGGTGTGAGTCAACATGTCTTGACTCCTGTTCAAGCATGCACAATAGCAGTCCAGGTGCTGAAAAAATGTAGGACTGTTACATAAAAGTTCTTCCTTTATGCATGTTGTGTATTGCATACATACAAAGCATCCGCCTTGGAATGAAATAAGAGTGTTTGGATGAGTACATGTGCATACGTTTTATTTCCATGACAGATTGCATACATTGTACCTCTGCGCATTGCTGTCAGATTCATCTGAAAAGAGACCTCACTTAGCAAATAAATTTCGCAAACACATTCATACTCCCTACTATTGACCAACTGGCTTTTGCAGAAGCTTGCAAAAACAATTTACTGAGAACCGAGCCATTATGTTTCATTGAAGAAAAATCATTTCTCATTACCGAAAAAAAGTAAGAACCACAGGACCAGGAAGAAGCAGACACAAAGTGCTTACCCGGACAACACTTTGTGTATGAATGCCCTGATCTGCAGAAAAGACGGTAGCTCAAGATGGGTGCCAAAAACAATTCAATGCAGACGCTTTCTTGCTGTCCATAGTACTCACTGTAAATATTAGTGAGCAAGGAACAATGACAACATCTTAGTATGGCCTAGAAATCGCCCACAAGCAATGTGGAACCATAATTCTCTGAAATCTGATGCTTTCGGTGACAGCTTCCATTATCTGAGCACGTGCTTGAAAATGTACAGACCATGATTTCAAATGAAAACACCCCAGTAGCACAAACGGGGCTCTGAATTGCGGGCCTTCATAGGCCCGGAAGGGGCTGCCCATGGGGGCCCGATGTGGGATATGTGCGGGATTTTCAACTCGTCATCGCGCGGCACCCACAGGGGCAGCCCAGTGGCCTTGTTACATAGGTCCAGCAGGGAACCCCTATTGTCTGCATGCATAAAAACGATAAAGGGGGCTTTTCTCGGTCCCTTGTGGGACCCATAGAGCAGTAATGGGCTTCTCAGAGGGGACCTGCAGCGGGGCTTAGGCGGCAGTGCAGTGGGAACCCACATGGGCTAGCCCAAGCCCAGCCCACGTGGGCTAGACCACGCCAGGCTCACCCACAAAGGTTAACCCATGCGAGGCCCACAGGCAAACACACACAGACCAAGAAAGAGAGAGGACACACAACACGCGCTGAATTCTGCTCTGCTGTGTGTTTCCTGTCTCATTCTTTGTCTGTGTGTGTTTTCGCTGTTGAACCACCATTCGGAATCTACGCAAATTAGCCAAATCTGCACTTCGTCCATAGGCAAAACAGTTCACTTTCGCTTCTCAACCGGTTTTCTTTGGGACGATCGCTGCCCCGCCCCATTTCTTCTCCTTGTTAGAGACACCTCTGTGCGCGCTATCTTTTGCCCATAGAACTAGAAACACGAGCTCTAATGAATTCCGGAGAAGGTCTACCGGACAGTAGCAGGTATTAAGCGACAGCGTAAGCAGCTCGTTCAGGTGAAATGCCGGCGCCGCCCGTCGTCAGACGGGAAAAATCCCACAATTCCTGTAAACAGAAAAAGGAAATAGCAGGCGTTTGGGTTCGAATCCAGCCCCACTGTGCCAGGTGGGCACGTAACGCGAATGCCACGAAGGCTTTTTTTTTGTTCTTTATTGCCCGTAGGCTAAGAAGGGTCGTTGTTTCAGGCGTGTTTGAGGGACACCCATTGAACGCGTGGTCGGGAGTATGACTTAGTAACCTGTGTTTGGATGTGTTCTGGTCTTACAGTAATGAAAAAACAAACAAATATTAATATGCTAATTACGCGTGAGAAATTGGACGGAATGAAAGGGGGTGTTAAGGTGCATCACTGTACCGAAACAAATGGTGTATATGTGTAGAAGGGGCGTAGTATGCCGTGCTCTCTAAGCTAGATAGGGATTGATGTTAGGTAATCGATAATTGAGATTGTAATCGACGATCGTTATCGGTAAGGTGATTGTGGATCGGTAATCGCTAAGATATAAGAAAAGGAAAAACAAGAAAAAGGAGCTACCGAGTATCTCACGCAGCGGAAGTTGTACGTCACGTTACTTACAAAGAGATAATGCGTGCAAAAGAAGACAGGACGAAAGAGAAGGCACGGACAAAGCCAGGCGTCTCATGACGCCTGGCCATGAGCATTGGAAATGCTCAGTATCGTGAATGCACCTCACGCCTTTTGTGTTTGAATCAATATTGCTTTGCAAATGTGTGCGTAACATTGCTGGTGTGTAAACAGGTTGTTCGGACGATTGCAATGCTTCCTTGGTCATCCTCCTTTATTTACGGCACATTCCAGAGCATCGATGCGATACGTGATGTTTGTTCAAGGCCTTGAGCCGCTCCCCTTCAAGACGCTTATAGTTGATTGCTCTCGCACGTATACACCTTATGCCTCTCTAAAGAAAGAATACAAACCATAAAACTAATTTTAGTGGTGTTACCATGAAGGACAAGCAAATTTGGTATGTAACTGAAAGAAAATTTTGCGGTATTTCGTCCCTCTACGCTGTGCAATCTACGAAGTGCTAGTTAAAAAGACACTGAACAACTCGAACGTTTCTGTTGACGTCGAGCATACAACCAAGACGGAAGCAGTACTTAGAGAACAGAGTTATTTGAAATGCGAGTGCCCGAACTATACTGCTGAAAGAACAACGTTGGAGGCGACCGTGAAACGACAGGACTCTCGCCCTCTCTCTGAGGAAACTCTTTTGGGCGCCAGGACGAGACGTTCTGATTGGTGCCGTGTGACAAAGGCCCTGCTCACCTTTTTGTGTGAAACAGGCCTGGATACTCGTCTGTGACCGCCTGTGCACAACCTACATGGTTAATGACATGTGTCGGTGTTTGTATTGCTGACACCACTTTTATGAGTTTTATGTGCGTCTACTCACCGCGATGCGAGTGCCAGCCAGTGTGGTGTGTGTGGTGTGTGTGTGTGTAGACATCACCCAAGAAACTCATTGTATTATGCCATCATCAGCCTTCATTCGCACTTTCCTTTTCCTCCTCTTCCCTTTCCCCTGTATGCAGTAGCAGGCCAGGGCCATGTTACCACCGGCTGACCTCTCCACCTTTCCCGCATTAAAATTCCTTTCTCTCTCTCTCTCTTGAAATGCGTGCTCACGTCCTAGCAGCACGACGTCTCCATCATAAAATCCGACTTCACCGCCGCGGCCTCCACCGCTCAAATGTCAGTAAATGTTACCGTTCACAACTCACGTATTTCGGAGCGAAGCCATTCATCGCTGGGACAAAGACGATAGGGTTCCACCATACTTGCACTGAACGTACGCATGGAAGGCGATGTCATCTTCCTTCGTGGATTGATCAAGGCAACACGACGAAAGGCGCAAAAAACTGTATAACACGAATTAAACGAGTACGAGTGAGTGCCAGCGTGCTTTCGCAGTTCCCTTCTTCGCCTGATACTCAGCCCATCCGCTGGAGAGAAGAAAAAAAATGGCTGAGGCTTAGCTAAGGTTAAGCTTAGTCAGATGAGAAGCATATTGATGGCTAGGCTTGGCAATACATGGCTTTCTTTGGTTGACGTTCATCCCGATCTTCATCGATCTCTGTGGCACGCTGAAGCTTTCGCTTCTCGTTCAAATCAGCCCTGCTTCTAGGCGGCATCCCAACACCTGCCCGCCTCGTAAGTGCCCGGAGAGCGACGCAAGCTCAGCTTTATACCGCTGATGTAGCGTCACGTGGCCAGCAGCAGCGCCTCTGATGTAGAGCCTCCACCGCAGCGGCCGACCGCGCGAGCCGGCAGCCCATCTCTCCTCTGCTGTGACGTCATGTTGTCACGTGGTCAGCCGCCGCGCCTCTGATGTGGAGCCTCCACCGCCGCGGCCGACCGCGCGAGCCGGCAGCCCATCTCTCCTCTGCTGTGACGTCATGTTGTCACGTGGTGTCACGTGGTCACGCTAAAGGTCAATGGTAGTTCCATCGCCGCGCTCGACGGGCTGTATTGTAGCTCTAGTAATATGCTTCGCATAAAAACCTGTTCCAAAGCAACGCAGGAAAGGCCGGGGAGCACTTCTGCATCACGTCACCGCGCAGTGACCGGGAACAGTGAACAAGTAGAATCGGAGCCTCCTCTCCACTTCTTGGAAGCGTCGCGGGGAGTGTGGTCGGGAGGGCGGCTTAAAATCTTCGGTAGTGGGTTGTAGAGTGAGCGCCTCTGCGCCATTTCGGGGAAGGGGGCTGGGACAGGACAGACAAAGGGGATATGACAGGCAAAGAGGAGCCCTCGAGGAAGGAGCAAAGGCCGGGGTTTTTTGTTGCGACCGGACCCAGGAAAAGCAGGGAAGGCGGTTGCGAGAGGAAAGAAAAAAGCTTGGAAAAAAAACATGCAACACAGGTCACTCGTGTGCCGTTTCTACAGGTGTTTTTTGCTTTATTTTGTTCTCTCGAGCGCTGTACTTTTTCGCTAGCCCCAAGCATCGCCCTTTAGGGAACTCCCCAAGCGGCCGGCTCCGTTGAATTAAAGGGGTTGTGAAAAGATAATGAAGCTGCCCGGTTTTAATTTTTGCTGCTTCCATAAATATTAGACATGCTGATTCCGAAATATTTCGTCTCAATATTGAGTCTGCATTTAATAAAGCCCGTTCGAAATCGCTGCCTTTTTGCGTTCATGAAACGACCATGCGCCGCCGTCGGCCGGCACACGCACTACTCGACTACGTCATTTTAAGACCTTCAGAAACGTATAGAGATATCTTCAACTTTCGTTTGCCCTAAAATAATAGCTTTATGAAAAATTCAGAAAGTGAAACAAGGTTTTCCAATTATTTGCACGCGTAATTGCACTCTGTTAAACTGCAGCACGTGGTCATACATCAATCACTGACCTGGGACCAGTTTCGGTTTCGGTTCTGCTTCTCCATCCTGAGAGAGAGAGAGAGAGAGAGACTCTTTAATGAAGAGCAGAGAATTTAGCCGGCGCTTAAAAATCGCTGGCATGCTACTCTGCGTAGGGAGGGGAATTTGGGAGATAAAGACAGAAGGAGAGCAGAGTGGAAGAGGTAAAAAAAAACGAAGATAAAATGCGTCCTTGAAATGGGTACTAAGGATGCAATGGCGAGAATTGATGTAACCTATGGAGTGATGGAGTGCATAGTCCGTCAAATGGGCTGACGAAGTTCACTGCATGAAGAATGCATGAAGGTGACGTGCAAGTGAGTTTAAAGCTTATCAAGATGTCCAATGTCTTTTAAATATGTGAATAGAAATGTCATTGCAAGTCTCTGTTGCCTAAGGCAGGCTAAGGGACCTAAAACTTTGTCCATTGTAAGGGGCACTGAGCAGAGCTTTTGCATGCAATGTTCATAGTACGCACGCTCGTTGGCATATGCAGGGCACTCAAGCAAGATATGCTCCACAGTTTCTATCGCGGCACAGTTGTCACAGTGCGGACTGTCCATTTGTCTAAAACGGTATCGTAAGCCGTTTGTATATGCAGCAGTAAGACGAAGTCGATGATAAAGTGTTTCCAGATGTCGAGGAATTCTGGGTGAGAGTCTTGATCTAAGATGTGGGTCGATTGAGTGAAGAAATTGGTACTGATATGTCGGCAAACTCCAAAGCCGATACATTTCTTCGGAAGCAAAACTTTTGGCCACCTGGGACGCATCAGATTTCGTAAAAAAAGTTCTAATGTATCTCCGATGTTGGTGGCCCTTACGGGCCGCTTCATCTGCTTTTTCATCAGCCTGAATGCCACAGTGAGCAGGTACCCACTGAAATGTTATGCAGTGGCCTGCGGCAATAGCTAAATGATGTAGATATCCGATGTCCAGGGAAACTGGCTGGTGATTCGTTTTCTTCAGCAGGTTGGCCAGGATCTGAAGAGATGCTTTCGAATCGGTGAAGATAACCCAACGGTTGGCGGTTCGGCGCAGGATGTAAGAAACAGCTTCCTTAATGCCGTGAAGCTCAGCTGTCGTAGAGGATGTCCTCCGCTGCAGCCGGTAAGAAAGGGCATGGCCTATTGAGGGCACATAAAGGCCACATGAAGAGGTTTCTTTAGTAGTTGAACCATCGGTGAAGATATGGGTGTGCTGCCTATATTCCTCCGTTAAGTAGGCGAGAGTAGTTTGCAGAAGAGCTGCCTGTGGCATGCGGCTCTTTGCATTCACACCTGGAACAAACTTCTTCACCTTTAGAGGAGAGAGTGTCCATGGAGGAAAGGTCAGAGGTAGTAGTTTCTGTGGCTGATTAATAGTATGGATGGGCAGGAGCTGCACTGCCTGGCCAAAGCTAGAGTTGCTGTGAGTTAGGTGGACACGGTGCAGGAAGTGCTTCTTCCCTTGAAGAACATGGCGGAGATGGGTACGCATAGTTTCCTGGGCGGCAATCACCTCTAGTGGGAGACATCCTGCCTCCGCTACTGTTCCTGATGCAGAGGAACCCTTTGGGAGGCCAAGGCATATTCGCAGGCAGTTGTTCCGTGCGGCAACGAGAGACTTATTGCTTGATGTAGATAATCTTTGAAACACTGGTAGACAGTAGCGCAAGGTTCATTCAACGTAGGCTTTTTCAAGCAGAAGCATTGATCGGCAGTTGCTACCCCACCTTGTTCCCGCCATGAACCTAAACACTTGCGATGCTGCAGTGATCCTCTCGCGGAGTTTTTTGATCTGAGGTGTCCATGACAGATTATAGTCGATTACAACACCCAGGAATCGCTGAGATTGTACATATGGTAGCGATCGTCCGCCTAGGAGCAGCGGATATCGGGTCATCGTTTTTCTGCTTGGCTTCAGTATCAGCGGCTCGACATAGCCTTGCTTACGTGAACCTATCTAGGTGGTGTTCCTTGACAGCGGTCATAGAGTTTCTTACTATTACGTAGAGGGAAAGCTGGCGGCGCTGCACTTCAGCCACCATGGACGCTCAAAGCATCATGGGGCGGTGAGCTACTTGTTGCGGCACAGTCGTAATTTTTCGGGAACATGGAGTGGCACTACTAAGATGTTTCATTCCGAAAACGCTGTTCGTGTGTGCGCAGACGACTTTCGCGCGAATGCAGTGTGTAAAAACCAGAGTAATGAAACCGCAACGACACCCAACGCCAATAAAAGGTTTCACTTTTCCAAAATGCCACTAAAACCTTTTGAAGTATTTAATCAACTATTTTTAAAAAAAAAACATATTTCCTTTTAAGAGCGCGCCTGTTGAGCACGAAATATTAGTTTTTATAATGTTCAATACTGGGCCAATAGGAGAGCTAGTAGTCTCTTATTTTGGGCAAACTTTGCACTTAAATGCTTTTCTGCTTGTTTGTTGCAATCATTAGACAAGATATTGAATGTTAGGACGTTTGTAGCTATCAAACAGCTTTATTTTTTATTATTTTTTGGCCAAAAGTTGCAGTTCCGCAACAAGTAGCTCACCGCCCATGATGCTTTGAGCGCCCATGGTGGCTGAAGTGGTCACGAGGGGCCTCTATGCAAGCTCCCATAGAGGGGTCGCCAGCTTTCCCTCTAGGTAATAGTAAGAAACTCTATGACAGCGGTGGTTTGAGTCAGAGAATCGAGCTGAGCAAGGTCAGCCCATCTCGACGACTCTCTGTTTACATGAACTCGATACGAACAAGTCAGCTATCGCGGCGCGCATCGGTTCCGCGCTTCTGTTCTTTGCTGCAGAAAAATGTATTCCAGAAGCGTGAAGAGGGTTAGGCATAATTTGCAGATGGGGCTGCGAGTCAACCCACCCCTTGCGATAGAGATGAAGACTCGAGTCCACGACCGGGTTCGGAGGTTCACGGTCGGGGCTCCCGCAGGCAGAGGTGTCGCGGGCTCTCAGCGTGACTGCTACTTGCCGGGCTCGCGACGTGCCGTTGCGAGCGGCGTAACAACGACTGACAGCAGCTCGCCGCCTGCGCCCAACCGATGACAATGACAGGCCGCACGCGACGCGTAGCACTGACAAAGGGCAGAATGCGAGCGTGCAGAGCGCCAGCGTCATAATGACTTGGGGGTGCGTTTCTCGGGGCCGGCCTGTCAGCCTGCATGCCGGCCGCCGGCGTCAGAAAAACACGCTAGTATTATTTGTTCACGATCATAACAAGGACTGGAATAGATGAATGCCAAAAATGAATCATTTTTGAGGATCGTTGGTTGATGCCAAGTTGCTGGCAGTATTTAATTCGGCGATACAAGCAAATTTCATCCCATGACCGCTTTATTTACTGCCTGGTCGCCGCTCGCATAGCTGGTATTTGCTAGCTCCACTGGCGTCGCGGAAATCGAGCATATCTTTATTTTATTATGGGACAGGTCCACAGTTAAAGGGGTGACGAGAGTAGTACCTTTTACAGCGCTGACCAGTTCCGAAGCTCCCTCAGCTGCGGTATCGTTAGTATCGATGCAAAACCAGGTAGGGTTAGCGACGACCAGGGCCGCCGGCAAGCCTCGCAGTTCATCGCCCGGCGCGTCTGCAGGCGGCGTCGTTGCCGAAAGCTCGGCATGCTGCCACTGCTCGAATATAACAGGCATCCTTTCTGATAGCATGGCTGTTTTGTCTTTTCTGGTGCGAATGTGAAATACACCGATCGAGTCTGCAGGCCGACCGGCAAACCTGGATCCCGTCCGCTGGCCTCATAAAAATGAGCTAAAGATTTTTCTTCACGTAAATAATAAACTGTGGGAGAAAGAAGTCTGGAAAATAGATCATTTTTGAGGATCGTTGAACAATGCCGAGTTGATGGTAGAAGCAGCAACTGTAATACGAGCAAATTTCTTGTCACAACCGCCGCTCAGCTGCCGCTGCCCAGCCGTACGGTCCGGTTCGCGCGCCTAGCGTCCGCTATACAGCTCCGCTGCCGAGCGCATCGCAACAATGACCATATTTTTTGTTGTGAGACGATGCTGTTGACAGTAAAGCGATGCCAAAAGCAGGCATTTTATTCTAAACCAGGCTACTTCCGAAGCGCTGTCCACCGCGGCTTCGATGCGAAACAGGCCTAGCGACGACCAGGGCAGCCAGAGAGCAGTGCAGTTCGTCGCCCGGCGCGCCCGCGTCCAGCGCCGTTGCCGAAAGCGTGCTACGTGGGCAGGCATGCTTTGTCGCCGCCCGAGTACAACCGGCAGTCTTTCTGATAACATCGCTATTTTGTCTTTTCTGGTGCGAACTTCAGTAGCCAAGCAGCGCGCAGGCGCTGGTGTGCGGTGGCAAAGTGTTACACCGGGTGTGGGCCGGGCATGAGTCTAGCGGCGCAAAGATGCTTGCCGCTCCGTGTCCCTGCTTGCAGTAGGCGGCAGTTCGCAAGCGGCGACTGGTGGGGCGCGCCGGCCAAGTTTTCGCACATGTGTCAGCTTGACTTTGACAGCTAGCAGACTCCATTCTGGGCAGACGACGGTGCCACATTCGAGTCAATATGCGTGCTATAACCTCGTTCAACTATGGCTAAACAGGCCTCCCTACGCCGCCATGTTGTGTTGACGACAGAAGCCTCTGATTAGCTTCTTAAAATGACGTTTGCTGTGAGTTGAGGGGGACGCGCGCTGGGAAACCGAAATTTAGTTTTCGCTATTCAATCAACCCACACGATGAAACGAACCAAGGTATACCATAGAATGAAGGGTCATAATTCCAAATACTCACGTCGTTTAAAATTTTCGCAAAACATTTCACGACCCCTTTAGCCTTTTCTTGTTCGTCGATAGAAATATTCTGGGCGATTTGTGATTAGTATCTCTTCCTGATAGGGTGAAGGGTGGGGCCGCTCGCGATGGCGCTTGGACAAGTTGCGTTATCAATGGGCGATCACTTCACGAAGAAGCGCAAAGAATATCTGCACGAAAACCAAGAATTTTCTGTCTTCATCGATGCGTCGCTAGACTGCTTGTAGCGGCCGATAAGAAAGCTGTTGCAATGAACGCGACAGTAACAAACCTTTTGGTCAAATGTTTTAGGGGAATCCCCCAAGGTGGAGTAAATTTGTAATAAGGGAGTAATTACTCATTGGCATACACCCAAGCGCAGCCATGCGGCTACAAAGGAAAGCTATACAGCTTTCTCAGAAACTTCGTAGTTAAAAAAAAATTCGTCCTGGTCTGGGATTTGAACGCGGGACCACCGCTTCACCGGAGCAGTCGCTCTACCAACTGAGCTAACCGGGACGGCAAGCTTATGGTAGGGCGAGAGCGAATTGATCAATAACTCAAAGTGGGAACAGGGTTAGTCAAATGTTTTAGGGGAATCCCCCAAGGTGGAGTAAATTTTTAATAAGGGAGTAATTACTCATTGGTATCCACCCAAGCGCAGCCGTACGGCTACAAAGGAAAGCTATACAGCTTTCTCAGAAACTTCCCACTTCGAGTTATTGATCAATTCACTCTCGCCCTACCATAAGCTTGCCGTCCCGGTTAGCTCAGTTGGTAGAGCGACTGCTCCGGTGAAGCGGAGGTCCCGGGTTCGAACCCCGGACCAGGACGAATTTTTCTTTAACTACGAAGTTTCTGAGAAAGCTGTATAGCTTTCCTTTGTAGCCGTATGGCTGCGCTTGGGTGGATGCCAATGAGTAATTACTCCCTTATTACAAATTTACTCCACCTTGGGGGATTCCCCTAAAACATTTGACGAACCCTGTCCCCACTTCGAGTTAATGATCAATTCGCTCTCGCCCTACCATAAGCTTGCCGTCCCGGTTAGCTCAGTTGGTAGAGCGACTGCTCCGGTGAAGCGGTGGTCCCTGGTTCAAACCCCGGACAGGACGAATTTTTCTTTAACTACGAAGTTTCTGAGAAAGCTGTATAGCTTTCCTTTGTAGCCGTGTGGCTGCACTTGGGTGGATGCCAATGAGTAATTACTTCCTTATTACTAACAAACCTTTTGCAGCCTTAGGTGCAGTCGCCAGTGGCTCGCTATGTTCATCAACCGGTCGTGTAGTCCATATGCCATATGTTGCATGGAGATGAAGAAAGCGCTTGTAGTGCTGGCGTAATTGAAGTGCACTGAAACAAGCAAGAAATCGTATGCTGGCAGCTTTCCCAGCGGCGACCGTAGAACACAAGAAAAAAAATGTAATGCGATAAACGGAAAAGAAGCATGAACAAGTCTCAGAAGCGGGTTGTTTTGTTATTACGACGTTCCAAGAGCAGCTCTTCATCAGAGTGAAACATACAAGGTCTTGCTATTTCGACACGCTTAACCCATTTAACTCTGATGTAGGATATGCAGGCAGGCTAAAAGTGAGAATGTCAACTCTTTACGCGTACAACTAATGTACGTGGGACTGTCGATAGGTTTTGCCCGGCAACTCGCGAATGGCGCATAACGTTTCTGCACTGCGATGCCCAGAGTAATCTGCGCAGGACTTACGAAGGCTGCTGTTGAATATATACTATGTTGGAAGAACAGCGCAAACTAAGACAGAGAACAAAGAACAAAAGGGGAGACACCACAGCGCTTGTAGTGTCCCCCCTCTTGTTCTGTGTTGTCTGTCTTAGTTTTCGCTGTTTTTGCAACATGAATTCACACCAAGTAGGCCAAATGTCTTCTTTGCTACAGTGAATATATACTAGCCATTTGCCCGCATGCACGGCATGTTTTGCAACTGCGCAGCTCAAGCTTAGCCCTTTTCTACCAGATGTGTAGGATACAGGCGGGAAGATATTGGAATCGCAAATGTGTACATGCCTAGCCCATGTATTTTCTATGTAGGACCCCTGTAGGCTACATTCAGGAATACTGGTGTTAGCCCACACACAGCCCAATCGGCTCCATTAGGGCGCTGCACGGGCAGCCCCTGTTGGATGTGCCCGCACTTTGCCATCATGCAGCCCCATCTTTTATGCACACTAACTGCACGCAGCCCATGTTTATCCCTTTCATACACGATTTAGAATACAGGCGATGAAGACGTCGGAATGGCAAATGTCCCCATGCCCAGCACACACAGGACCGTCGCCAGTGTTGCTCAGACAGCCCAAACTGCATGCCTGAAACGCTTCGCTACTGTGAAGCCTAATGTTTAGCCCCTCTATTTCCTACGCGGGACCCATGTAGGCTGAAGGCGGAAATACTAGCGCTTTGCCCACACAAAACCACTGCGGCTCGCTCACAGTGATGTGCGGGCAGCCCCTTTTGGGGTTACCCGCACTTCAGCATAATAGAGCCCGCATCTTAGCCCGCATGTATATGCGGTGGGACCTAGGTAGGCTGCCCACTCTGCTGAGCCCATGCCTAGCCGACGAAGGTCCCTTTCAGGCACGAAGTGGTCAGCTCAAGCGTTTTGTGCCAGCACTGCACCCACGGGGGCCCATGTGGGTTTAATGCGGGCAGCCGCCAGTCCTCATTGCCCATGGCGAACCCGCATGGGCCCGCCACCTTGTGCTACTGGGGAGAGCTTTGGATTAAGCGGTTTTGCTTTCAGGATATTCAGCAACTGTACAATATCGCCATGTCTCGATAGAGTCGTGGTGGAGCAGCGCAAAGGACGGGACACAAGAAACAAGGAAGGACGTACACAGCGCCTGTGTACGTCCTTCCTTGTTTCTTGTGTCCCGTCCTTTGCGCTGCTCCACCACGATGCAACAGCACCAACTAGCCCAGCAACTTGCTCTTCTGAACTCGATAGAGTGCCGCTTGGTGGTAAAAATTTAAAGAATGCACAAATAGTGATGCGCTCATACACAGACCTGTCATCTCTGAAATCATCTACGTTCTGGATGATCCTGATTGCACATAAACATTCATGGTCAAATTGTGCTGTCTCTCATGTAAATTTGACGAAATATGTGTGGTATCGTATCGGATAGTTTGCCTTGCTTTTCACGAAATCGAACGAATCTTGATGTTTTCTTGCTGCTGCCATCCAGCAAGACTCTCAGATTAGCTTGAAGAGCTTCACTTGCATAGATTTCAATGCATCGATTCCACAGCTGGGAAGCCAGCCAATAACTTCACAAGATGCTGGCTGATTGGAAAGCACTAGAATTCCATTCGTGCATTGTACGTGCGTTCTCTCTTTCAACGGATTACGGTATCTGAACACATCAAGCTCGTGGTGTTGACTTTTGACTACATATAGATATTACGTTGCATCACTCCGGTGCGTAGAAGCGGAGAGGTTTTTCTAGTGGACGGCCTAGAACGAGACCGGGCCAGTTGGATGCACTACGTGAATTCTGCACCCAGCCGGCAGGAGCAGAACCTGGTGGCCTTTCTGAAAGCCGATGAAATCTGCTACCGGACACGGAGTTCCATTATTGCCGGCGAGGAGCAACAATACAGCATTCGCCAATGGGCTACTCGGGAAGCGGCGTGGCCCAGGGGTGGTGACAGTGGGTAAAGAAGAAGCCTATCCCACAGTCCTCAGCAGCCATACCATAGTGGTAGCCTGGTGGTTTGAGCGTGCGCTTCGCATGGGGTAGGTGCGAGGTTCGATACCCGCTGCCATCAGGTGTCCACCGGTCACACAGTGGATGCAAGCTTTCCGCTGCCCTGGTATTGGGCATCTTTCGGACGCAGTGCTTGGGAAATTGGTCCTTGGTACCCCCCACCCTCCCCTTGAGCAGTTGAAAACACAGTTGCGCCATTGCACTGTTTGGCCACAGATGCGCTTGCGCCAGAAAAATGCCTAATCATCCTCAGCAGCTGCCCGATAACACTGTAATGCCCTGCAGTCGGATTGCATTCTACTCAAATTGTACAGGCGTTAGTAATTTTCATTTCATCTCATAAAAGAGTATCAAATCTCCCCTGAAGCGTTGCCCTCGGAAAAATCACAGTAAGGTATTACAACCTATTATTACACGTACTGATGTCTATCGCTACTCCTTTTTTCCCGATGCTGTAGAAATTTGGAATCAACTACCAAGTGACGTTGTGGACCAAACAGATGTAGACAAATTTGTGATAGGTGTGAACGCGTTCCTGGAAGATTGCTGTGCAAATCTGTAATTCTGTGCATTTGAGTGTTTCTTTTTTTAGCGAAGAGAATTGCACTTGTGTCTGTATATGTTTCCCTCCCTGTAATGACCCTCATGCAGAGGGTTAACAGTATGAATAAATAAAAATAAATAAATAAAATCTTCACAGTATTAGTGTAGCCCATTATCTAATGTACTTCTTTAACCAAGGCCTTGGTGCCTGCCTCCAGAATTGCTGAAAATATTTTGTGAGATTGCTTACTTGAAAAGGTAACTTCTTTGTTACACCACCTAAATGTTTACGGGGCCTGATGCAGTTGCACTACGATCTCGATAAAAATTTGTCTCGAAATTCGTATCAGCCATAATCATATCATTGAAGTTCTGCTATGTTTTAAATTTTGTTATTGGTTTATTTTATAGTCGAATGAGTTTGAATGGCACAGACCAAACATTGTTTATATCTAGGGTTGTCTTTAATGAGCCAAATTTGCTAATTGTAATCAATCAGCATTCAGTGCACGTTAAACAACCTCAGGTGGTTGGAATTTCCGGAGCCCTTATCAATGGCCTTCCTCTTAGCCTTAGTCGCTTTGAGACGTTAAACCCCCTTAAACCATAAACTATCATGCTTTCGCAATAAATCTACTCAGTAGAATCTCGTTGATACGAATCCCGCAGGGTAGCAAAAATATTCGTATCATCCATGAATGAAATTTATGCATGGGAATTGCATTCACGCTGATCTGTTTACGGCTGAAAGAATTTTTCGTCAGCCGCGGGGCCTCAACTCACTACTCGTGAAGCGTGTAGTGCTACTGGCGGTGGCGGCATCGTCGAAGTACCTACATGCCTTGCACCCGTGCTTGCTTGTGACGTCAGTAGCGTGCGGGCCTGCTGCAGCCGCTCACTGATCGCGGCACGTTCCTCACAACTAGCAATCTTGGCGTCAGTGGTGTACGGGCAGCGCTTACATCTCGAAGGTGCACTCGCGGCTCTCGCATTCGTATCACCCGTAATGGCACGGGAAAATATTCAGAACATCCGAACCTTTGCACATTGTACACAGTACATTCTGGCTGGGGAATTTTACAAATTTATATCAACTGTGTTAGTATCGTCGAGATTGTACTGTATGTGTTTACCTGTGTGCATTTTAGGCAAGCAGGAACAACTGCCTCAAGTTCGTGTCCTACCTCATGTTTTCCTTTTCTGGTAATGACAGGGTCATGAAAGGAAGCCAACAGTGTGACAGTGAGCATGCAATAGTTCAGTTGAGGAAGACCGAGCCCCTTGAACGCATGTTGTATGCATACTACAAGAAGTTCTAGCTTTTTGAAACGACAGATGGTTGGTTGCTTAGTTTGTGTCGGATTTAACGTCTGAAAGTGACTCAGGCTATGAGGGACACTAGTAAAGGGCTCTGGAAATTTCCACCATCCGGGGTTCGTAACATGCACTGACATCGCACAGAACACAGGCCTCTAGAATTGTTTTGCTTCATGTCCTGAAGTATCCGTGCAAAACGCTTGTGCAAATTTTTGTTGATGAGGATTCCGCATTGTCTGCTGAATTGGTGCTTTCCAGGCTCAAGCTGCATATTAAGGCGAAAGCCCTTAACGCCTCATCGTTGTCGACAGAAGACTGTCACCAGATGTGCCACGCTTTTCGGTTAGTCAAAATGATTATGACCGCTGAGTTCGCGGATGCGAAGTAATCAGGTCACCCACGGATGCCTGACGCCCCCTTTAGGAGCAGACAACTAATAAAAAATAGTTGTACGCTCCGACAGGGGGCGTCAGGCATCCGTGGGTCACCATATCACATACCTCATTACTGCGAACAGAGCCATGGATACACCGAACTCATCGAAGCAGAGTGAGAGTCGTGCTAAAGAAGCAGTCTGCTGCTTGTCGACAAGCCCCCTAGCCGGACGGACGGACGGACGGACGGATGGATGGATGGGTGGACGGGTGGAGGATGGACGGATGGACGGATGGACGGATGGACGGATGGACGGATGGATGGATGGATGGATGGATGGATGGATGGATGGATGGATGGATGGATGGATGGATGGATGGATGGATGGGTGGGTGGATGGGTGGATGGGTGGATGGGTGGATGGGTGGGTGGGTGGATGGATGGATGGATGGGTGGATGGATGGATGGATGGATGGATGGATGGATGGATGGATGGATGGATGGATGGATGGGTGGGTGGGTGGGTGGGTGGATGGATGGATGGATGGATGGATGGGTGGGTGGGTGGGTGGGTAGGTGGGTGGGTGGGTGGGTGGGTGGGTGGATGGATGGATGGATGGATGGATGGATGGATGGATGGATGGATGGATGGATGGATGGATGGATGGATGGATGGATGGATGGATGGATGGATGGATGGATGGATGGATGGATGGATGGATGGATGGATAGGAGCGCCCCCTTTGAAACGGGGTGGTGGCAGTTGCCACCATGCTCAGCTTTTCTTTCTTTATTATATTTTTACTGTGTTATCAATTCTCATTAAGATTCGCCATCATCTTTACCTACGGTTTCCTACAATTCTAACCTTATGCCACACCTGCTTTGCAGCCACCAATCCTCCAATCGCTTTTTGCCAACTTCCACTGCAGAGTTATTTACATAAACATTGTTATCTTTAAACCCTAGGGCCTCAGAAAGAGTGATTGTGCCTGCATCGACATCTGGATGGATACCATCACATTTGATTATGTGTGTTTCCACAGACCTACCACACACTGCACATGTGTCATGTTCTTCGTTAAATTTCTTTTTGTTGCTGCGCGTGCTTCGTGCAGTGCGCCACCTTTTTTTGTCAACAAATAGGACGCGCTGTCCATGCCTTCCAACGCTTATAGATACTTCTCGGACGCTCTGCGTCGTCAGGCGGGAAGCGCGGCCGTTGCTGCCACACCTGAACCTTTTCAGCGTGGTCCAGCGTTCGAGCAAGCGCCAAGTGAACGCCACACCAAGGGCGCTCCTTGCATGTGCTCGGGACTCACCCGCTATCCAGCCGAGTTCAAGCACGCGTTGTAGTGTTGCGTTCGAACCGCCCTGCCTTCCAGATCTTGAATGCAACAGCGGTTAGACAGTAGCCTTCGAGTGCGCGCGAAAGCAAGAAAACATCCGAACGCGGCGCCAAGGTCGGAAGAAGAAGCCGCGCTGTGGGCACCCTACCGTAATGACCTAGGGGAAATGTGCTGACAGCAGAATCTTTCACTCGTCCTACAAGATGCGACGCCGGTCCTGCGAACGACTTCATCGTGGCACCTGCACTCGGTGATGAAGTAAACCAAATATTGAGGCAAATGTCGGTGCCAAACCTATGGCTCGCGCAGCTCGCTCGCCGAAAGGCCACTGTAAAACCTCGATATATGCGGAAGTGTGGAGCCCAAGGAGAAGCCCGTACAAGGTCAGCGCATTAGGGCACCATGATTTGTAACAACATGCTTCCACGAACCGGCGTTTACTGATATGCAAGAACTGGTATAACCACGACTTGAGCCAGCGGCAGCGTTGCTCCCTCCATGCATTGTAGCACGGTAAATCGCTCACACACGCAGAGTTACGTGTTTAAACCAGAGGAAAACCTCACCGCTCATCGCCTGCAGTCTTCGCTTGCAGTGCAGTTGTCTTCGCTTGAGAGAAACGTAACGGGTTCTCCTCCTCCGTTGGACAATTAATGAGGTCGACGAGGTCTTTCAAAGTGGCGGCATAGCGTCGCGTTCACCGCTCTCGCTCTTCGCATGCTTGGCGTTGCTGTAGCAACGTCGAGGGTAGGTAATTACCTCCTCGCGTCCCTCCCTCCGTCTTTAGTGGTGAGGCAAGGGGGTGTCGGATTAGGGCGCCGGCCACGGTGGCCTCGTTTCGAGAGTTTAAACTGGTCTTAACGCGATAGCGTTAAGGGTCTCGTGTCACAGAAAAGCCGGTGTCGTCGGCGGCAGCGTTGGCTGTGAGTGAAAAATCTCAGAATCATTAATAAATGATCGCCTAATATATGTACCACCTAATATGTTATCGCCTAAAATATGTACTAGTGTCCAAATGTCCCGAAACATCAGATGCTGGTAACTACTCACCTATTTCGCTATAAGTACGTGTTGCAAGTTGCTCGAGCCCGTAGTAGCGCATCCTGTATCCAACCACCTTGAATGAGACAACTTTGTAAGATTTCAGAGCGGTTTCCCCAAAAACGTATCGAGAATAGCACAGCTGTTAGCCATAGTTCATGGTTTGTTGCTGGCCGTTGATAATCGCGAGCATGTGGGTGCTGGTTTCTTGGGTTTGTAACAGGCCTCCTATTTTAGACCCCGCTAATTCCTTATTGGTGAAATGAAAAAAATTGGGATTCTAGACATGCTTATCTGCTTGTTGCTGCCACGCCTACTAAATGGCAGACAGTTGAAAAATCTGAAGGAGTTTTGTATGATAATTAGCATGTTCTTTCCAGTTTACTGTAGGGTCAGTGCTGAGGCTGGTACTGTAAACTGTATATTTTGGGGTTTAACGCCCGAAAGCCACACATGGGCTATGAGGTACGCCGTAGTGGAGCGCTGTAAATTTGGAGAGGTCGTGTGCACACGGGCGTTTTGGTATTTCGCCAGCATTGAATTACGTCCACCGTGGCCGGGAGTGAACCCACGACCTTCAGATCAGAAGGTGAACGACAAAGCCACTGGGTCACCCCGGCGGGCCCCGCTGCTGTTTCTGATTTATGTCAAGGATACTGCTGAACATGTGTTGCCCTGAAACTTATCACCCACGACTGTGTTGTTTAACTCAGTCACTATAAAGCTTCTAACCAGCGATTACACAATACCAGCCTTTGTAAACTCCCGAAGCTGCGCGAACAAAGGGCGAAGCAAAGTACCTTTTCAATGATGATGCAAATGGCTTTTTACAGCCATAAGAAATTAAATACTTGTCCGCCTAGCATCAATCTGGAGAAGCAGCGCTTTTTCAACCAGCCCTATAATACGCACCTGCATTGTGTGATCCTACCATGTGAAACAGGCGGCGAATAATCAACGGCTTGCTTCAAAGTTATCTCATCTGATTACTGTAAATGGTCATCAGTGACTGACACGCTGCCGCAGCCAGAGCTGCAGCCGCTCCAGTTGTGCCTTCATATCGCCACGTTAAAGATATTGCACAAGTACACCACAACAAACCAGGGTTTCCGTGTGAATCATACTTATCGTCTACACCTGGCCGCTCACGAAGCGTGAACAATGCGAATGTGAAGCGGCAATATTTTGGAAATCTAAAAAAATTTCAACTGTTGTTTCTCTTACGCAATAGAAATATAGAGCCGCCTACCAGCTTTTAAAGTTGACTGCATTGACGCCAACATTTTCAAGCGTTCTTTGCTTCCTTACCTTTTTGTCTCCTTCCGCCTGGACAGTATGCTGCCTTCAAGAATTGAGAAATACGTAATAAAATTCTTGAAGTCTCATATTCCGCTGCGCCGAGTTTATATGATATTCTGTCAAATCCTGCTGCACGTACACCGGTGAACGCGGGATTTCAAGAAGTCTCCGCGAATAAAGAGGCACCTTTGTTTGTTGGTAAGAAAAGTGTACCATTATTTATTTATTCTCACACGAAATACGAGCAACACTCCGATTCTAATTTTTATTTTTTCCTTCCATTGTAAGGGGTAGCTGAATGAAAAGGTTGGCTTATTTGAAGGAGACCTCAGCTCCCGTCTAAGGTCCTCAAGACAAGTGTATAAAATGGCGCTTGTACCTATCGATTCAGTCAAAATACAATTGAGTAAAAGGGTGGACGTTTATGTAGAAGAAAACACAATGCTGAACCAAAGCACCAAGACGTCATACAACACTCGCTTCTCTGCACAGAGTTCAAATAACCTACGACACAATCACGATGTAATCGCAATACGCCGTCATTTAATAAATGAAGGTGGAAAATTCGTCGAACTCGCACAGGATATGTGAGGAAATCACTGGTGCAATGACTGGAAATTGAATATATATACTTGTAGTTGTTTTTATTGTTCTAATTGAACCTTCTTGCGGAATAATTGAAGTAATTAAAGTAATATAAATGATTATACGATTTAGCTACTCTGTATCTTAATTTGCGTTTATCGTAACTAGGCCGAAATTTAGGCACTAACCTTCGTGTATATCCAACTGCACGATGTGGAAGAATACTGAAGAGCGGTGGTGTATAGTCTGTTTTAGCGAATGTGTTGAAATAATCAAAACAAATATATTTAATCTGTCTTTAGGATGAATATCAGGAAATTTTCGCACCCGTTTTTTTGTTAGATCATGGTAAATTTCAATTGCTCAGTGTGCTTTCGCTCGTATTGCGATCCGCTTTTGGAAATTACCAGAAATCGTTGTTCCCCATTTGACATACAGCAACAAATTCGACAATAAAAAAGTGCGTAATGTACTGACATCTTTCGCGATTTAGGTATATTATAAGTGAACCTGTAAAGCAGCCATTTTCTCTGCTCATAATGGAAGTATGTTTAGAAGTATGTGTATTCCATTACAGTGCCAACCAAACACAGCGAAACATGTGGCTTTCGGCCCTTTCAGTTACGTATTGGCATAACGAATATTAAGCATGCAGTGTTCTATGCCTTTAATAGGCCTAAAAGTGATGTACTGCGGTTTAGAAAACTTAGATAATAGTCAGTGGCCTGTAACCAGGACTGGAATTTATTCAGGTATGCAGTTGCATCGACTTCTAATGTGCGCAGAGCTCAGTCACTGGAAAATATATATATATATATATACTGGCGTCATCAGCGCACATTACAAAGTCGGTTGAACCTGTTGTATTATACTAGGATCTATCATTACTGCAAGTTTTAAACGAGAGTGGCCCTGAAATCTGGCCTATGTACGCACCTTGTGTGATGGTTAGCATCTCCGAAGTGTTGTAGTTCATGCGGATATTCTAAAACGGTTTACTAAATGACAAAAAATAGGGAAAGAAAATGCCGCGCGCACCATAACACTTTAGCTTACGTCACCATACAGCAGGATGAGCGCAGTGAAAAGCTTTTTGAAAGTTAAGAAAGAATCGTGGTGGAGCAGCGCAAAGGACGGGACACAAGAAACAAGGAAGGACGTACACAGCGCCTGTGGACGTCCTTCCTTGTTTCTTGTGTCCCGTCCTTTGCGCTGCTCCACAACGATGCAACAGAACCAACTAGCCCAGCAACTTGCTCTTAAGAAAGAAACCAACGATGTATTTTCTTGCTTCCATAATATTTTTAATTTCGTTTTAATTGTTAGGAATGCTTTTTTTATAATCCCTTCTTCAAAAACACGTAACAAATATCATTTCTAGCGCCACCAGCTCATTACAGCGGGGGGCACAAAACATCATAAAACAAATCCACAGTTTTGCGGCAAACTGCATCTTCTGGTAATACGTTATAATCGTTTATGGTGCGCGGATAAAATTAATGCGGCATTAGTATCGATGAATCTTCAATTTATGTTCATTTCGAGCAGAGACATAATGTGGTTCCAGTAATTAATTTGAAACAGTGATCCCTCCCTATTGAAAAATCCGGTATCGCGGCAAACCGGATTTTACCGGAACATATCGGTTTCATACCGGTCCGGTACCACTCTCATACCGGTGAGACCCGTCCGGTTTCATCGCTATACCGGTTCATACCGGTCCGGTATCGATCCCAAACCGGACAGACCGCTCCGGTACGGGGCTCATACCGGACAGTCCATTCCCGGTTCGAAGCTCAAACCGGACAGACCAGTCCGGTACGGAGCTCAAACCGGACAGTCTAGTCCGGTACGGAGCTCAAACCGGACATACCAGCCTGTATTCAGAGCGATATGTGCTGCGGTTCTGGTGCTTGGTCTGCAGATTGACTGTTGTACGCCAGCAGATATTTTTGAGGGGAAGGGGGGGGGGGGGTAAGCGTGCGCATAAGTGCGATAATCAACACATACACGGTTTTGTTGAAAGGGTTAGGAAAAGAAAAGGGCTAAGCGTGGCAAAACATGCAGTTTGTGTATGAAAGGCGGGGGCTGCATGAAGGTGAATGGCGCGCAACCGCCATATTGGCTTCCCGTGCAGCACCCTGACAAAGCCAGGGCTGCTGTGTGCGGGCAAACGGCGCAGTATACATCCGCCAGCAGTCTTCGTAAGTCCTGCGCAGATTACTCTGGGTTTCACAGTGCAGAACTTCACGACTGGCTGATAAACATGGCGAGCCTCCGGTGACTGCGCCAGAGGCTCCAAAAGGTTTGTTACTGTCGCGTTCATTGCAGCAGCTTTCTTAATGTTCGCTAGCGGCAGTCTGTAGCGACGCATCGGTGAAGAAATAAAATTTTTGGTTTTCGTGCAGGAATTCTTTGCACTTCTTCTTCATCAAGTGATAGTCCATTGATAACGCAACTTGTCCAAGCGCCATCGCGAGCGGCCCCACCCTTCACTCCATCATGAAGACATACTAATCACAAATCGCCCAGAACATTTCTATCGACGAAGAAAAGGTTAATTCAACGGAGCCGGCAGCTTGGGTGTTCCCTTAAGGGCGACGCTCCGTGCTAGCTAAAAGATACAGCGCTCGAGAGAACAAAATAAAAACAAAAACCACCTGTAGAAACCTTACACGAGTAGCCCGTCTCTTCGCAATTTTTTTAAAGCTTTTTTTTTCTCTCATCACTGCCTTCTCTGCTTTTCCTGGGTCTGAGAATTCTCAAGGCCTGCGCGCTTTCCTTTCCCCCCGCTCTGACGTCAGCCACTTTGACCGCTGACCCCTCCGCATTCCTCCGACACTGAGACGTCTCCTTTCTTCCCTCAACCAGTTCTGCACCCTTCCGTAGTCGTGTAGCCGGACATGTCAGCGTGCGCTGCTGCGCTTTATTGCTGTTGCGTTCGTGAGTGCAGGCTAGGAAATTGCTTGTCATCGTGATACCTAAATCTTTGCGTGTCGTGACCTGCTGTTGAAGCAATGGGTCGCTGCTGCGTGCCCAACTGTAGAGGAAACTATGACAACGGGCCAAAAGTGCTTGTGTTTTCGTTCCCAAAAGACTCACGTAGGATTACGTGGGAGCGTGCTGTTCGCCGCGACGACGTCGACATACGGACTGTGCGAGATTCTAAGGTACTGTACGTTGTGTCTGCGCATCGAAGCAATCGTTGAAGTCTAATAATTTATCATGGTGCTAAAATATGGACAAGGTGCGGTTCTAAAATCCATGGGACGCGATGTTTGCCCTAGACTGCTGGTATCAGTAAATATATCTTTTTCTCTTATGTACCAGGCAGTGTACTTGTGTGGTTGAAAGATACAAATTTTCAAGTTCAGGGCGGTCGTTCATGTCATGGTTAAATAAATATGCCTATGAATATCGTCGAATTTTGCAGAGAGCATACATACACTAACGAGATATATTCTTGCATCTTGATTCAACGTGTCGACTATATTTAGTGTGCGTAGTGTTTTGGCTAAAGAATGCTCAGTATGTTTAGGTAATTGAAGCGATTCTATGCATTTGCGCAATGAATAAAGTAATAATGGCCGTAAGTTGCATGTCACAGTGCTCAATGCATTATGTTGTGTGTCAGTGCCCAATTAAATGATAAGCTGGGGGCATTATGTACTACCAATCATATTTACTTTTCAGCAGGTGCTTTTGACTACTTCATTGGCCAGCACCCTGTAGAGACCCCAGCGCCGGTAGATCGTCGCAAAGAGTTAAATTATTACCTCAGTGATCTGGTTCAAGACATGCGAAAAAAATAAACATCTTTTGGAGTTTTTGATGCATTATAATACTCACCAAGCTACCAATACTTGGTAAAAGCTGGGAGCAAATAACACAATTGCACATCGACTGCAATACGAGTCGCTGATAATCGCAGATTACCAGTTTCTGAGGCTCTGTATATTGCAGCATTTGGCATGTACACTTATGGCCCCAGTTTTTGGGCAGATTTAGTCCAAGTGGGATATATTTGAAGCATTTTATTCCTGCCTTTGTCCTGTGATACAGGGCCCTCCTGTATAATACGGGCCTAGCCTGTAGAGTACAGGACTGTCCTGTATGCCGGTATGAATTTTAAACCGGAACCGCATACCGGGTTATTGTACAGGATTTGCGAAACCGGATTACCTGAGTATCCTGTACAAAACAGGAGAGTCCTGTATTATACAGGACTGTCCTGTTTTATACAGGATATTCCGGTAATCCGGTATCGCAAATCCTGTACAATAACCCGGTATGCGGTTCCGATTTAAAATTCATACCGGATTTTTCAGTAGGGCTGTTTGATTGTGAAAAATGGTAAAGAACAATTATAAGTCTTAGTTTTTTGCGGCGCTCATTTAAAGGGTACCAGCAGAGTTCACGTTTCATATTCGTAGTGCTGAGAAATCGATCAAACTTCCCCGTAACAAACCGAGCAGCAGCTGATTGTATACGCTCAATTGAGTCAACATGCACACGATGCTTGAACATGCAATTGCGTGGACATGCACACATGTTTGCGTAAAAATCAGTTCACCTTTCTGTGATCAATCGTGCACAAACTCTTTGTCAATTGAGGATGCACTTTTTGTCTTTACTGGCCGGAGCGTGCGTTTTGTTTATCGATGGGCGCTGTTATGATGACAAAGACCAGTCTCGTATCTGTATACTAGGTGCACACTGGATATCCATTCTTTTATATTTGTAGCGCATGCCACCTGCAATGCATTTTTAGCGCGCAACACATGTTCGCCGCCATGCTGCATACGGAACTCTCTATCGCTGGAGTCCTGGAGCACCTCAGGCTGAACGTGACGCCGATGCACGGTGAGCTGTCGGCCATCATACTGGAGGCGGCATGGTGCATCCTCGTTCCCGCCGCCCTGGTCGTGAGTGCTTCGCGCTCTTTCGGTCGGATGATTGGTCGGACCTCTTCAGAGAGCTCCTCCTCCTCCGCAGGTGAGCGTGGCTACGAGCCTGGTGTCCGGGTGCAGCTCCCTCCGTCTGGGCCCCATCCAGTTCCCGGTGCACGTGTGCTACGTCGGCTGGAGCCTCGTCATCGTCGCAGCCCTGCAGGTTCCCCTGTGGGCGGTGCTCGAGACCATCCGGAACCAGGCCGTACGTTATCCACCTCGCAGATTTCATTTCGGCCGGCACACCCTTAGAAAAATTTTTATACAGTTTATAGACTGTCCATAGACTTCTGTCTACAAATTCCATAGACTCTCTATAGACAAATCCTAAAGAAGTCTATAAGCATTACTACTATTATGTACAGCCTAAACACAATCTATATGTTATTGCCATGCACTTTTAGTACACTTTTGTTTATAGACAGTCTATAGACTACGAATAGACAAAAATAAATTTCTATAGGAAGGGAATACAGTCTATAAGAAGTCTCTAGACTATCGATAGACTATATTTATAAGGGCGGAGCACCGGTAGAATCTTCTCATTCTTTTAGAGCGCAACTGATTAAACGCCCGTTCCTGCGTTCCGCTTCGTAGTCGGCGTCGTCGTAGTCTTCGTCGTTCTCGGCGTAGCCGGTTGTCTAAGCAGCAGAGAGAAACTCCACCTGGAAGGCGGCTGCCACGGGAAGATCCCGGAGGGTGGACAGCGGCGTAGCACGCAACCTGCCAATCGGTAGCAGAAGTCGTGTGAAGAAATTGCTGAAATTTCGCATTAGCGGCTACCGTAATTGTCTGTCAATATTTCTTTAGTGATTTCAATGGATGTCTAAGTGTGCACAGTGTGCTTAGATGCAGACGTCTCGACCTACACAAATTTCGGTGCATGGCTGCCTCGTAACTACGAAGAAGGATTTTGATAATAATGTTATTAATAATTTAAAGATCCCTTAGAAACAAATTTTTGGTTTACCAGTTAAATCACAATAGATTCAAAGGGAAGTTGTAATCAAATTAGTTGAGCTAGCGTAGCTGCCGCTGACCCTGGACAGTCATATATGGATGTAATCACGAGAGGCGTTCATCATGCATTGGACGTAATCCGGCTTCGCAATAATGGCAATCCGTCTGTCAGCCAAGGATCTCTCTTCCCATCAAACAAGCACCACTCACTATTCAAGACACACCCTGGCCTGGGAGCATGTGCAGAGGGCTTACCTCAAGATACCGCTAGAATTGTAGGTGGCCAGGCTCCGGAATTGGTGAAATTAATTAGGCTTTTTCTCTCTGTGTATGCCTCCTGCACAATCTTCGGGCGTGCTAACATGCGCTTTCTATATTCTCTTTTTACTCCCTTAGAAGCTCGACCAGTGCCTGGTTACCGCCTCTAGGTTCGAACTGGGCCTGGCGGCCATGTCTAGCTCGAAGCCCCAGCAGCTGCCGGTCGCCGCACACCACAGCCTTTGACCTCTGCCGCTTATATCAAAGTGCGCGGAGGAGGCATACTGGAAGGGCTGCAGACATCGGGGGCAATTGGGAGAACAACTTTATTCCTTCAATGTCGACGCTGATCGCGGATTTTTTTTTGTTACTAAAGATTTTTTATCACGAGCGATGGAAACAGCGTCTCTCTTGAAAGATGCCAAGGACGCCAGGATCACGACTTTCGGTGGCGTTCCACAAGCTGCAGGATAATGCGGTGCGCATGGATCTTCCGAGGACTGGCGGCTTAATGTGCGCAAACTGAAGCCAGCACTTTTCGTCCTCACGGAAAAAAGACAGCGAGTGGTCACGTCGTGTCAGCACGCTTGCACTTAACCTGTTATTAATACGACGGTCCCGATGTAACACATTGCTTCCTTTTCAATCCTGATATATGTCGCATAAAATCTGTGAAAACATTTAGTCAGCGCTATGGTACCGGGCTGTCCGAGTGGCGAAGCAAACTGCCTAAGAGAAAAAATTGTCTTACTGCCGCAAATATTCAAAACTACAGCATTTTTTTTCATGTGTTGAGCCCTTCATGCGAGTGACGAAAATGGCATGAACAAAGACGCAGAAGCTCTTCCACAACATCTGCCCTTAAACTGGCGACCGCGGTCGCTAATAACAACTCGAGGAGGTCCATGCCGGAGGATGACAATATAGGAGCTCAAAGAAAAACTGCGACAAGATTCAAAACGTTACTCTGGACGCCACGCCTTCTAGTTACTGTTCACAAGCCTTGGACTCTCCTTACTAATAACCGCTAGTGGGCACCGAATCACACGACTGCTTAGACCAGAACTAACCATAGCTATGCAATACTATGAATACCCCAGCGGAGCCAAAAATACAATACTGAGCTTATTTTTGGGCGCAACGCCGCAAGGTGGCGATTTCTGGTCGTAATTTATGTTTTTCACAGATGAAGGAAAGCCTTGGTGTGGTTATCAATACAAAATTGTTCGCTTTGAAAGGAAGTGGGCGGGACGATATTTTTCAGCTTTAAATCTTTTCCTGAACGTTGCGCAAGAATATGGGCTCCTCGTCCACTTCACACGAAGGAGGAGGAGGAGGAGAAAAAGCAGAACTAAGGCCAGCTCAAAGGCCCAGTGAAAAAGAGCGAAATACAACACTGAACCGACGCGGCGCCAACAAGTGACGTGTAGAGTGACGCCCACACCAGTGGTAGCGGACTTCCCAAGTGTTGGTGCTCCAATATGAGACAGAACAGTAAGTTTGCCCGCAAGAATCTGTTGTTACTTTGAAACTCAAGTGAAAATATCTCGTAGGTGTTACATAATCAGAAGAAAATTATTCCGAACAAAGAAAGTTGGAAGAAAGTTAGGCCAAATGCGAATTAGGTGCTCTAGTAGTTCGGTTTTCACTTCGATCCCGGTGTTCACATCCATTGTTCAGGGATGGCAGTTGTTCGGACAGCGATAGTGGGTTAATGTTCATATATGCGGAATCCGTCATTCGCAACATTCATAGAGCCCTGGGAGTCCTCACAGTACCCCTTCTGGCGCAGTGGTGCAGCGGTCAAGCAAAGCGCCACTGCCCTTCTATGGCAGGTGCGGCCATCGGTGGGAGTTAGCCTAAGCAGCACAGGTAATCTCCCTAGTGTTGTAAATGAATGGTTTCACTCTGGCACTTTGTAGGATCGGCCTTCGCTAGTACGTTGCAGTGGTTGTGACCCCATTGCGGGATGCCCGCGGACTTTGCCTCCTGGGCGGCCCGCATCTACCAGCTTTAACTGGTTCTTCAAGTCGCCACTGGATTACTCTGGCAGTCCGAGTGGGCTGAAATTGGGGTGTTCGCCGGAATGCCGTGACGCCCGTGGTCAATAAACTAAATTGTGTTCAAGTTGCAGACTTACAGACTGTTGATACACTCACAAGCGCCTGGTAACAAAATCAATGAAACGGATGCAGACTTGCCGCTTACTGAAGAAATTGCTCAGACTATACCTGCTTAGCTTCAACCACCTTCTTCCTTCTCAATAAACTTTCGTTCCTTCCTTCGTTCCTTCCTTGCCTCCTTCCTTCCTTCCTTCCTTCCTTCCTTCCTTCCTTCCTTCCTTCCTTCCTTCCTTCCTTCTAGCTTTCTTCCCTCCATCCCTTCTTCTTACCTTCCTTTTTTCCTGCCTTCCTTCCTTCCGTCACCATCAAAGCACATGATAAAGAAGCGCAGCTCCCACATTATCACCAATTCGCAGGCTTCGTGTCTACCTTCACCAACGCCCGAGCCCCTAAACTAACTTCCCTTCTGCGTTTTCGGCGCAATCCTTCACCGATATCACGTCATCACCTGCGCCCTCGGTCACTAACGCCTAGAATCCAACTTAAAGGCAGGCACCCTAGCTCACGATTCCACAAACCAAGAGGGGACTCACAGCCCAGCCATATACCCCATTTCAAACCACTACTCTACGCGCGTCGAAACCTTAAAATTCAATCGAAGCATTAACCCCCTAACGTTAATTGTATCAGGTCAAATGTTTAAGAGAATCCCCCCAAGGTGCAGGCCAATGCAGGCCAATGTGTGCCCCCCTCCCCCCCCCCCCCCGCCCCCCACATCTTCCTCCATATCATATGGACATGCACCCGCAAACCACATTGCCTTAAGTCGCCCAATGCGGCCTTTAAGCAGGGGGAGGAGTGGCTGACCAGCGCCACCCTGGGAGCCCAGACAACGCTAATCGCCGTCTGCACAGAGTCGGCCGGAGCCGCTGGGATCTTGGACCAAGACTGCAACTGGTTTGCTCCAAACACGTTCTTCCTCCTCTCTATAATTGGTTATTCCTTCCTTCCAAGTGATAAGAACTAAGAGCTGTTATCTTAATGTGCTCCCTTTTATACCGCACTTTCCTGTACAACCGGAGTGCTTGATGAATGCAGACAGGACAGCATGACAGGAACTGGAGGCAAAAACGCACAAAAATATTCAGCCGACCGAAGGAAGAGAAAAACAGCCGCTTAAAGGACGTTGTGCACTTTCCCAAGCTGTTAACTCATCATGAACTCGCTTTCCTCGGTGCTTTTGTAGCGATGCAAACCGCGTGTGCCGGAGCTGTAAGGTGACAATACCTCAGAGGCATGTCCAACATTAGCTGTGTGGTTGGATGTACCATCATTTAGCGGAAATCCATAGAGACGCAATTTTAGTAAAGCTGATAATGAACCAAACTCGGTTTTCATGCTTGACTTCCTTACTGCTCTACGTCCTCCGGAAGAACGCGGATCTGGCACGGCAATGCATAGTCCATTCGGTATCTTTTTTGAATGTGAGGTTTCCTTTCCAGGGGTTTCAAATACCTTCTTGCTATAGGTTCTTCCGGGTGTGTCATGAGAGTTACGAAAAACTAAAAACATGCAAAATTGATCCTTACGCTGGCAGCCTTCGGAGCTGCCTTTGATAAGCCTCTATGTGCTTCATGCCAAAAAGCTGAACTGCTCATTTTCTTGCCCACTTGAACTTGAATTCAATGATGCCAGGTTTTTCAAAGCTTTCACTTAGATGTGGTGCCGACTGAAAGACGTCAGAGTACGACTGCTGGTCGCATGCTTGTTAGTATAACTTGAAGCTTACGTGCACTCTTCACATCACACACACACATAGAAAAAAAATCTGTCTCTCCCGTAATCGAGAGTAGAGTAAGCATGAAATGTTTACGGGCATAACACATTGGTTGTAGATGGTACTACTCAAAATCTTGAAATGGGTCTAGTTTTCACCACACCACACCACACCACCATGGCGTTGTCGGCAGCGGCGAGCAGTCTTCTGCTATGGCGTATCACCGGTATCACTCGCAAAGCGATCGCTTTCAGCAAGACGCTTCCTCCCTCCCCTTCATCAGGCTCCATTGCTGGGCTTAAACAGCTGTGATGGTGGGGGCATTGAAATGCAGGACGATGCAGAAGCGTACGTGGACACGACGAGACGCAGGCCTGACAAGAATGTATAAGCAGCGCGTTCTAGTACTCCGCGATCGTGTATACATCTGCCTGCCAAAGGGGCAAACGTCATGAGCTGGAGGCCCAGCGGCCGGTCTTTTACATGCGTGAGTGTGGGACCGCCATGCTTGGGGACGGCGCGGAAGCGGCCCCCACGGTCCTCTCTCGTAGAGTCTCGTTAAATCTCGTACGGTGCCCGAATGCTCTCGATTCAGTGCCCAAATGATCTCGTTTCAGTGCCCGGATGAGTGAAGGGCTCAATTTTAAATTACGCCATGAGAAGTTGATATCCGGAAGTAAGACTGATGTATTTGACCGCACCACTAATCATGTAGTTGAACACAAACCCTAGCAACCACTTCAACAGAAACACACTGCGAAGCAGACTTACCGCTCCCCATTATCATTCTTCTTCACTAACATCCGTAGTATGATCCCAAAACGCGATGCTTTATGTAACCTCGTTGAATCATGTTCTGCTAACGTAATTCTCTTAACCGAAACTTGGCTTACCTCTGCTGTTTGCGACACTGAGATATTACCCTCCCTTCCAAATTTTGATATATTTCGAGCGGATCGTAGCGAAATGAGGGGTGGGGGGTTTATCATTGCCACTGATAGCTCATTACGTTGCTCACGTGTGACAATTTCAAGCAAATTGGAAATGGTTTGACTCTGCTGTAATGCATGTTATCCACGTGTTCTCACTGGTATATGCTATCGCCCGCCAAATCATGATCCGTTATTAAATTCCTTGTTTCATGATGCCCTAAACACGCTAACGACCCTTTATACCAATACTCCAATTTTAATGTTGGCGACTTCAACTTTCCATCTATCATCTGGTCTGATCTTGCTTCCACGCTTTCAAAATCTAACCCTGAGTGTGAATTTGTTCACACCTGCCTGCCGTTTGGATTAGATCAAATAATCGACCGTCCAACTCGTTTAACAGATCATTCAGCCAATATTCTGGACCTTGTGCTGACATCACAACCTAATAGCTTCTCACCCATCACTTACATTAAAGGGCTCAGCGACCACATGGCCATTCATGCTACATTTTTTTTGTGATTTGCGAAATGTCAAAAAGATCAAGGAAACGCTTTACCTCTATAATAAAGGCAACTACGTTGGCTTTAACCGCGATCTTGCTGCTTTCCTTGATAACTTTTCGTCTGGTTTTTCACTACGCTCTCTTGAATCTAACTGGTTACTCTTTAAGTCCGAAATGCAACGCCTAATAAATTTACATATCCCGACCATAACCGTAAAAGAACGTCCTGGTTCCCAATGGTATAACAAAACACTTAAAAGATTAAATAACAAAAAGAAGCGATTATTTCGTGCACCTAAAACTACAGGCACGGCTACCGCCTGGGAGAAATATTGCACTGCCGCTGCTAATTACGATACCGAGGTCATCAAAACTAAGAATAACTTCTACTCATCCACCTTGCCTAACATGCTGCATGAAAACCTGAAACGTTTCTGGAAAACTATTTGCCCCTCCACTTCTAGCATAATTTCTCTGACTGATAATTCTGGTGTTTCCTCTTCCGAATCAGAGGTTCCAAATATTGTAAATGACGCATTTTGTTCTATATTCACAAACGAACCACTTAATAACCTCCCTGATGCACCCAGTTTTTTTCACACGCCTATGGATA
Source organism: Amblyomma mixtum (assembly GCF_055824585.1). Classification (NCBI taxonomy): domain Eukaryota; kingdom Metazoa; phylum Arthropoda; class Arachnida; order Ixodida; family Ixodidae; genus Amblyomma; species Amblyomma mixtum. Next base: position 115,182,503 of record NC_143018.1, read on the forward strand.
ACATTGCATTTGAACCGCGCGGCATCGCCATGGTCATCGATAACCTAAAAAATTTCTCATCCGCCGGTATTGACGGCATCAATGCCAAAATCCTCAAAAACACCAAAGACCTCTGCAGTATCATATTGTCTGATTTTTCAGCAGTCATATTCTTCGTGCTCATTACCACGGGACTGGCGCATTGGGAAGGTCATTCCAGTCTACAAGAAAGGTAACAGATCTTCACCACTTAACTATAGGCCAATCTCATTAACCTATGTTTGTTGTAAAATTATGGAACATATATATTCTCATCCTGCCAAATTTTTATCACCTCGTAATTTTTTTCATTCTAACCAAAACGGCTTTCGCAAAGACCAATCTTGTGACACGCAACTTCTTCTTTTTCTTCATAGTATACACGCATACCTAGATCGTAACATTCCCACGGATGCAATATTTCTGGATTTCGAAAAAGCATTTCATAAAGTCCCACACGCGTACCTAATTCTTAAACTGTCACGCCTAAACCTTCATCCCCTAGTTCTGAATTGGATTCGAGCCTTCCTTACTGATCGTTATTAATTTGTTCATGCTAACTCGCACTCGTCATCCCTCTCCCTGTCTTGTCTGGCGTCCATCAGGGGTCCGTTTTAGGCCCTCTTCTCTTCCTTATCTAAATAAATGATTTACCCTTTAACATCAGATCTAATATCCGACTCTTTGCGGATGATTGCGTTATCTACCACCCAGTACATAATTCCTCCGACGCCACCATTCTTCAAGAAGATCTCGCACGCGTCGAAGAACGGTGTAGTACCTGGCTCATGTCCCTAAATAGCAGTAAAACGTCACTTATTTCTTTCCATCGCCGGCGCAACCACCGTGAAAATACTTATACAATTCTCAACAATGATATTTCGTCCGTTGACTCATACTAGTATCTTGGTATCCATTTAAGTAAAGATTTAACCTGGTCGCATCATATCCACCACGTCACCAATTCAGCTAATCAAGTTATAATAAGGCAGTAATTACTCATTGGCATCCACCCAAGCGCAGCCATACGGCTACAAAGGAAAGCTATACAGCTTTCTCAGAAACTTCGCAGTTAAAGAAAAATTCGTCCTGGTCCGGGGTTCGAACCCGGAACCACCGCCACACCGGAGCAGTCGCTCTACCAATTGAGCTAACCGGGACGGCAAGCTTATGGTAGGGCGAGAGCGAATTGATCAGTAACTCGAAGTGGGAAGAGTGTTGGTCAAATGTTTAGGGGAATCCCCCAAGGTGGAGTAGATTTGTAATAAGGCAGTAATTACTCATTGGCATCCACCCAAGCGCAGCCATACGGCTACAAAGGAAAGCTATACAGCTTTCTCAGAAACTTCGCAGTTAAAGAAAAATTCGTCCTGGTCCGGGGTTCGAACCCGGAACCACCGCCACACCGGAGCAGTCGCTCTACCAATTGAGCTAACCGGGACGGCAAGCTTATGGTAGGGCGAGAGCGAATTGATCAGTAACTCGAAGTGGGAAGAGTGTTGGTCAACTAATCAAGTTGACCAGCTAATCAGCTAATCAAGTTCTAGGGTATTTGCGCCGTAACCTATCATTAGCTTCCCCTCCCATCAAGCTTCTTGCTTACATAACTTTCATACGTCCTAAACTTGATTACGCATGTGCTGCATATTATCCCCACTATACTAACCTAATCACCACACTCGAAGAAGTCCAAAACCGCGCCGCAAGATTCATTTGCTCAGACTACTCTCATTATGCTAGCGTTACAGCACTAAAATCTCAGCTTAATCTTCCAACACTGGCCTGTCGGCGTAAAATCGCCCGTCTTTCGCTGTATCATAAATTTTATCGCTCTTTCGATCATGAAACTGCCCCGATAACAAGCGCTCATCGCTTTTCTCGTAATAGTAACCCTAACGCCGTCTACCCTGAACGGGGCCGCACCGAAACACATAAAATGTCATTTTTTTTCTTGGAACTGCCGATGACTGGAATGACCTTCCATCCGAAGTGGCGACCATCATCAATCCTGTTCCATTCAAAACCGCCATTGAAGACCATCTGTGTTTATATTAACTTTTTTGTTTGCCCACCCCTCATGTAATGCCCCCTGTGGACCATTGAGGAAACAATAAATAAATAAATAAATAAATAAAATTCCGAGCCCGGATGTAGGCTCTCGGTCTCTGCGTGACGTCACCACACTGCCGACAACGGGAGCTAAAAGCATTTCATGCTTAAAACGCATGACACCCGCTCGCGTTGTCACCGCCGATGTATACGAGCGCGGTGAACTGTTCGTTCTGCAGTCCGGCCGCCCCAAATAGCATCACGTCCTTTCTTTCGCTCACAAGGAGCCCATTTCTACCGTGATCTTGCGTAGCAACGAGACTCAGGGGCATGCGAAGGAGCGGAGCTAATCTGCGTACCATGATTCGGGTGGCGAGGAGGCCTTACAGACGTGATAGCGGGAGGGCTGTTTCCGAAAGCAGCTAGCCCACGTAGCTATGATGCGACTTCCTGTGAAAAGCGAGCTTTCTGATAACTAGCGGGCAGCACGAGTGTTTTACATCGACTGTTAACATCGGCGAGTACTTTACATCGAGTGTTTTACTCTTCACGCTTTACTTGGGTTTTCGGACAGTCTTTTTTTTTTCTGCTGTTGCGGCATGTTGAAATTTGCTGCTCTGCTGGTCAACAACTAAAATAGCAGGGCTGGGCGAATGTACGGGGAACGGAGAACACATTTTTCATGGTTTTATTGACACACATATCCTTCCCGTTACTTTCACTCTAAACGAGATATTTCTCAAACTACTCTGTATGTCTATGTAACAGCATTCCGAAAAATGCAAATAATACGCTTCGACACACCACGGGCGTTAGTCAAGTTTATCTCAAACGGCGCAGCTGACATTTCTGTACATCATTTCATGCATCATTCGAGCAATACATGTGCGGTCATTCCCACTAAATATTCACGCAATAAAGATGGTTCAGTCTGTGCGCAGTAAGTGCTCACAATTTAATGCGTGCACGATGTACCTTACAATCGTCATCATCCTAATCACCAGCCTGACTACGCCCACTGCAGGGCAAAGACCTGCGCCATGCTCGACCGCCTTGGGTCCTTCAACGTACACTGACATCGCACAGTACACGAGCCTCTAGCATTTCGCCTCCACCGAAATGCGACCGCCGTGGCTGGGATCGAACGCGCGTCTTCCGGGTCAGCAGCCGAGTACCATAAACGCTGAGCCACAGCAGCGGCTGGTGGGCTGGGTGTGACGACACCACGCCACAGGGTCACGCGACCTAGGTGGCCCGCCTAGGTTGTCTCTCCGGCGGGCGGCTACCTGGGCCACCATACGCCACCGGATTTTTCGCTCACAAGCCGACTTTCTGGGGAACGGTGCCTTTAACGCTATTGCGTTAAGATAATCTCTCTGAATGCAACTGAATATCCTAGGCAGAAGCCGCGGCAGTCATGAATACATGCACAATCAATGCTACGCAATAGACGCAAAAAAAAAAAGCGGCAGATCGTACGTGTCCATCTAAAAGGGTTAATACTTAGTTCAGGCAAGCACGGGATGTTCCGCTTGTCTCAAGTCCTATCGGAACTGCCCTTCTCCGGGCTACACACAACCAATGCGCACTCGGAAACCGGCACTCACCGCGCTACGGCGGCGCGTCAGGGGGGGCGCGCCGACGAAGAAAACACGCTATTTTTTTGTTATTCCTATGTTCAGGAGCCGACCGAGGATCTAGAGGGATTAGTCCACGCACTTCCTGCAATGCAAGTGGAGGTCCCTTGGAGGTAGGTGATGTGCAGCAGAGGTGAATTCGCAGCATAGTTCGTTATCCGCGACACCGCAGTGACCGGGCACCCTCTTCGAGCGAACAAAACATGAGCGTTGCGCTAGACGCTCGATGCGCTCGCAGATCGCGCACAAAAGTTGGAAACCACGTTCACTGCTCTCTAGGCTTCTGAGGTCGACCCAAGCGGCGCAATGCAGGTTCACATCTGGGTGGTTGCAACGTGCGCCTTGTTCCCCAGGGGAAAAAAAAAGTACTTACTGCCGGCCTAAATAGAGACATTGAAGTCCTCATATTAGCCACCGCACCGCCAATCGAGTCTCGCTTCGACGCGCTCAGTTAGCTCGGCGTGCAACACCAACCTGGCGATTAAGAGTGTCCTGATTTGATGGTGTTGATCTCGTTTATAATCAGTTCTGGTAGTTCGCCGATATCCAAACCTGCATCGAGTACAGCAAGCATACACAAGTTCTGCAGCGTTGGTGCTAAGTGCAACACGTGCAGGTCCGTCAGCTCCTCTACTTCCTCAGAAATGTCCTCAAGCCTGGGTGGAGGCCCGAAGCCACCGAAGACCAACACCCTCTCTCCAAGCACACAGCAGCCGGGCGAGTGCCTAGCACACGGGCCGGATCCATTTGGTGTCACTTTAGTCCAGCACGACTTTTCAACGTCATACTTGTGCATGTCTGCAAAGCATGTGTTCAGAATTTCGTTGTAGCCACCGAAGATGTACAGCTCTCTCTCGTACACGAACGCAGAGTGACACTCGCGTCCCTCCGGGGCCACTCCTTGCACTTGTGGGCGCACCCATGTCGCAGTGGTCGTTTCCAGATAGTATAAGGAATTGTCATAAGGGTCGTCGGGTCGGGAGTCTTCTAGGTTGCCACCCCAAACGTACATGCGCGTTCCGATGGCGGTGGCCGTGTGGCAGTACCGCCCAAGGGGGGCCTCTCCGCTGGTCGGGACACAATGCCACTCCAGGGTCTCGAGGTCCAGAAAGTGTACAAAGTTCGATGAATCCCTGTCCATGCCACCAAATATGTACATCCAGTGACCAAGCACGCACGCCGAGTGGTTGATGTCCGCTTCCGGCATTTCGCCGCTGACATCCGGACGGCTCCATGTCATGGCTTGGGTATCGAAGCGGCATAGACCGATAACCGCTGGACTGATCTGCCATCCGCCCCACAGGTAGGCGCACTGGCCGTAGGCTACAACGCTACGGCCGTCAACGCTAATCCGCCCATCACCGGGTAGCGACTGAGCCGGCACAAAATCCCACCCTGACGATGCCGGGTCAAAGGTGTACAACGTCGATGAGGCACCCTGAGATTTCATCATCGCCCGGGAACCAGGTGTCGTAAGAGTCAAAAGAGTAGATCTTCCCTTCGATGGTGACAGCCTTGTGATTAAGGCGTCCTGGAATGCCATTTAACCTCAGCGTCCACATTTTGCAATGGCAATCAGTTCTTACAAAATATGAATCGGGCCTCTTTTCTTTACAGCTACCGGGCGCACGCTGAAATCGAACCTGGTAGGCGTTCTTCGTTTTTTTTTTTCAGGTCTTCGTTTCACAGAATGAGCTGCTCGTGTGCCGTCTGCCAGAATCATGGCGTGGTCGGCTCTGTTCATATCTGCACGGGGAAAAAGTGAGGAGGAAGACGTGATAGGAGGCTGTCTTCGGGAGAGTTCTAGGCGAGGGGAAACGCTTTGCACTGCGGGCGGTGCATGCGCATGCGCGTGCGAGCGCATGAGATGAGGCCACGCAAAGAAAGAGAGAAGATGGCTGTTATGCCGTATCTGCACAGTGGCACAGTGGCTTCCTCCCTTGGGCACAGCAACTGGAATGTGCTCTCCGCCATGCAAAACTTCCTTACAGACACTAAACGGCTGCCGTCTTAAGCTCTGGTCTTTCTCATGACCAATATTTCTCTGGAATGAAAGCTTTCTGAAACGTGGAATATTTAGCCCCGTTCTCTATTTCAGTCACCGATCTCACAGCATTTGTTTAACCTATTTCAATTACACATTTGAGATCCTTTCATTTATTTCCTAATTGCTATTATTATCATGATTATTTTATTTTTCCCCACAATTATTTTCTTGTTTAACATTTTGTACACCTATCAGTTGCCGCCTGTGTCTTGGCCAATCCCCCGCAGTGGGTATGCGCCATTTTCTAGAGGACAACAACAACAACAACAACATCAGCCACTCGTTGAAGAAGATAGTAGGGCGTGCTGGAGTGAATTTGATCCTAACCGCACCCAGAAAGCTCAATATGCTTTGCAGAATGGTGAACGAAGATGCCCCTAAACCAGCGCGGTGCGGTAAGAACCATGAAAAAACGTTCACCACCTGTGAAACGGAGGTAATCTACGAGATGCCGCTGTAATGCGGCGCATCTTATGTGGGCCAAAGTGGACGCTGCATAAACGACCATCTACGAGAGCACGCCATTAACATCCGCACGGGATACGGCAGCACGCTGGCAAAACATGTATCTGCCTGTCATTGCACACCTAACCTTGGACGAAGCCAGATTTTGAGGCGGTATAATCATCAACACAAACGTGAATTATATGAAGCATTCATCATAGATAGAAACGGCGCGTCATGCGTTAGCACTCCATCGATGGCACTGACAAGAAAAGAGATTCAATATCTTGAATAATCATCGACGACATGATGCGACAGGAGGATATCTTCCTCGCCTTCCTTTGGTTTTTTTTTTGTATTCCTTTCTGGTATTTATTGCGAGCAATGCAATAAACCATGCAGTTGTAAGTTCAGCGCTGTGTGTGTGCGTGTCTTCTTTCTTCGTCCCGTGTAAGCGCGCTGTTTTACGGTGAGATCATGTACCAACTGGCCTGGCAACTATCGTTAACGCCATATTGAATGTTCGCGTGACAACACAAGGGCATACACATAGCAGTGTCGTCTGCCGTCGTTGCTGCAATGCGCACAATGAGGTCGTACTTGCGTGTGCGATCGAAATAGCAGTCGTCCCTCATATGAGTGACTGCCGCAAAATCGACAAAAGTAACGTAGATTTCTGTCGGGATATTAGGGTCGGGTCACACCAGACAGACGCGACGCCGATTCATCCAATGTTACTAGATTACCTGGTCAGCTCGCAAACTCCGCTGCAGTTCGGCGGCCAAACGTGGCCCCATTCGGCTCCCTTTCGTGAGGTGGCGCTTTCGACGCTGTTGGCCCGCTCCGGCCGGTCTCTCGTCACACGAACTATCGCTACGAGACGAGCCCGCCGTGTTTCACGCCACTTTACGCCGGTAATTCCTGTTCAATGAAGATATTTCCAAGATAGGGCACAAATATGATTCTGAATGTGCAACCACAGTGGCATTAAGGCTGCGCGAATGGTCCTGGGAGGCAGAGGTACGATCGAGATGTCTGAATCAGTAGCTGTTTCGATGAGGCATCTGGTTCTTGGTTGGGTATAGTTTTTTTGTTTCATTTACTGCTTATGACAAGCCACGACACGATAAATGAGTCGCATGTTGCCGAAATTATCGAAACCTTAGGCTAAGTACCATCGGTTTGAAGCAAGACAGTCAACGATGCATACGTGCTTTTTAAAGGGAGATGCAGGACTACCACCGTTAAACTTCGACGTTATTAAGGTAATAAAACGCGAAAAATGTCTAGTAGCACAGGTAAGACTGAAAGAAGTTTATTCAATTCATATAGGAAAAAAACACACACATCTTAATGGGAGCCACTTTTAATGGGCCAAACAGTTACAAGAGATGTGCTTTTACAGGAGACAAGAGACGTGCTAGAGAAGAAGTGTATTCTTTTAACAATAACAAAATTCAGTATTACGAATTGAAAAAAACAGCGCAATGGAAGACTACAGAAGAGAAGGACAAAACACCAGTGGTGTTTTGTCCTTCTTTTGTGCCGTCTTTCATTGCGCTGTATTTTCCAATTTGTAAAACATGTACCAACCAGCCCGTATTTGCCCTCTTCTAAAATTCAGTATCTGACAAGTGAATGCCGACACGTGCTCAGCACAACCCAAGCGAGCAGGGCTGCACTTCTGTAGCTCTTCCAGCACTTTCCAGAAAATGTTTGTAGCCTTGGCGATGGTCAGTGTGAAGTGCGGTCACACATTACGTAGAACGCTCATCTTGCCTTGGCTTGGGAGCAGACAGGTCGACAGTTCGGCCGCACCTACTCACGGACGCATAGCTCGGGTGCACCGACGCAGTTGCGCTTCCGTGTTGAGTTGCAGTCGCAGCCAACGCCGCACGTGCTGCGTCGCTCGCAACGCACTGATATAAATCTCACAAGGACACGGAGGAGCAGTGATTAACTTGCAGCGCAGTTTATCCCAACAAAGAAACGCCTGGGCCAAAAACGCTTCGCTGTATTCTTCGCTGACGTGGACAGCGCGGCTACTGTTCAGTTCAGTTCAGTTAAGTTTTATTCTTTAAAGGCCCCCTTTTCAGGGGGTGTTACATAAGGGGTGGGAATACATTTGAAAATATAAAAGAACAGCAATGACTAACATTGAAGATGATCTGTTACACGCGCTTGAAAAAACAGATGGCGAAGAGATGACGACGATGTCATAGGGAAGGCCGTTCCAGTCTGAAGCTGTTCGAGAAAAGAGCGATGCAGAAAAAGTAGTAGTGTGCGATGGTGGGCGCGAAGCCAGTCAAACAGCGACGAGAGCGCCCCCGCTCGGCGGTGCAGGCAAGGGCGACATCCGCGGCGTCGGAGTTTGCAAACTGAAAAAGTAATCTTGTAACTTTGGATCCACCGTCGGTGGACTGGTCGGTAGGCAGATGCTGTCTCTGACGCACCGGTCTGTCACACTAGACCGACGACGACGTCAGCACGACCAACTACCTCATAACGTTGTAAAAGGTGTGCGTGATGGGAACCAAGAGCGTGCGATGAGGGACTAGTTGGCATGACATTCTGTAAAGTTAAATATTTTAAAACTTAATCGGAAACGTGGACCATATGCTAGCCAAGGCTCCATATGCTAGCCATACGACACGTACGTGAATCAGCGAAGATGTGTTTTTATCGGGTTCCTGCGCATAAAACCAAGCGGCGAGGCACGCGACACGTTCAAAACACAGCGCGAAGATCCCTCTCGTCGCCTGCCGCCATGGCTCGGGCTTGTGCTGCCGAGCGAAGGCTTCACGCCTGGTAGGCGACAGCCTGAAGAACAGCACGTGTGCCTACCTTATCCGCACAGAAAGAAAGCGAAACTAGCGGCCGCATTTCAGATCTTCACACTTTAACATTAATCGCCGATGAAATTTTGCCGGATTCTTAAATATCAGTGACGGCTGAGTGCCGGCTCCTTTAATGAAGGGGCCTATAGCGAGTCCGTACGATTCGTGCGTGCGATTTCGGCAATTGCGGAGAGCGAATTCACAAGCCTTAGCGCATGCAAATGTCCGTGGAGCGTAGTTCTGGCTACAGTAACCTCGAACCGACGATTGCTTACATCGCAGGACGCGCGTACATTATGGGAGAAATGCCAATGTAGCTCTGTCTTCAGAGCTTATGCTAAAGCTAGATAGCCGGCAGTAGTCGTCGCCGTGCGCTGTGAACCCCTGCCTGCGCGCGGGTGCTCATTGCACTTTCGGGCTGGACGGCCGCACTCTTGTGGTCAACCTCACACTAAACCAGCGGCGGGTACGTGCGTTGGTTGTATACGCGCCAGCACGGCAGACTAGTAGTTCCGATTTTTTTGAGCGCCTCGACTCATTCCTCCTTGATCCCTACCCTACTTTCATCGTCGGTGACTTCAATTGTGTACTTAACATCGACCGTGACGTCCGCGGACAGGTTCACGGTCGCCGTTATTGCGGTGCCCCCGCGCTCCGCGATCTCGTGACTCAGTTCCGCTTGTCTGAGGCGTGGGTGAAGCTTCACGGGGATGCCTTTGGAGCGACGTGGGAGAGAGCACAGTCAGCGAGTCGGATAGACAAATTCTATTTTCCACCAGAGCTCGCTTCTTTTGTCGTTAGCTGCGAAGTTCTCGCGTTCCCTGCAGGCACGCCGGTGATTTCCGATCACCACCCCTTGTCAGTCAGGCTCGACTTTGGTGAGGACACCCCACGTACTGTTACGTGGCGCATGGACACGAGCCTACTGGCGGACCCGGAAAGCGTGGCGTCGCTGCGTACGGCGTTGGCCGCATCGTGCAAGAGCTTCGTTGCGACTGATTCATGGGACACACTCAAGGCTCGTTGGCAGGCAACTCTGGTGGCAGCCGGTCAAGACCGCAGACGCCGGGTAACTCATGCACTGAATGACACCCTCAAGCGCATCCGTATAGTGCAAAGGGGAGCACTCATAACCTTTGCCATGAGCGATTACCTGAGCCTACTCAAAGCACGTTACCACGTGTTGCTCTGCCAGTCATCACGGGCAGCTAGTCGCGCACACCAGCTCGGGCGGCCTATATCAGACCCGGCTGTGCTACGACACGTACGCGCAGGCACGGCAGAGGAATTCGCTCCCGCTACTGTGCCTTTCGTGACACTACCAGACGGCACCCAAAGCAAAACCGCGTCCGATATCTGCACGATCTTTGCAAGTCACTTCTCGAACCTGTTCTCTACGGACAGTTGGCTAAATCTTCAAGATGGTTATGACAGGCTTCTACAAAGCTTTTTTGGAAACTTGCCACGATTAGCTGAAGAGCTGCATGAAAACCTTTGGGCACCAGCCACAAGCCAAGAGCTGCACGCCATCCTGCAGAGTATGAATGCAGCCTCTGCCCCCGGTCCAGACGGCATTCCAACAAGTTTTTATTCAACGTTTTTTCACCAGATCCAAGGAGCACTGCTGAAAATGGTCAACGGCTTTCTCGCGGATGGGTTACGTCCGAACTCTTTCCGCGAATGTCGCATCATACTCATTCCGAAAGCGGGCGGTGTCCCCTCCAACCCGCAAGCATGGCGGCCCATAAGCCTCTTAAACACAGACTACAAAATAGTCGTATCTTTACTAAACAGAAGAATGCGGACGATCCTGCCTCACCTAATTCACCGTGCTCAAACCAGCAGCGTGCCTGACCGCTCTGTGTTTTCTGCATTGGCACTTACAAGAGACCTGTTCACATTTGCCAGCAGGACGGGCTTCACCGGGTGTTTTGTTTCACTCGATCAGGCGAAAGCATTCGATCGGGTGGAACACTCGTATTTGTTCGGAGTCCTCGAAGCCTTCGGATTCCCGCCGCAAATTGTCAGCAGGCTGCGCCTACTTTACGCAGACCTGAACGCTCATCTCTCCGTAAACGGCCACCAGAGCGCTCCCTTCTCAGTCACCCGGGGCATAAGGCAAGGATGCCCTCTCTCCCCAACATTCTTCGTGTTATGCCTGGATCCACTCATCCGGCGCATTAACGACAGTCCATCCATACGCGGCTTCCCTCTGCCTGGCCAGGGCCAAATCAAAGTTTCGGCCTACGCCGACGACGTGTCGCTTTTCCTCAAGGACGAGGATAGCTACGCCGCTTTTTCGCGGCTGTTTCTCGAGTACAGCGATATATCAGGGGCCCTATTGAACAGGGAAAAAAGCAAGGCACTAAGGTTTGGCACCTTCACACCGAACCTTGCGGGCGAGGTGGAGTGGGTGCAGGGAGTGAAAGTCCTGGGAGTAGTATTCCTCGCCAGCGGAGAAGTAGCCCGCGAAACCTGGACTAACCTCCGCACGAACGTTGAGAAACGCCTCTCGGTGGCGTCAACGTTCCGCCTTTCAATGGCAGAGCGCTGCTACTTAGTGAAGTCCACAATCCTAACCGCATGTTTTTTTGTCGCCCGCGTCGCAAACCCACCGCGCACGTTTGCTCGCAGGCTAACCTCGGCCTGTGGCTCTTTCGTTTGGGCGGTCAAAACCGAACTTGTGTCACGAATGTTCATGCGCCTTCCATCGTACATGGGTGGGTTTGGTATACCTTGTATCCGCACCATGTGCAATGTGCTCGCCTTGCGAGGAGTACGAGATCTTGTACACAACCCAGACTATCCCGGGAGAACACTCCTCACATACTTTCTGGGTACAGCGCGTAACGTGTTTTTTACACAAGGCGTGGTTGGCCCTACAGCCGAGCGGCCGCCGGCATTTTTCGTTAACGTGCGTCGCACACTGGCGTCGTTGTATGCCAGCGTGCCCGATCTGGATGTTGATGAAACCCCGCCCTCCAGGATGTGTGAAGCACTAACGGTAGCTGAGCTGACACGCGACCAACTCCAGAAAACGAGACGGGCACGCTGGCGCCAACTGACCTCAGCTCGCTTCCTGCAGATGTCAGGGACTTCGGCTGGCAGCGAGGCTGGCGGGTCCTGTCCACAAGAGACCGCCTTGCGGCGTGGGGCGTGGCGCCCTCCGCCCGATGCCCGCAGTGCGGTCTCTTAGAAACATTGCGGCACGCAATGTTCAACTGTGTAGTGGCGCGCACCTTTTGGGTACTAGTGTCACGAATGTTCGTAACCCGCCTCGAAGCGCGCACTAGTTCACGCGAACTGCTTACAAATATGCTCTTGTGTGTCGGCATGTTCGTTTTGTGGCGGCAGCGTGGAGCGGCTTCCTTAAATGGGCGTCCGCAAAGAGCAATGTTTCCCATATTGCAGCGCCTCCGCACGCGCCTCTTTGAGCAAGCATGCGTGGACGCACTGACAATGAGCGAGGCTGAGTTCTTGCGCAAATGGTCGACATACTTTATCGTCCTGCGCGGCGATCGAGTGTCGGCTTTCATACTGCCATACTGACGTGCTCAGTGCTGCGTCACTGCGCATGTGCTTGAAAGACCAGACTTCAGTTCAACTGTTTTGTTTCGTATTTTTGTTCCTTTCGAAAAAAATAAACTTCTCTTTCTATGCCTCCATGGCTCGGGCTTGTGCGGCCGAGCGAAGGCTTCACGCCTGCTGAGGCGACAGCCTGAAGAACAGCACGTGTGCCTACCTTATCCGCACAGAAAGAAAGCGAAACTAGCGGCCGCATTTCAGATCTTCACACTTTAACATTAATCGCCGATGAAATTTTGCCGGATTCTTAAATATCAGTGACGGCTGAGTGCCGGCTGCTTTAATGAAGGGGCCTATAGCGAGTCCGTACGATTCGTGCGTGCGATTTCGGCAATTGCGCAGAGCGAATTCACAAGCCTTAGCGCATGCAAATGTCCGTGGAGTGTAGTTCTGGCTACAGTAACCTCGAACCGACGATTCCTTACATCGCTGGACGCGCGTACAATACGGGAGAAATGCCGATGTAGCTCTGTCTTCAGAGCTTATGCTAAAGCTAGATAGCCGGCAGTAGTCGTCGCCGTGCGCTGTGAACAAAAAAAAATGAGCGGTTTTCATTATTGCAAGTGGTCGCCGAACGCTTTTCTAAATAAAGCGATTGAAAATCAAGTATTGGTGACATCGGAGAAAGCAGATTCAATTAGTGCGAAGCGCCGCGGTGTAATGCGAAGCGTTTCCTAGCCAGGTGATCACGTCATTGGCGCTTCGTGTAGTGTTGTCGTACCGTGCAGAGGAGTAAAACTACAAATAAGAGTAGATATTGAAGATAAGGAGAGACCATCTTGTGTTTCATGCCATGGAAACGAAGAGTACTGTTTGTCTGTAAATACTGCGGCGCAATGCAACGAAAACACAAGAAAAACAAATGCGCAACAGTTTACTGAAATAAAAGGAACATATCTATAGCCTTGTATCGCCTGTGACAACGCTATCTCTGCACAGCCAGTAACAAGTAATCTGTAAATGACAAGGCCAAATAAAAATAGCGGAACGCTTCTTCTTCCCTGCACTTGAAGCACTAGCTTATAACAACCGTTACAAAAATAAACTGATTTCTCATCTTCAAGGCGGCGTAATTATGGCGTCAAATTCAAGATTGAACTAGTGTTTTCGCACGCCAACTCGGTTTAACTACGTCAAACCACTTTTTCTGACGTTTTTGGTGGTCTCGTCTAGTAACCGATTTGTTGTGGTATTGTTGAGGGGTGCTTTTGCTTCACCTTGTTTTTATCTTTTGTTTACAAGGTTTATTGCTGGATCGACGTTCATAGCTGCCAGTACGTGGGTTCCCTGCAAGGCGTCCTCAAACACTACGGGGAAGAATGTAGTCTTTGTGAAAAGTAACCAGGCTGCATGGTTTGCTACTAGCTTGTATAGTGGAGCCCTTCTGGCTTTCCTAAAGATCAAAAAGTATTGGAAGGTAAGAAGACCCCCAGTCCTTACCTTTAACGACCATTTCAGCTTCAGGAAAGCTGTAAGGGCTCCACTGTACGAGCTAGAAGCAAACCATGCAGCCTGGTTACTTTTGACAAAGGCTGTACCTCCCATGCAGTCGAGTGCCCGCGCTGTGGCAACAGTGTCCCGCATGTGGCCTTAGCGGCGCAATACGTGAACGGATGCAGTGACGCCGCCCGCGCTGTTTCCACAACCGACAACCCGCACTCAAGAGGCGACCGCGTCTTTCGAAGGAATTCGAAGGACCGCGTCTTTGGAGGAATTCAAGGCGCTCCTTAGGGAGCCGTACCAGAACCAGCTGCCTGCAATTGATAGGCAGGTTAACCGACTCTCGGAGGACATGGCAAACCACGCTGCTCTCTTGAGGGAAATAATGGAAACACTAAGAGCCACGAATGGTAATTTGAATTACGGGGTCACACAACCTTCCGAAGGACCTTCACTGGAAGTGAGGGAACAGGTACAGTCGCAGCCCGAAGACCTCACTCCTCAACTGAGTGTCGGATCTACCGAAGAACACGCCGAGGGCGAAACATCTTTGCCGTGGAGTTTCGAAAAGAGGCACATCCTGCGAAGACTGGAAGTGTTGGACAGCCAATCACTCGCTTACCTCGAAGACGGGTACCCGACAGCCGTCCAACATGTGAAGCAGCCTGTTGCTTGGTGGGAAGACGTTCCTGATTCTTGCAGTAGCGATATCGACGAAGCCTTACATGTCTACTCTTTTGAGAGAAGTCGTGAAGAGAATAGGCATGCCTTCTACTCCTTAAAAGTGAAAAATGCTCGCGGCCTTTACACCCAGACACCAGAGTTTAAAACGGTCCTGACAGTGAACAAGTGGCACTGGAAAGACGTTTACCTCAGAGTCGCTTTGGGAGCGCGTGATGAACTCTTGGTCATCCGTTTTAGCTTTGAAGGCATACTCCATACGTCTTGTTTGGCGTCACGTGTCGAGGGCGTGAAAATCTGGAATAAAGACCGAAATAAGAGTGTTTGTTTCTTGGAAGAGGTAGACGTTCCAGAGCTGCTTGTTGAGGGTTGGCAGCAAGAATTCTTCCGCAGTTGGTCACACCTCGAATCAAATGGCTTTACCAGTGAGACCGAGTTCAGCTTCGATGTCTTAGTGGGGGACATTAACACCTGTGACCTCGTTAGCATTGTATCTGCAATCGATGTCTTGAACACCTCGTATCTGTATATTTTTCGAATAATTGTGTTACTTCGGAGTTATAGAGTATTTACGCGTGCTTGTACGTTTTCCCGCAACTTACGGATTTGTCACTTGCGAGGATCAGCTGGCGACGAATGTATGAAGGGTCCTGCCCCTAAATCTCTTCAGCCATCGCTACATGCTGGAAGAAAAGCAAATAAAGGCAAAGGATTCTGCGAGAACTACAACAGATGAAGAGCGTGCGAGTCGTTTCTCCTGCGAGCGTTGGGAAGTTTAAGGGCTTATTCGCTAGTTGGTAACAAAGAGCTATATAGTGCGTCCATGCGTTGCCTTTTTATTGTTTCCTTTGACCACGTCATTTTTCATGCTGTTGGCGGATGAGCGGTCGGATTTTGCGTTCCCGCGTTTTTCTCAAGTGATGTTCTTACCTTGTACAGGTTCCGGTCTGTTTGCTCCAATAAAGCGGACATAATTTTCAACACTGCTCCAATCTTCTGTTTCTTCGTCGCTCTTTTTTGGGGCTGCGTACTGTTTGTGGATGAATTACCGACTAGCCCACAAGAAGATATTGATGCATCTTGCGATAATACTGTCACGTTGTAGTGACGGCAGTCCAGCGGTCAGAAAGACACCAGAAATACTTGCAAACGAAGCTCTTTATTAGGGCTGACTTGCGCCCGCAAAAGAACTGAATCACTCGGTGGCGCCGTAAGCAACAAGCGTGCTCGTCAATCGTCGATCTACGAATGTCCGCCGCTCGCGGCATCGCTCAATTTAAAGCCGGCAAGGAAACTTCCAGATAACAAGACAAGATCATCTACAGAAATCTGGAAAAACCTAGATGCAGCCGAACAAAAGTGATAACAACCCTTTCCTGCAGCCTTGAGCGTGAACGAACAAACACTACAATGATACGTGGCATTACCCCCCTTCCAAAGAAGCATCGTCTCGATGCTTTAAAATGAAAATAAACGCGGAGAATGCGAACTTCGAGTCCTTTAGCGTTCGTAACAAGGTTTAAGGGCAGCGGTAAAAGCTTCAAGTCCGGCTGTGTCGTCGTCGTCGTAGTTGTCGTCGTCGTAGGGGTCGTCGTCGTAGGGGCCGTCGTCGTAGGGGTCGTCGTCGTAGGGGTCGTCGTCGTAGGGGTCGTCGTCGTAGGGGTCGTCGTCGTAGGGGTCGTCGTCGTAGTTGAGGCATAGTCTTGTGTTTTCGTCGATGGACGGTCTTAGTTCTTGCGCTCAGAAGCAACCTCACCTCCAGAGGCTGCTTTATTCAGTTTAACCTTTGGGGGCCGGGGGAGCGTCCGCGCACCGCGTAGCCTCGGCTAGGAGATACATAGCGCGGCGACGATGGCGACGGAGAACGAGATGGGCGGCTCGGCGATGAGTATTCTTCCCGACGCAAGAACTCTTCAATTGCGGCTGGTCGCAGGCCAGGTCGGGGTCGTGGGGCGTCGTAAGAAATTCCTCGGATGCCCATTCTCCTGTATGGGCAGTACCGGAGAATGTCACCGGCTTCTCCGCAGTGGAAGCATAGTTGGCGGCGCTGGTCGGGTGTTCTCCACTCGTCGCATTTCCTAGGCCGTGTGCGACGCTCGCAGGACGGGCGAGTTGGGGCGAGAGGGCGGCGCTCCAGCGCAGCTGGCTAATGGCGATAGGGGCTTAGGTGCCGTCGTCGAGGTGCAGGACGGCGCACTGCTGCGGCGTAAGTCATGGCTGGAGGCTCCAAGAGGCTGCGTGGTAGACTGGAGTCAAGTCCTCCGGTAAATGACTTGAAGGGCTGGCGTCGCGACTTGCTGGGGGTGTCCGGTACATGGAAGGCTACCCAGCACCTCCACCAGATGTCACGTTGTAGTGACGGCAGTCCAGCGGTCAGGAAGACACCAGAAATACTTGCAAACGAAGCTCTTTATTAGGGCTGACTTGCGCCCGCAAAAGAACTGAATCACTCGGTGGCGCCGTAAGCAACAAGCGTGCTCGTCAATCGTCGATCTACGAATGTCCGCCGCTCGCAGCATCGCTCAATTTAAAGCCGGCAAGGAAACTTCCAGAAAACAAGACAAGATCATCTACAGAAATCTGGAAAAACCTAGATGCAGCCGAACAAAAGTCATAACAACCATTTCCTGCAGCCTTGAGCGTGAACGAACAAACACTACAATGATACGTGGCAATACAATCGTTCTTTCACGCTAATGGTGGCGGCGATGAGGAGCCTTATTGGCGAGGACCAGGTAAAGAAACTCGCGGAACGCCTAAGAAGTGGCGCTCCGTTGTAGCCGAGTGGGTTCCGCGTTCTGCTGTTGACTGGTCACGGGTTACATCGAGGACGCATCGACCATACATTGATGGAGGGGAAGTAAAAAAGCGCCCGTTTTCTGAGCGATGTCTGCGCACGTAATTAATCCCAGGGGGCGTAATTTTATCTGCAGCCACTGCTACGCGTCTCTCAAAGCCACTGAGTCTCTCCGGGACGATAAACGCCACAATTTACAATCATACAACAAAAACTATTTAAAGCACGTATATGAACGCAAATCCTGCCATGCCAAATTGCCTTCTATGCTGCTTTCATTTTCAACGTACTTTATTTTTTTTTTAGTCACCTATACAGTGGTGTATGACCATGAAAACTACCGTGAAATCAGGTTTCAGCTTCAAGGCTTTGATCGAGCCTGCAAGGTTAGATCACTTCATCTACGATAATAGCTTCCAAAGGCCAAGCAGACGACAAAAAAATCTTTCCTGCTGCCTCATTCCGTGACTCAAGCTCACGTGGTACCAGAACGATTGGCTACGCTGGTTCAACGGCTGCACGGGCAGCCGGTGAATAAATGACATGTTGACTGTCGTGCCGTGAATACCCTAGCTTTCACCTGGTAATTACTCGCGTAATAGTGCGGACGGAAATGAAAATTCTGCATCAACGATGTCATAATACAAAATTGCACAGTCCACATTTTCAAGTAAATATCCAGCATTTGCTTACTACGACCGAAATATAATATTGGAAAAGTTGTGAGAATCTACACGTCTAGTTATGAGCTGTCTTGGTCGTGGTAAGAACTAGAACTTCAACAATGATCAGTAGTGTTCATCTTTCCAGCATCGGCGCAGGCGTTCATATCACGCTTATACAAAACGTCATTGTTCCAGACTGATAAGCTAATCCACAAGGTGCATGTATAATCTTTTTGATAATGAAGGATTCGAGCAAAACTATATAAATGTGACCGACTTGCTTTTCAGATCAATAATGAAGTGACCGCCTATTACTAGTTGGTCCTTCAACACATAAGAGGCGCCAGGATAGTTTTCACGGGGGACATGAATTGGCACGCAAACAAGTTTAGAGGGCGATTACTACGCCTACTATGCCCTCAGCCTTGAGTTGAATAAAAACTGCTTCCGTGATTTCAGAACTTTGGTGCGGAATCACTGAGCTCTTTATTGCTTACGCTGCTTTAAATAAGAGTGGCGCAGCAACCTCGAGGGCGCTGTCTTTTGGTAATGGTCCTGTTGTGTAGCCAGGAAGGCAGGGGAGCTCACCTTACTTTATCCAGGTCTCTGTTGCAGCAGTGAGTTCGTGTTGCAGAGAGGAAGGCTAGAAACTCCTCAAAAGGAAGAGGACAGGAGGTTGCGAAACGAGTGCGACACCATGGGCGCAGCATTCTCTCTTCTTATCTCCAAAATAAATCAAATAGCCCGCAAAAATGTTCTGCTAAGTCAGAAGACTGTTGCCATAAAATGTACACGTGCACTAGGCTGGACTAGCTGAAAGAAATAAACGTCACAGATTACACGCAGCGCACGCGAGTCTTTGCCTTCCGCATCAAGATTTCGCTATCTGATTGCCTCGTGACCTTTCGGTGTGTTTTTTTTTTCCATTTCGGCTGTCAACGCTTTGCATAGTCGGACCTTGCAATAGTGACAGCAACCACGTGTAGGCAGTTAGCGATACCTAACCCTTCGCTCTGCCATGCACTCTGCCTTGTCGGACCCCAAAACAGGAACGCTGCTGCGGCTGAGCATCGGCGCCAAATGGAGACCAACCCGGTCAAACAAGCAAACACTGCATCCTTATGCGTGCTCCTTGTGTCATCTGATTCCCGAATACACTGTCCTCCTGCCTTGCGGCCACGCCCTTTGCGGAACCTTCAAGAAGGGAAGTGTCCAAGATGGCGTCGGCGGTGTCTGTCCTCTGGACCAGGAACGCTTCGACGAAAACGTGTGCCCGAAAATCTTCTGCCGCCGAATGCATGAGTGTGCATGAGTGTAAAGGTGTGTTTGTGCGCGCGCGTAAATTCTTTTACCCTAATGTGCACGATGCCTGCAGCCGTAACGTAGAATAACTCTGAAGCCTTTTCTTAAATTTTCGGCTTTCACGTCGGTTAGTTAGGCTCTGGTCGAGGTTCGAGGTTCGGTAAATAGCGCTGTGGTCACATATAGGTGGCTTGAACCCACGTTATACCGGCGAAATGCTGGCGAACAGGTCCGCTGTGAAAGGCAGTGCGCACGTTTTATTCACTTATCGACACCTACTCCGTAGAGAACGCCGTAAAAGTAGGCGGTAGGATGGTTTGACATGATATCGGGAAGCTATCTCAGGAGTCAAAAGTTCTTATTAAGAAAAGGCAAAGAATGAGGACGTATAACTCCATAGATAGAATAGAACTAGTAGAATGTCAAAGTTAATAAATAAGTGCAAGGTAGCTGACATCAGGAAGTTCAACGTGGAGATAATCGAGTACGCTCTAAAGAGTGAATGTAGCCTAAAAGCAGTGAAGAGAAAACTAGGCATAGGTAAAAACCAGGCGTATATTCTAAGAGAAAAAGAGGGGAATTCCATTAGCAATATGAATAAGAGAGTTAAAGTAGCCGAAGAGTTTTACACAAAATCTATTCAGTACCGATTGAAATCAGAATATTACTGAGAGAGGCAGTCGAGCACAGCAATGGGCCATCCCGCCAGTAACGAAGGAGGAAGTAAAAAAAATTACCGACGATTACGTTACTTCCTAATGCGAAATTTGAGCGCAGCAAATAAGCTGTTTCACCTTTTCGATAGATTGAGGCAAAGAAATCGAGCAACACATGTATGCGCTATCACAGAATTTTTTTTTTATTTTTCACACGTATTCCTTTAACAAAGACTCCACTAACAGTTCTTGACAGTCATGAAGGAAGCTTTGTGGTCGGAAAAATAGACTGATATATGTTCGACTTGGTACACCAATGCTTGATTCTCAAAGACGAGATCTATACAAGTGCCTCGCGAGGTTGTCACAGCCGTGGGACGCGTTACGAGCGAGAGGAACGGGATGTTCTCCCGCATAAGTGTTAGGAAATTGCTGTTTGTCTTTATGTCAACATTAAAGTCCCCCACTACTAACATCGGTGTGGATCGATGGACGGTTAATGCGAGTTGCAGGAAGTGCACGACGTCTTTCGTGAGTGCGGTAGGGGCGAAGTAGGCAGCTACTACCAGCAAGCCGTTGGGCAACTTTGCGGCGCAGAGTTCGCCAACTTCATGTGACGTGCCAAACATTTCGACTGGTATTGCAGAGAGACCTGTGCGCAAGTAGATAGCGACTCCCGCCGCTCTGTTGTGGTCTCTGCGAGCACCACAGCAGTATAGGAAATCTATGATTTCGAGAGGCTCTTCGGGATCCATCCAGGTTTCAGCAAAGCAAAGTACAGAGGAATGGCGCAGAATGTGATCGTTGTGTACGTCCTTGGCATGTGCGGCAAGGGAGCGTACGTTAAGAATGTGGTTGTGAATGATGAATCAAGTGCTGCCAGCGAATGACGCGTCCATTGGCTGTCTGCGTGTGTTACTGATGTGTGGTTAACATGTTAAGCTTCGCCTGTAAGAGTGGAACGCGACAGCGTCTTGCAACGCTGCCAGGGAGTCCACAGAACGCCATCGCCAATTCGGCTGTACGCCTTGCTGGGCGGTAAATTTATTTTTTGAGGAAAGGAAATGTATCTCTCTTGCATATCTGGGTGGACACCTGCACCTCGCCGTAAGGGAAAGGGGGAAGATGGGAGTGAACGAAGACGCCGTATTAGCTAGACGCGCCTTTGTTCATTCCAAACCATTCAGCTGGCATTACGGAGTGGCTAGCGTGCTCGTATCGCACTCCGGAGACCCTGGTTCGATTCCCCAACTCGACCAATTTCGTTCTCGGTTTTATTGATTTATGCGGTCTAACTAGAAAGGTTAATTAGGCTATTTCATATTTATATTATTGTATTTCTATCCATCGTGTTCTGTCATTAACCTGTCGATTGTTCGAACTGTCTAGGATGTTCGACACAACGTATATGAAACGAGCAACGTCTTACTGAGTGGGGAAGTGCGTGGTGGTGGAGGGAACGCGGCTTCGTACTTATCTGTTGGGAGAGATTTGTTGAAGAACTAGCCACCCTTTATACGCAATGCCTCGTGACCTCGAACGTACCTAGTCCTAGCACAAACGCTAACATTCTCTTAATGTTGTGTAAAACTGTGTAAAAATGTGTGATCAAAACGCATTCTTTTTTCCGTACACTTTGATCTATTAAGTAAAATACGCACAGTGGTACATGAGCGGAGAGAAGAGCGTACTAGCTAAGTCTTGGTACAACCATTTTCTCGATACTGAAAACCGGAAATCGTGGTAGAAAACAACAAGTAGGAAACGAACAGCGAAGTACAACCGCATGCATTAAGCCCGACAAAAAAGGGGCTATCAGAAACATTTGAAGACGCAGTAAAATTCCTTAATACATAAACTAACTTGACTTGCAAGAATGTATGCCTTATTGGACGCATAATGTCGCGGAAAAACATGAAACGTAAAACTACCTATCTGACATGCAGGTAATTAAACGAAGACCATCAGCGTTTGCAGACCATAGCAGGTAATCAGATAAGAAAGATTTAAAATATAAATCTCATAAAAGTAGCGAAACTTTTTGAAAACCTGGATATAAAGTACTATGCAGTTAATATTCTCGAGTACATAAGGAATTTTAGTGGGGAGAGACAGATTTCAGGCGGTCGCCGTGCCCAAAATCGAGATACCATAAGGGACACGTGTCTGTGAATAGTGCTGAAGAGTTTGCACGCGGTCTTTTCCAGTAATGTGCCCTCTTATCACGGACCCTCGAAGAGACGCCAAGGCGCCTGAGTGGCCTAGGTGTACACTCCACGCCAGCGTATTCAGCAATAAAACATGATATATGAGATATGAAAATGGAAACAAGCACGATGAGTGGATGATAACAAAAAACACGTGATTGGGCGAAAAGAGGTAACAGGGTAAAGGAGTAAAAACATAGCCTGAAATAGTTACAGATACGCACGGCGAAAAAAAAATCGGCAAAAGCGAAATAGACGGCGTACTGATATACTTAGTCACTAGTATTAATATCGTGAAACGCTTCTGCAACCACACTTTTTATATTGTGTTTAGACCTGAACAAAAGGTAATGTTTCCAAATGCATGTTTACAAGGAACCTTTTCTTACTGTGACCCTTACATTTTAATCGCTTACAAAGGTGTGCTAAGTGGCCTCCTGGATTATTCTCTGTTTGCAGCCTGTGTTGACGTGCCCCTTCATTAAAACTTATACCAGCCAGTCCAATGTAAAACCTGTCGGAAGTGAGGGGAACTTTCTGTGCAACTTCTGAAGCACACTTGTGAACTTCTTATCGCGCATCTTGGTACATTACGGTCTATTCTTTTTTACATTACTCGTCAAAAGGGCACATACTTCGAAGTTTACACAGCGGAGAGAGAACAATCTTGACCGCTTGAAGGCTTGCCACTTACGTGAAACGCGATGAATGTAAGGCATAAGCTCCACCGCTTCTTTCTTGGCAATCTCTTTCGGCTCGCTAGCGGAACTGGAGCGCTGCAGTTGCTGATTGTATTTTTTTTTCATGATCAGAAGAAATTTTCCAGGGCGTTTCTGGCACTGTTTTTCCCTTTCGCTCATACACTCGCTTTATGTTGTTTTCTTCCATTTTTACATGTCATGTAATGTTAGGAGAAGGTAAGTGACGCCAACCAAGTAAAATACAGGAAAAAACACGACGTTTCGGGACCGGCTCGGCCCCTTCTTCACGGTGTGACTACGGGCGAGCGCAGCTTGGCTTTTTAAGCCCCTGTGTGGAGGACCTGCGGGTCAATGGCCGCAGCCCATGGACGTAGGATGAGGGGAGAGTCCCCAGGGAACGATTAACATTCTCTCGTGTTTGCTGTATGTGCCACGACTCGAGTAGAAGCCTCCTGCGTGGGTTAGCTTCCGTTTCCAATACAATGGTGCTGTCGAAGTCAATTGGGTGGTCACACCCTTCACAGTGTTCGGCCACGGCGCTGCGTTGACGATTCATGTGACGGACGTCCGCTTTGTGTTGGTTCATCCTTTCCGCGAAGTTCTTCGTTTCCCCTATGTACGACGCCGGGCAGACGGAACACGGAATTTTGTACACGACGCCCTGGGCCTTTTCTCTGGGCTGCCGGTTTTTTGGGCGGGGGAGAAGGCGACCGATAGTGCTGGTCGGTTTGTGCGTTGTCAGCACCCCTTCTTTTCCGAGAATGCGACCGAGCGTCTCGCTCACGCCTCTCACGTAGGGGATGCAAACACGTTTCCGCTTCTGGCATGTGTCTGAGGAAATAATAGACCGGATTTTGTTTTGCCTTTCTTGTTTCCTGATAATGCGCCGGATGAATGAGCTTGGGTAGCCGTTCTTTTGGAGGTCAGAAATGACTCGGTTCTTCTCCTTCCTTTTATCTTCACTTCCTCAAGTGAAGATAAAAGGAAGGAGAAGAACCGAGTCATTTCTGACCTCCAAAAGAACGGCTACCCAAGCTCATTCATCCGGCGCATTATCAGGAAACAAGAAAGGCAAAACAAAATCCGGTCTATTATTTCCTCAGACGCATGCCAGAAGCGGAAACGTGTTTGCATCCCCTACGTGAGAGGCGTGAGCGAGACGCTCGGTCGCATTCTCGGAAAAGAAGGGGTGCTGACAACGCACAAACCGACCAGCACTATCGGTCGCCTTCTCCCCCGCCCAAAAAACCGGCAGCCCAGAGAAAAGGCCCAGGGCGTCGTGTACAAAATTCCGTGTTCCGTCTGCCCGGCGTCGTACATAGGGGAAACGAAGAACTTCGCGGAAAGGATGAACCAACACAAAGCGGACGTCCGTCACATGAATCGTCAACGCAGCGCCGTGGCCGAACACTGTGAAGGGTGTGACCACCCAATTGACTTCGACAGCACCATTGTATTGGAAACGGAAGCTAACCCACGCAGGAGGCTTCTACTCGAGTCGTGGCACATACAGCAAACACGAGAGAATGTTAATCGTTCCCTGGGGACTCTCCCCTCATCCTACGTCCATGGGCTGCGGCCATTGACCCGCAGGTCCTCCACACAGGGGCTTAAAAAGCCAAGCTGCGCTCGCCCGTAGTCACACCGTGAAGAAGGGGCCGAGCCGGTCCCGAAACGTCGTGTTTTTTCCTGTATTTTACTTGGTTGGCGTCACTTACCTTCTCCTAACATTAAATTTCCCAACCAGACAGACTTCTGTCGAATGTTTTCTTTTGATGTCATGTAATGTTTTAGTCCCCCATCGTCTCCTTTACTCCGGTTGATCGTCGTTTGTAATTCGGACATCCATGTAGGCTATCACATTTGATTCTCTCACCTTCGCTTTTACAGTCGATTCTGATCAGTTTTTATGGCGCTAGATCATCTGTGGCTGAAGAGCGCAATGGCACAAAGTTGCTTTGTCTATTCAAGTTGGTGTCACAGACACATTTTCCGAACATTTCACACCAGCCATCGTGGGTTGGCTTGTCGAGTATGTATCTGGCGTGCGCAGCGCACTGGAGCACTCTCACATCAGTATAAATAAGTTGTCGGGAAGCTTCAAATACAGCACAGCATGCTATCGATTGCCTTCAATACGATCCGCACCTGATGCGATCAGTTACACAAGCTCAGACGAATTCTATGGGCTTAGGTTCACGACATAGATACCGATCCGATGCTTCCAGATTGAAATTAGAATGTATATATGGAAAACAGAGCCATAACTAACAGGCTATAAAATCAGTGAACCTTCAAAGCAGCGTCAAAGTGAGGGCAGACATGCAGCAAAAGTGATAACTACTTGGCTTTCTGGAGTCATCGCAAAAGACGCAAGCTGTTTCCGGATAAGAGCTAAAATCGACGCCTAAAGCCACATATCTCTATCTACCATCTGCTTTGAAAAGCAAGACCAGCAGGGGCTGCGCGGCAAACCAGAATTGATGACGAACTTCATGCCAAAGTAACGTTAATGCCACTCGCTAGAAGAAACCACCACGCTGGAGTTGAATCGATTTCAGTGAATAATTCTTCGTTCAGAAAATTTGTTTCATTTGTTATTTAAGAAAAAGTGGCGGCTCCGGGCGACATGAATATAAACAAAATACTTGCGGCTTTCTTGCTTGCGCGAAAACCAAGCACAGAAGGAAGACGCTCTTTGCGTATAAAAGAAGAGTTTATTACTGCGTCAAGTAGCTGCGCCGAAGCTGCGTCTCACCGTACCACAAAGCTGGCTTCACCGAAGGCACTCAATTTGCTTGAGATGCAGCATCTACCACCGACTACGATGGGTGAGAAGTGATAGCATAGACCATTTCTTTAATGAAGCTTCGCAAGGGGTGTAGATTGAGGCGCTCATCAATGACTGCAAGTAAGCACAGGTTCTTCAGTGTCGGTGCCAAGTGCAACACGTGTAGATCCGTCAGCGCCCTTCGCTCCTCATTAACCTGCCCGTCATCCTGGTCGGGTGCCGGCCCAAAGCCACCGAAGATAAACAATCTTTCACCCATCACTGAGCAGCCATGCCAGTACCTGGGAGACGGTGGTGAGCCACATGGCTTCACTTCGGTCCAACACGACATCACGGAGTCGTACTTGTGCATATCTGCCAAGTAGGTCTGCAGCACATCGCTGTACCCTCCTAAAATGTACATCTCTTCGTTATACACGAAGGCTGAATGACCTCGCCGACACACAGGACGAACTCTTTGTACCTGTGGGCGTACCCATGAAGAGGTGGTCGTCTCTAGGTAGTTTAAGGAGTTGTCTACGCGAGTGGCGTGGAAAGGGTCTGCTAGGCTGCCTCCAAACACATACATGCGGGCCCCGATGGCAGACGCAATGTAGAAAGCACGCCGAACGGGCGCTTCTCCGCTGGTGGGGACACGATGCCACTGCAGGGTATCCAAGTCAAGGACCCGCATATATTGCGAATGATCCAAGACGCCGAAGTTTTACTTGCGGTGACCCACAACGCAACCTGTGTTGCCGTAAATCGATGTCGGCACCTCACCGGCCACCTCCGGGCGGCTGCACGTCATGGTGCTTGTGTCGAAGCGGTAGAGGACACTCGGAGATGGCCAACTGTGCGTGCCGCCCCACAGATACGCGCAGTGGCCGTACGCTCCAACTGTCTGGAAGGAAATGTTAATCAGCCCGCCGTCGGGAAGCTGCGTCTGCACCACATCCCACCGGTGCGATGCGGGGTCGAAGATGAACACGCGGACCAAGTTCCATGCCGTGTAGCTACTGTCGAACGAGTAGTCCTTGCCGTTGATGCGTACAGCCCTGTGGGTGACATGCTCTGAACACCGTTTAGCCGCACCGTCCACATCCTGAGGACACACCTGCTTCTGTAAGAAACAAGGCCCGGTTATTCCAGCGATGGTGGCGGCGTCATGCGGCTTTTCTCTGAAGCAGTGATATGGCGACCGGTATTCGCGGCGTCAGGGGGTGTAGTGCGTCGACGGGTGACTATTTCTGTTAGATTTTGGAACGTTTATCATTTTGTGACACTCACACGAATGAATGTTCGCAAAAGAAGATGTACTGTTGCCCTCACCAAGATTAAAAGCGCTTTTCGTGGATAGCGTGCAATTTCATGCATAGCGGAATAGCGGTTCCAGAGTGCGCATGCGCAGAACGCTAACGGAGAAATAGCGTTAGCGTACGCACGCAATTTTCAGAAGTTAGCGTTGCGGCAGTTGCGGCTTTTGCGCCCTTGGCGCAAAAACATGTCGGCGTCCTTCCAAGCGAGAGCCGCCTGCTTTAGCCGGTTAGCAGTCCTTTCGATTCCGGTCGGCATGTTTACCTGCAACTACTGGCGTTTTTCCTTTTCGCTATGACTTACCTTGGTTCGACGATAAAGTTTAAGCTGCCATTCCGCCTAGTTTTTTAGATACGCTCACGATTCTGCGGTACAATAGCCTTATGGGACCTTAAGCTGCACTGCTACCGTCTGCAACTGCCCGAAACGTAACACAGACGTGCCGAACGATACAAAAAAATTCAGGGGGCACTTTGACTGTCTAAAGTGCGTAGAGGCGAAAGCGTGTTCCTCACCACTTTGACTGCTTCTGTGGCACTGGTGGCGTCACATGTAATTGAGTACTAATTGCTAAGTGACGACATATCACTAATTAATGGTTAATTACTTATTTATGCCTGAATACTAATTAACTGCTAATTAATTACGCTTCGCCTTTAAGAGTGGAACGCGACAGCGTGTTGTAGCGCTGCCAGGCAGTCCACGGAACGCCACCACCCGTTCGGCGCGGTGCTTTGCCCTTTTAACGCTTTTGAGGAAAGGAAAGGGCGCAGTAATTCTCTGCAATCTCGATGGACACCTGAACGGCACCGTAGAGGAAGGGAGGAAGTGGGAGTGGAAGAAGAAAGACAAAGATGGCCCGTAATGAAGAAAATGAAAATTGTATTTGAGGAAAGGAAATTACGCAGTAACTGTCTCTCATATCTCTGTGGACACCCGTCAAAATTCAGGGGGCACTTTTTTGACCTAAAGTACGGTCACTGATGTGTGGTTAAGATGTTAAGCTTCGCCTCTAAGAGTGGAACGCGACAGCGTCTTGCAACGCTGCCAGGGACTCCACAGAGCGCCATCGCCCATTCGGTTGTATGCCTCGCTCGTCGGTAAATTGGTTGTTGAGGAAAGGAAATGTATCTGTCTCTCATATCTCGGTGGACACCTAAATCTCGCGTCTAGTGAATACGTGCGTCTAGTGAATACGGTGTCTTCGTTCACTCCCATCTTCCTCCCTTCCCGTTACGGCGAGGTTTAGGTGTCCACTGAGATATGAGAGACAGATACATTTCCTTTCCTCAAAAACCAATTTACCAACGAGCAAGGCGTATTTGTCCGCTTTTCAGATTGGTCCAAATTGTCGTGACGTCACCGCGCGCGAATTTTGACGGGTGTCCACCAAAATATGGCAGACAGTTACTGCGCAACTTCCTTTCCTCAAATACAATTTTCATTTTCTTCATTATGGCCCCTCTTCTTCTTTCACTCACACTTCCTCCCTTCCTGTACGGTGCGGCTCAGGCGTCCACCGAGATGATAGAGAATTACCGCCCCATCTCCTTTCCTCAAAAACCGTTGCGTTCAAAGGGCAACGCATCGCGCCGAACGGGTGGTGGTGTTCCTTGGACTCCGTTGCAGCGCTACAACAGGCTGTCGCGTACCACTCCTAAAGGCGAAGCTTAAGCGTCATTAATTGGCAGTTAATTAATGCACCAACAAAATGTGGAGTGAACAATCGAGTAGCAGAATGCAGCTCTCAGGCTTTCGCCTTTCACCACTCTAGCCGCTAAAGTTCCTCGTAATTTTTTTAGCTTTGCCGCGGTGTTTTATGTACTTAAATTACATAACACAACAATTTATATTAAATTTACAAAAGTTTTTTGAACATTAGACGCCATGGGATAGAAAATATTCTTGCTCGAACAGTTTTTAGTTAACGTGGCCTTGACTGGATGGCGCTACTTTTGTATGTTTTTATTTCACTTTATTACAATTTCCGGGTCATATTCCTGGCGAAAATAAGCACTGGTGTAATAATTGTCTTAAAAGACTCAAATATTATAATTTGGCACGTTAGCGGTAGTGACGACCATTTAGAAGGTCCTGTCGCCTCCATGTAAAGGAGATCGCCTTTAATGTTTTCAGGACGCCATACTGAAGCTTTCAGGGATATGTTGCTTGCGGCACGCTAACGTAATTTCCCTTAGGTCCGCTATCACGCTAACGCTATACTAAAACTCTCTTTTGTCTCACTTCAAGACGGACACCCCAATCCCACCGCGAGGGAAGGCAGGAAGGTGGGAGTGAAAGAAGAAAGAAAGAAGGAGGTGGCGTAGTGAAAGGCTCCGAAATAATTTCGAGCACCTCTGGATGTTTAACGTGAACTGACATCGCACAGCACACGGGCGCCTTTTGTGTTTCGCCTCCACGAAAACGTGGCCACAGCGATTTGGTTCGAGCTCGGGATACTCCGGCTGAGTAGCCGAACACGCTAATCACTCAGCCACCGCGGAGGGTATTTACCGCTAGTGGGAAACGTGTTACGAACGCTACGCCCCAGGCGGAAGTTCATGAAGCGACTATTTGCAACGCACAGCGCGAGTGTGTGTTGCAGTTTGACACGAGGCGTGGTCGGTCGCGGCGATACCATCGCGCCCTCGTGCAGTGGACAGTGAAGCTGACCCGTTGGCTCCGCCGTGGGTTCGAAACACAGTCACGGCAATATTAATCCAATAATCTCCTGCAGAATAACGTTATCTACTAGTTTGATAAATTGCCCCTACTGTGTGAATTGATAAATGGAGTAGACACCTCGTTTGCAAACACCGCTCGCATCTCTCTCTCTCTCTTTCAACCACCAGACACAATTTCTTTAGATATTGAGAAGCAGAAAGCAGAACGCTAACACTGCATCCGGCTGCCTTGTATCGACTAGAGTGCGCTATTCTGACGCGAGAGCGTTAAAGGCTCCGTTCCCCGAAAATCCGGTTACCGCGTTGTCGGAATTGACGTTTCATTTCATTTATTTAATTTCATTTATTTTACCCTCAGGGCTGTCGCATTACAGAGGGGGTGGGACAGTGAAAAAAACAATCCATAGATCAAAAAGAGCGCTATATATATCAACAATATTGAAAGATGCTGGAGACAGAGGACGAAAACACTGAAAACAAAACTACAGAAGTAAAAAAATAAAAAATAAAAGGGTAACAAAAAAGAAAACCTTATAGAGTCTATATATGGGTAAACAACATATCACAATTGGTCTGATTCTAACACTGTGAGTAATTTGCTTTTAAAACGCGCAGTGTCGCTAACAAAGGTGGCTGTGGGTGAAAGATTATTCCAGTCACATGTTTTAGGGAGGAAGGAATTAGAGCAGGTCACTGTGAGGCAGTGTGGAACAGTTACTTTTTGATTGTGGTGAATGCGAGGCGAGATGAAAGATGGTGCCTTTACACACAGGGCTTTCAGGCAAGGATTATGGTAGTAAATTTTATGGAAGAGGCAAATGCATAAAAGCTTACGGCGAGTGGAGCCTAAGGGGAGTTTAAGATTAGATTTCATTTCTGTTACACTGGCAGTGCGACGGTAGTTTGCAACGATGAAGCGGACGCTTCGATTCTGCACGGCCTCTAGTTCTTTTGTTGATGTGATGGTGTCAGGATCCCAAATCGAACGTACGTACTCTAGTTGCGGACGAATGAGTGTAGTATATATTAGCATTTTAAATGAAGGTGGAGAGGATGAAAAATTTCTACGGACGTACCCTTGCATGCGGTTAGCCTTTGAAGTAATGAACCTGATATGAGCATTCCAAGAAAGCTATAACAAACATTAACGCCAAGATACTTGTAAGACGAGACTGGATTCAGCTGAGTGTCGTTAATAAAATAATCTGGGCTTGTTTGCTGGTTACGGCTTACGCGCATGCATTTGCATTTAGCTATGCTTAATTCCATTTTCCACGTTTGGCACCATTCATAAGTTTTATTTAAGTCTGTCTGTAGCTGAAAAATATCATCAGTGCTATTAATTACTCTGTAAATTACGCAGTCGTCAGCAAATAAGCACATGTTAGATGAAATCTTTAAACGTAAGTCATTTATGTATATTAGAAATAATAACGGGCCATGGACCGACCCATGGGGCACACCTGAATGTACGGCGCTGGTGATGAGTCGTGGTTATTGGCGAAGACGAACTAGGTACGGTTACTAACAAAGAGACGAATCCAATTGAGTACATTAGGGTCAATGTTAAGTTGGCTCAGCTTTAAAAGTAAAAGAGAATTACTGATTTTATCGAATGCTTTTGAAAAACCTAAGAATAAGCATGAGAGAAGCCAACAGCCGCAGAAACCAAGGGACACGAGGGATTTTTTTTAATTAATTTATTTATTTTGCGCTGTTGTTCGATTTAGAATATTACTGAATATGTTATCGCTTAAAGGTAATTGATTAGAAAAGCAGAAGAAACAACCACATGCCGCCGGTTGGATCCGAACCCACGACCTCCGAATTACGCGTCCGGTGCTCTACCGCTGAGCTACGGCGACGGCTGTCAATTCTTCTGCTTTCGGGGGTATTTATGTTTACAAATAACCTAACCTTTTTAGAGTGTTCACCAGCGCAAAATAAATAAATTAATTAAAAAAATCCCTCGTGTCCCTTGGTTTCTGTGGCTGTTGGCTTCTCTCATATTTATAACGAGTCCCTCATACCCCCTCTCTTGTTTGCTTAGGAATAAGCAATCAGTAATGAGTCCAGAGTCTAAAGAAACATGCAAATCATTAGTGAAAATCATTAACTGCGTTTCACACGAGAAGAATTTGCGAATACCATGCTGTTTTGAGAGTAAAGAACTGGTTTGATTCTAGGAAAGTAGCAAGATGACTAAACATTATGTGCTCTAGAACTTTACATGGGACAAAAGTAAGTGAGAGGGGACGGTATTTACGTGGATTTTGCGTTTCCCCTCATTTGTGCACTGGGAGTACTTTCAAATTGAGCCAGTCATTAGGAAGGGTGTGATAGTTTAAAGACTGCGAAGAGATACACTGTAGCATAAATGAATAATTTTCTACGGTATTTTTCAAGAATTCAGTACTGAGGCCATCGATACCACAAGAGGATGACATTTTAAGATGTTTAATAATGCCACGAATTCCTTCTGACGAGATGACGATGGGATCCATTGGTAAAAAGTGATATTCTGAAGCGAAGGTAGGACGGAAGTGTCGGTGGGGCTAGAGAGGGCTTTGATAAAAGTGCTATTGAGAATCGATGCGCACAGTTGGTCAGGAACTCTATCCCATTCCAGGGTAAATAGTTGTATGGTAATATTTCGTTTGCCTTTCACAGTGTTCCAGAACTGTTTCGTGTCTTTGCTTAGCATAGCTGGAAGAGTCTTAATAAAGAAGGTGATTTTGGTTGATTTTAATGCATTTGAATAAGCGACTTCAGCGGCTTTATACGCGGACCATCTGACAGCAGAGTCCGTGAAGCGAGCTGTCCTGAAAAGACTTTTTTTCTTCTCATTGGAAAGCCTATTAAGATACCTGTTGTACCAACGGGCAGCACTGTTGCTATATACCTTTTTCATGGGTATGTATTCATTTACGAGGTCAGAAATTCTAGATTTGAAGATCTCCGATTTACGATGGACACAACGGTCGAGATAAGCACTCAAAAATTCATCTAAAAACAAATACAGGTTGTTATTAATAGCCTGGAAGTAAGCCTTGCTGTAATCTCTGATGTATTTGAGCTGCTTACGTGAGCGTGTTAGGGGTAGAGAGAGGTTGAAGTTGATTATCATGTGATCGCTTAACCCAGGCAAATGAATGATAGAAGACACGATTTCTGGAGATGATGTGTGAATGAGATGAGATCAAGAAGGGATAAGGCAGTGGGAGTGACAGGTGTGGGAGCTCAATAAGTTGCGATAATCGGAAATCGGAACATATGTAAAGGAAGTGGTTAGAATTGGAATACGCAGGAAAGACTGGACTATCACTATCATGATTCCACTCAATGTCTGGGAAGTTGAAATCCCCTAAAAGAAAAATGCTGAGACCCAGAAAGCGAACAGAAATTGTATTGAGGCAGTCGTGCAAATCTTCACAGAAACTTATTGGGCTTGACGGTGGCCGACAGCACACAGAAATAACAATTTTCTTAAAACGGAGAGTTACACAGCACCACACAATTTCTAAACTAGTCACTACGGCAACATGAAAGCATTCAATTCGGTCGTTGAAAGCAAGTAAAACACCACCACCTTGCCTTTCATATCTGTCACATCGAAATATGTTGTAATTTTTTTCACAAAGAAATAGTTCACTGTTCGACACGTTATCAGACAGCCATGTCTCTGTTAAGGCAATAATATCAGCACTAAAGTATTTTATCAATGCACTCATGTCATCTCTTTTGGGCAAAAGACTTCGTATGTTAGTAAAAACCACACTCAGACCAATGTTCTCAATGGCAGTACCACCACCCCTGGCGGGCCCCTACGTTCCGGTACCAGCTAGAGTTCGACCAGAGCGAAGGGAGCGCGGAGACTCAATGGGTTCACTGTTTAGAGCAGGTCCAATTTCAAACACTAGGTCAGTTTCCGCATTATATCCATAGCATTCGCCATTGGCAATTAGTTTGTTGTGCCTTAAATTGACTTTTAAACCAAACTCTTTCGCATAGTCAATTAGCCGCTTTCTCGCCTTACACGCCGCCGCAGAAAAATCTTCTCTCATAGATATTTCCTTTTCCTTCAGCAGCGATCTATTTGAGTGCGCTTGCACTTTGGTTTTATGCGCGGCGAATTTCACTATCACGGGCCTGGTTTTGTTCTCGTCGAATATACCGATTCTGTGCACACGAGCAATGCAGTCACTGGTTAAAGAGAGTTCTAATGTTACGGCGATAAGGCTAAGAACTTTTTCTTCACTTTGCTCGTTAGTCTCGGTGGAGCTATCATCAAATCCAGAAAAGATAAGGTTGTCACGCCGTGAGCGGTCCTCGCTATCATCTAAACCAGCACGCAAAGCATGTGTTTCCTTTTGTGTAAGTTCAAGTGCTTTACGTGTATCGCAAAGCTCCCGTTGCAAGTTTTCAGAACCAGTCGCTACGTTTTCTACAGCCTCGAGACGCTTTCTATATCGGCAATATAGCGTGTTGCCGCCGGTTGGTCTCGCTTCAACTCGGATTTGTCATTGTCGGTGTCGGCGTTGTGAGCGAAAAATCACGGGCATGGCTCTGGCAGGTGGTCCCCAGAGAGCAACCTAGGTGGAAGGTGGGCCACTTAGGACCCGTGACCATGCTGCGCCATCACAACCTGCTCAGTGGATAGTGAGCAAATTGCCCACCGTGGCAGGTAAATAAAGAATTGGTCGCTCAGGAAGAGTAACCTGGGTCCAACAAGGCCCACCGCTGGGAGCACCTGCCATCCATTGCAGGGGCCCATAGCTTAACCGCTGCAACACTGTGACAGGAGGGGTATGAAGACTCGCAAGGGTCTGTCAATGTAAAGTAGAGAATGGTCTTCTGCATATATGGGAATTGACGTATCATGATATCGCGTCGTACTCCTAAGGCGCAGTTTAAGTGCACCCCTCTATATTTTTTTTTAACGCGACAGTATAAAGGTACCGTCCGGCCGGAAGCCCAGCGTCAGCGTCATATTGACTGGAAAATCCTGATTGGTCGAGGGGGTACTGGAGTAGGAAAGCAATTTTGCTGATATGAAAAAGAAGGTGGTCAGTCGGGACCGAAACCACCACTCAGGAACGTGCGTTGAGTGGGATATGCAGCGTCCTTGTATGAGTACCTCACACCGCACAGCAGGCGATTACATTACAGGACCACTTAATTAATTAGGCTCATTAATTAGCGTCACTAAATAATATGAAGGATTATGTGTAATAAAACAATTTTGATTGCAACAAGTGTGTCGGTGTCTGCGAGACGGTGCGCCAGGGGTCCCCCTAGCAACCGTGGGGACCCTTTAACACTATCGTTAGATACTCTTAACATGGACTTAAGTTTCCCACAGTTTTTTTCTTGTCAAGTAAGAATCCTTATTCACGTCGAAATTGCCGTCCTTCATTAAAACTAACGAAGCAGTTACCACCAGCAACGGGAATTGCAGCGGCAGAATGGCTTGCCCCCAGAGATAAGGACTCGCGTCTACGTCATTTTGCCCAGATATTGGGGTCACAAGCATTTTGGACCTCGGGATGTGAACGATCTTGTCGCGTAGCGCGTTTGATGTCACCTTTCCTAGCGCGTTGATCTCCTTTACCAACGGCCGCATGTTCGCGGGTTGGCCTCCTCCTGACGTCAAGCGTCCCAAGCCCTTACCTGCCTCCTGGCTGCATCCACGGCTGTCTAATGGTGATGTTCGCATTTCCTTCTGACCTCAGCTGCCCGTCTATGCAGGTTTTCGCAGACTCTGCGCTTGCCTTCGCAATCTTATGGGCACCGCAAATCTTTTGTCTGCGCAGGGCCTACAGTTCCGTGGCTTATGAAGCAATCACGCAAGGCATTTGCAGTCACTACGTTAATTATTCGTAGCGCTTCACACCACCCCATCGAAGTATACACTAGGCTGTAGCGAAGAAAAATATCGGTGTCACACGTGCGTGCACCACCCAGTGCGTACCGCCCTCCTGCTCCCCTCGCCTCCCTCTTCCCCCGCGCAACCCTTCTACATGCTTTCCCTCTCTCTTCTTCGCGTAAGCCCAGGAACCGTTGCTATATTGTTATAACACGAGATGGGGCGTTAGAAGCTACCACACTAAAACAAAGAGAAGTTCGGAAGAATAAACAAACAGCGCCTACAAGACCTGTCCTTTCCCAGTGCTTTCTCGATACCAGTAAGGAAAAACTAACGCCCGGTTTCATCTCTGAGAAGGCTGGTCATCACTGCACGATGTGGACTGTGCGGCTGAGCCGGGTTCCAGAAGCCGTCCCCAAAACGGCTGTCACCATCAAAGGGAAGGTCTACTCGTTCGGCCTGCTCTCCAGCTACCACGATGACAGCGATGAAATCTTAGGCAGCCGCTTAGGCGTATACATTTTACACCCTGTATCGTGAAGATTGGGTGTGCTGCTGACGGAGTTGCACTCCGAAATCTGGCTCATTAAATTTATCGACCAGCGTTGTCGCCTACGGCCCCTGCGTCTACATGTGGGGGAGCTCCTCGGACATAAGGTCACGGATTGGCGGCATATACCGGTTGTATACCCTCGCTATGACATGGAGCCGCCCGGAAATGTGCGGCCAAGTGGCGACACTGAGCATCTTTTTTTTCTGCTTGCTTGCTGGGTCAAGGGATGTACATCTTTGATGGCTTCGACCGTGAATACTCGAACCGTGTATATTTTATCGACTCGGAGAGCCTAACGTGGCTTCGCGTTCCTACCAGTGGAGAGCCCCCCGCTATGCGCTACTACCACACGGTGTCAGCAGTCGGAACCCGCATGTATGTTTGGGGTAGCGAGGTGTTCGACGGAGAAGGCAACGAAGAGTACGATTCTTCCTTGCATTATTTCGAAACAATCACCTTGATGTGGGTGCGCCCAAGAATGGAAGGTGTGCACCTCACCTGCCGCAAACATCACTGTGCCTTCGTGTATGACGAAGAGCTATGCACCTTTGGTGGCTGCAGCAGACAGCTGGGCGTCTGCTTTGCAGACATGCATAAGTATGATGTAGAAGTTGTGTTGGATCGAAGTGACACCACCTGGGCTACACCGATCTGTTAGGCGCTCGGTCGGGTGCAGCGTGATGGGAGAAAGGGTGTTAAATTTCGGTGGCTTCGGCTCTGCATCACACCATCCACACGGATAGCACAGAGGCAACACTTCTGAAGAGGAAAAGGTGCTGACTGACCTGCACGTGTTGCACTTAGCACCGACACTGAAGAACTTGTCTCCTCGCTATCATCGATGCAGGTCTTGATGTAGGCGGATTACCGATAGCTATTAGAAACCAGATCAACGCTATCTCCTCTGGCTCATCATAGACAGCCTACTCGCGC
Organism: Amblyomma mixtum; assembly: GCF_055824585.1. NCBI lineage: Eukaryota > Metazoa > Arthropoda > Arachnida > Ixodida > Ixodidae > Amblyomma > Amblyomma mixtum. The sequence continues at coordinate 115,219,692 of NC_143018.1, forward strand.
TGCACCTCTACAAATTTCGAGCCTTCAACAGAGCCACAGATGGCAGTGAGCCGACGACAGTAGTGACTTCAGTGCCGCTACTTAGGTAGGTAAGAATATCGCTGTTTTTTTTTCCTTTTCCCAGAAACACCTTAAAAACCGAGCTTCCGCGGCGGTAAGGCATTGGCCCGCTATCGCCTAGGAGCGCCCTGCCCTGAGATTTGCTCTTCACCCTCGGCCGCCAGCAGAAGCGGGACCAGCAGACTTTGTGCTAACCACGCGGAATCGTCCGTCGTCCGTCAGATGGCGCTGCCGGCTCTCGCGGAATTCGTCAGGGCGAAGGAACTTCTTCACCCGCTTTCGCGACGCGGCTGACTAGCTACGGCCACGACAGTAAACATGTAAGTGCCTCCCCCCCCCCCCCTTAAAAAAACAAACCTCGGCAGATTAAAGAAAAATTTCCTTTCTCGCTTTTTTTTTTCATCGCTCAGAAGGAAAAAACCCGGCAATATTTCCAATCGTAGTTACCTGCAGAGTCCCACATCATTACGCACTGCAAAAATTCTTCTAAATGAGTTGTTTCGAAGTGTGCCCAGCAGCTGGAATGGTCCACATGGTGGCAAGGTCTTTGCAATATATAATCCGCAACTCCGAATTGACTTATCTTCTGTTTCGACAACAGATGCCGACGACGGCGCAGGTTTTTCTTAGACACGAGCTCCTTAAAGCTGTCCTTCAAGGAGCTGAACTCAGTTTTTGCGCTATCGTGTTAAAACTGAGTTCGTTCACAGCAACTACAATTGATTTTCTTTGCTACACTACTGCAGTGGTTTACATCTCCCAGTGATTTTTTAGTCTTTCTCCATATTGGTCAAGCGGTACTTCCTTTCTATTGTTCCGGGTGGCTTGCTAAATCTTCGTCCTATGGCGCTTCAGAGCGCATTTATGGGCGCATTTTTTTGGCTCCAAGTGTCCGTGTGCTCTTGCGTTCTACTGACTCGCCGGACGTATGGAAGTTGACGAAGACGACGATATGCAAAGCACAGCGCGCAATATCCTGGTGAAAAGCTGCGGCGATGGCCGAATGGCCATTTATTTGGGTGCGTGTTTTCTTCTTTGTAATGATGCATAGGTCATTATTATACATGAATTAGCACACGGTACTCTCCTACGACCTCTCAATAATTTATAATCGAATTTCTTTCTCGTGTTGCTTCGGCTTCAACAGCCGATCGATTGATTGTGACGTCAAAAAGTGATTTTTGACCACGCGAGGCATGCAAAAAACTGCAATATAATCTCTGATTCTACAGTCATTGTCATTACGGCTCTTGAGGAAGGCTGGTTTTAGCACTGTAAGGAATTAAATAACGAAGCTATGATTATATCGACGTTATCCTTGCCTCGCATGACATAAAACCACTCTCCGACCGCACAGTCATCGTTCGGTTGTTGAAACCGAAACAGCAAGACATAAAAATTTGGTTATAAATTATTCAGCGGTCGCAGGCGAATATAGGTTTCGTTTATTGGGGTTTAATGTCCCGAAGCAACTTAGGCTATGAGGGACGCCGTAGTGAAGGGCTCCGGAAATTTCGACCACCTGGGGTTCGACCACCTGGGGTTCGCACAGCACACGGGCGTCTAGAATTTCGCCTGCATCGAAATTCGGCCGCCGCGGCCGGGGTAGAACCCGCGTCTTTCGCGTCAGTAGCCGAGCGCCGTAACCACTGGGCCACCGCGGCGGGGCTAGGCTTAGCTCAGCTAGGCCAGGGTACACGTAGCTAAAGCAGTTTAGTCCACTGACATTTCGGTAGCGACACGCCGTCGTTGTCGTTCAGCAGCTTGGCGGCGTCTCTTCGCGAGACGTTCCTTTCGTTCTTCGGGTGTGTCGGCCGCCAGCTCAACCTTTCTCGCCTTGTTTTCACGCTGCCGGCCGGCCTTGTACCATGCGACGTCTTCTGGAACGAAACACTCAGTTTCACGCAGCCCGTACTGCTGCCGTGACGAGCACGGTGCTCTCCTGCCTCCACGGTGCGGCTCTGAGGAGCGAGCGCATCGCTTCCGGCTTATATTCCAGCTGCGCGGAGCGACTCTGCGCATGTGCTGTGCGGCGCAGCGGCTGCGGTGCCATGGTTGCCATGGTAGTGGTTGCCTTGGTAACGACGCATGCGCAGTAGTGGCTTTTGGCAGGGACCGCGAATTGCGTTTCTGCTAGCCTAGAACACCTTGCGCTACAAAAGTGTTTCGTGCCTAAAAGCAGCTTCGAATCATACGTGATTATATAACTTTTTTTTCCGAATGCATGCATTTAATTTAAGATTTGATGAGACGGAAAGTTTAGGAACAAGTCAGAGTTAATTTACAGCGCGCACTAAAGCAAATAGCAACGACCTCGGCTGTAGCAAGAAAGTTAAACTGCGCTGCGACCACAGGAAAATGAAGAGGGCGAGGCTGGCCAGGCAGCTCCCGCATCTTAAATTTTGTGGGCAGCAAGGGTGGCGGTGGCGGCAAGTTACCTCTAGCATCCTGGCATCCTGGCTACTGTGCTGGAGACTGTACAAAGGATCGAATCCGGCCAAGATGGAATTCAAAGTGATTTGAGAGAGTTGAAGCAGTGGCAAGCGTCAGTAGACATTGAACTGAAGCAGTTGTCTTCTAGACTTCGCAGTGTTGAAGTGGACGTTTCAGATCTAAAAAACAATCCCGCTACGTCTTCGGTCGATTCTCCTGGTGCAGTTTCCAGCGTCATCTCTGACCAGCTCAGAATTATTGAGTCGCGTTGTAATGACGCGGAAAACAGGCTGAGACGCTGCAACTTGCTTTTTTTCGGCCTTTCCGATGACATATCTGAGACATGGCCAAGTGCTGAAACGAAAGTGATTGACCTGTGCAAGAATGAATTGGGCATTACAGTAGATTCATCGCAAATAGAACGGGCACACCGCATTGGTAAATACGACCCAGAAAAGTGCAGGCCAGTGATGGTGAAATTCACATTGTTTAAGGAGAAACAACAGATCATTGGGAACGGCATCAAGCTGAAAGGAACTAACTACGCTGTGCGCGAAGATTTTTCCTTTCAGACACGACTGGCTAGAAAGAAGTTGATCGAATTTGCCAAACCACAAAAAGTTCCGTACAAGCTAAATGTCGATAAGCTCAGAATAAACGATAGTGTTTACGTGTACGACGCCGCTACTGACACCGTAAAACTATCTTCCGCATAGGTAAGGTGTTGCTCGGCTACACGTGTCATCAGGAAAGAACGAACATCTTACCGCAATAACACCGCACAATCGCAGCTCTCCTTACTTTTCACTAACATACGCAGCATTCTTCCTAAGCGCATCGAACTTTGTTCATACCTTGACAATTGTGAATGCGACATTTTAATACTAACCGAAACGTGGCTCCATAAAGATATTAGGAACGATGAAGTCTTGCCTGATATGGACAGTTTCACTATCTACAGAAACGATAGGAGCGACAGAAGGGGAGGAGGGGTGTTGCTTGCTGCTAAAAAGCATATAACTTCTTTTCCCGTTGATATTCCTAGTAAATTAGAAATTTTGTGGGTTTGCATCACATCGTCATCTTCCAAGCATCTTCTTGGAGTTTGTTACAGACCACCAGATAGTCCGCAATCATTCGTCTCCGATCTACATGATAACCTAACTGAAGCAAAAGCTAAATTTCCAAAAGCAAGTATTTGTCTACTAGGTGACTTCAACTTCCCCGAAATTGACTGGCCGAGCTTAAGTTCGAGAACACGTGATAGCACTAACTTTGTTCAACTAACTCTCGATTTCTCTTTGGCCCAATTAGTCGAAAAACCTACCCGAGGAAACAATAAGCTTGACCTCGTATTCTCGTCAGTCCCAGACAATATAAGCCCTATCTCTTATTCTGATGGCTTCAGTGATCACGAACTGCTTAATTTCACGATTTCCATGCCTGCATGCGCACGTGCACAAACACATAAACGTATTTTTGATTATAACCGCGCTGACTACAATGCCATTAATATCGGGTTACAATCCTTTTGTGACACATATCTTCCGACTTTTTCTCAGCGTTCGGCCAACGATAACTGGGTTTTGTTCAAAAATAGTTTACTGGAATTAGTACACCGTCATATACCACTGCTCACCCTCCGCACGAACGCGTCTAAACCATGGTTCAACAGGATGTTACATGCACTAAAAAACAAGAAAAAGCGACTTTTCAAAGCTGCCAAACGCCTTGGCACACCGGCTTCATGGCAGAAACACAAAACCGCCGAAAAAACATATTGTGGTGCCATCCGCAAAGCAAATCTTAAATATTATTCCCATGACCTTCAATCCCTTATGACACACAACCCTAAAAAATTTTGGAAAACGATATCACCTATTGACACTCCGGTTCTTGTTTCGTTGTTGGATAACACTGGTGCTCCAGTTATAGAAGAAGAATGCCCACTTATATTTAATAATTATTTTTCTTCAGTGTTCACACAGGAAGACCATTCCACTACTCCACCATTAGTAGATGCCGATTACCAGTACATGAGTCCCATAGAAATAAGTGTCTCCGGTATTGCAGCATTAATAAACAATCTCAAGATTTCGACTTCTGTTGGTATTGATGATATTAATACAAAAATTCTCAAAAGCACAGTGATCCATTCAAGCAATATTCTCTTCCATATCTTTCGTCAGTCGCTATCAACTGGTGAGATTCCAAGGGATTGGAAAATTGGTAAAATTATCCCCATCTTCAAATCAGGTGATAAAACGAACGCGCAAAATTATCGCCCCATATCTTTGACATCTGTCCCATGTAAGATCCACGAACACATCATCGTATCAGCTGTGGCGCAGCATCTAGATAGTAATAATTTCTTTTTTTCTAACCAGCACGGGTTCAGGAAAGGCTTCTCTTGTAAGACTCAACTACTGGAATTTACTAACGAACTACTACACAACATGGACGAGAACTTCCAAACAGACTGCATATTCTTAGATTTTTCAAAAGCATTCGACCGCGTTGCGCATTCACGCTTAATAAGTAAAATTACTTCCCTCAACCTAGACTCACTAACAACCTCATGGCTAAGGAATTTCTTGTCTTTTCGTAAACAGTTCACAGTTGTTAACGGCCACTCATCTCCGTTTAGCGATGTTCTATCTGGTGTTCCTCAAGGAAGCGGCCTGGGCCCGTTGCTGTTCCTGATTTACATTAATGATCTGTCATCCAACATTACATCACCCATTCGCTTGTTCGCAGATGACTGCATAATTTACCGCAAAATCCGATCACCTGCAGATCATCTTGCACTTCAAAGGGACCTCGATCATGTAACCGCTTGGTGTTCATCATGGCAAATGTCACTTAACACTGAAAAATGCAAGTTAATGACATTCAGCCGCAAAAAATCTAACTCTTCGTTCAATTACATGCTCGATAACAGCTTAGTCTCTCAGGTGTCTTCTTAGAAATACCTCGGTGTCCATTTTTCATGTAACTTGTCCTGGTCCACTCATATACAGAAAATAACAGCTAAAGCATCCCGGACCTTAGGCTACCTAAAACGGAATCTTCATGGAACTCCTGCTACTACCCGTAAGCTAGCCTATCAAACATTTGTTCGTCCGCAACTCGAATATGCGTCATCCATTTGGTCACCTCACCAGGCTTATTTAATTAACTCCCTTGAATCAGTCCAAAATCGTGCTGCGCGTTTCATCTCCAGAAACTATGACCGTCACTCAAGCGTCACAAACATTAAATTATCGCTCTCTCTGTGTACCTTGCAATCACGAAGATTAATTGCCCTAGTCTGCTTATTTCACAAGATAGTCTATAGCACCAATCATTCGACTCTCCCTCTTGCCCAACCTCACCGCACCTCGCGCCGTTTAAACAACCATCTCAGCTTTCAACGCCTTTCAGGTAAAACCGTTGCATTCAATTCATCCGCTTTGCCGCAGGCTATTGTTCACTGGAATGGTCTTCCGGAACACATCGTCAATATTCGTGATCCAGCTTCTTTTAGGACCGAAATAACAGCCATTTTTTCTAATTACTGACGCGTCAATAACTATTGTATAATGATGTTCTTATTGTTTTATGGTGAGTACTAACAGTCAGTTGGCATTGTGTAATGATGTTCTTACTGTTTAATGAGTACTAACAGTCAATCAGCATTATATAATCATGTCATTCATGCTCCTGTTATTACCCCTATTTATGTAATCCCCCCCTCACACAATACTCCATGCTTGGAGCCTGTGAGGCAACGTGAATAAATAAATAAACGAATACTTTCGGTAGCGACCGGCTTCACATTGTACCGTGACACGTTTAAGAAAGCTGCTTACCTGTGTTGGAAAGGGCAAGCGTTCCCGCAAGAAAAAATTGTCTTCTCCACGCATGTTATTGACTAAACGCACCGCATGATGCGCTCTGCACTTCTGCAGCGCAGTCGGAATACTGAGGTTTCATTCCATCAAGGAGGCCATACGAACAGTGCAGACCTCGCACAAATTAAACTCCACATACCTCAATCCCGAAATCTTGTTAGCTTACTAAGGCTTTCTATGTTGGGCCAAGAAAGGATTAGTAAGTTCGGATTCGGATGTTAGGTAGTTGACCTACATCGATTTCGATATTTTACGCCACTAATACTCTTCAAGGCTATAATGCGTTAGCGTTGAGACTCCATTTCTCAGAAAATTCGGCCTCGGTGTTAAGGTAAAAAGCAGGTGTCCCACATGTAACCTGGGTCAGGTGATTTACAATATTAACGTTTATTTTGCCACCATGCAGTACATTATGGAAGGGTGCCCAAAGTAAAAGCTGTCTTCTGACAGCTTGACTACGCCATGGGCATCCGGCCTTAACAATTGGCGGCATAGAGTGGTGGCTAACAACATGAGATAACACAATGCGTACAATAGACAAATATACGCGGCCAGCGGGCCGTATCTACACCCTGCGGATGTATTGTCCCACGAGGTCCTCGCCATTGCGCATGCCCTTCAGTCATTTGCTCTCCTTCCCTCTCTTCAAGAGTACACAGTCTATTCAGACTCACAAGCCGCTATACACCACATACAGAAACGCACCCTAACGGCTTCTCTCCAACAGGAGGTCGAACGAGTGGTCTCCGCACTGCAGCCTTCCATCGTTTTCCTCCGCTGGGTCCCTGGGCATTCAGGGATTGACGGCAATGAGCTGGCCCAACAGCTCGCCCACGACACACTTTTCCGGGCACCGTTGATCCCCTGGCGCAAGCCCTCGGTGGTCGGTGGGAGACTCATCCTTCGCCGCACCATAAAAAAGGTCTACCTCGAGCTCCGTCCCGACAAACGCCTTTACCCTCCCCCTCATGCATCGCTCATGGCGCCGGAGGCTCGCCTTCTTCGGCACATCCAAATGAATGCAGTTATCACCCCGTCTCGCCTCTTTCTCTATCGCTATCGATCAGACCCTTCCTGTCCAAACTGCCCCTGTATCTATGCGGACCTGGCCCATTGCCTCTTCTATTGCCCGGCTCCTCAGCAGTAGAGTTCCTACCCCCCACCTTATTTATCCATCACCACCTGGCTCGACTGGCGTGGCGCTGAAGGGGAGGAAGAACAGCGACTTCTGCTCGCCCAGGCGGCCGACATGCTCGCCCTGTAAATTATGGCCGAAAAAAGGTCTTGTACTACTACTACCACTACTACTATAATAACACATAAAACAAAACAAACGCCTAACAAACAGACAAATGCAATACTGGCTGTTACACAGTTCTCACTGAAAATAAAACAAAAAAATAAAGCGAGAGCCAACCTCATGCGATATCATGACATCCTGCCCGCCGTGGCAGGTGGCAGGAAAATTATTGATTGGTTGCGCGAGGCTGCTCGGGGAGAGCAATCTGGACAGGAGTGGGAAACTTCCATACACACAATTATCCGGCAAATGCTGAGACCAGCGCCACTTCCATCCACAGCGTTTGCAGGGACGCCAACTGTAGCGTGGTATCGTCGTCACGAAAGCGGTATCGAGCAGAAAAAGCTTCATCCCCGAGCGGGATTAAAACCACTGCCAGCGAAGAAGAGCAAGCGCCGTGTCACGGTTCCTCAGACAATTTGGCTACAGCGGCAATCTTATAACGCGGTACATTTCACCTTCAGTCGTCAGGTGCGCTGCAATAGGCGAAACAGAAGCTAACCAGAGTTTCTCGCCTACAAGCCCCACCGGTTGCTGTGTTTGAAACAGCCGCCTGTCGGAGTAGTGGCGCATCCCCGCACTCTGTGAATGGGAAGTACAGAATTGCCATGCCTGGTACGTGATACCCAGTGGACCCCAAACGGCTGAAGACACCCAAAACGCTGTCGTGCAATACTCTTAAGGCGGTGTTTAAGTGTGCCCTCAGGTTTTACTTACCGTCTTATCTTCTTAACTTCCACATTGGCGCGGTCCGCTTCAACCTTCTCAGCCCTCTAATTGAATGCTGCAGTCCCAGTTGACTCTTCTTTGATCTCTGATAAATACATATCACATTGATCGAGCAGGTGTTGACCAGGCTATTCTACCTTGTCGACTATGCCCATGAAAAATAGAATAATTATCTCGTGAATTTCGGTTATCCCGATAAGCTTGCTCCTACTTCTGTCGGAACACTTTTTAACTGGGCTTCTTTTTCTTGTGCAAATTAGGAAGTTATTTCACCCCTCGTAGCTTATAACGTGAGATGTTTGCCACTTCCAATTTTTTCCTCTTCCCATCTGAAGCCTTAAAAATGACTTAGTTATGGGAATTCCGTGGCTAAGAAAAGATGAATAATCACATAACCGCATCGGCAGCTTTTGAAAGACAGTATTCTCCAGAGGCACCTTTTTACAAAGTAAAAACACATCGGAATATAACATAGAAGAAATGTATTCACAAACACAGCAACTCAGGAAGAGTGGTTAGAAAGATTCATCAGCAGGAAGCCAGGAACAATAATGTGGGCAGAATTTTAAAGGAAAAAGCTTATTCTGAAATCATGCCAATCTGCAAGGCTTGGGCGCCGGGATTAAACGCGTGGCCGCAATTACCACCACCACCGTTGAGCTAAAGTCACATAGGTACACATTCTTACATTCTGCACACTCAAGAAGCGCAGTGTCACTGTTAACACTACGCGCTTACTGCGCGGCTGATTTCCTTTCATAGGACAGCATATCCAGATTGTCCTGACACGGCGCGGCTACCGGACGACGACCAAACAGAACTTCAAGCCTGTCTTCTCGATGCATGCAAATGCTCACTGTTGTTCCACCCCTGGAGGCCGCACTGCTATACGCCGAAAGAAACGCTGTGGGTACGGGATAAGCTCCAGCCGCCTGCATGCCTGCAGCAACTCGCGACGCTTACAGACACTGAATGTGGCCAACGCACCGCCACATATGGCAATGTCGACGCGAGCGCGGTGACTAAGATTGTCCTGGTTTGATGGTTTTGATCTTGTTTATAATTAGTTCTGGTAATTCGCTTATATCCAGACCTGCATCGATGACAACAAGCATACACAAGTTCTCCAGCGTTGGTGCTAAGTGCAACGCGTGCAGCTCCGTCAGCTCCTCTTCTTCCTCAGAGATGTCCTCGAGATGCTCTTCCTCCTCAAGCCTCGGTGAAGGCCCGAAGCCACCGAAGACCAGCACCCTCTCTCCAAGAACACAGCAACCGGGCGAGTGCCTCGCACACGGGCCTGATCCAAATGGCGTTACTTTAGTCCAGCACGACTTTTCAACGTCATACTTGTGCATATCTGCAAAGCATGTGCTCAGCATTTCGTTGTAGCCACCGAAGATATACAGCTCTCTCTCGTACACGAAGGCACCGTGACACTCGCGCCCCTCCGGGGCCAAGCCTTGCACTTGTGGGCACACCCACGTCGCAGTGCTCGTTTCCAGATAGTATAAGCAACTGTCATAACGGTCATCGGGTCGCGAGTTTTCAATGTTGCCACCCCAATCGTACATGCTGGTTCCAATGGCGGTCGCCGTGTGGCAGTAGCGCCCAAAGGGGGCCTCTCCGCTGGTCGGGACACGATGCCACTCTGGGGTCTCTAGGTCCAGAAAACATACAAAGTTCGATGAATCGCTGTGCGGTCCACCAAAAATGTACATCCGGTGACCAAGCACGCACGCCGAGCGGTTAACATCACCACTCGGTAATTCGCCCTTTACCTCCGGACTGCTCCATGTCATGGCATCGGTATCGAAGCGGTAGAGGCCGGTAACCTCTGGGCTGATGTGCTGTCCGCCCCAAATGTAGACGCAATGGCCGTAGGCTACAACGCTGCGGCCCATGATGTTAATCGGCTCATCTTCGGGAAGTGACCGAGTCTGTATCCTATCCCACCGGTACGAGACGAGGTCGAAGGTGTACACGTCGACGACGTAGCCTGAGATTTCATCACTGTCCGGGTAGCAGATGTCGAAACAGTCGAACGAGTAAACCTTCCCTTCGATGGTGACCGACGTTTCGTTGAGGAGTTCAGGAATACGGTTGAGCCGCTCCGTCCACATCGTTCGATCGCAACCAGTTCTTGCGAAAAGGATATCGGGCCGCTTTGTTCCTTTACAGCTAACGGCCGCGCGCTGAAATCAAACCTGGTGGTAGGAGTTACTTGCTCTTCTTCGTCTTTCGTTTCACAGAGTGAGCTGCTGGTGCGCCGCCTGCCGGAATCACTGCGAAGTCGGTTTTGTTCATAGAGAGAGAGAGAGAAAGAAAAGGACGGAAAGGCAGGGATGTTAACCAGGCGATATGCCCAGTTGGCTACCCTACACTTGGGGAGGGGAACAAAGGGGAAAAAAGGAAAAAGAGCAGCAATGAATTGAGTTTTCTCTGTGTCCAGCGACCACTATGTCACGAGGACAGAGGGCGCTGCACGCAAAGACATTTGATAGGTTGGGGCAACCAAAAGGAAATAAAAATAATAAGCCCCTGCACGCAAAGACAGGGGGAAGACGCGATAGAAGGCTGTCTTCCGAAATGGTACGAGGCAGGTGGGAGAGGGGGATAGGCGCTGCACAGTGGGCGGCGCATGCGAATTTGAGCGCGAGATTTTTCGTGTTTCCCTTTCACTTTCTACAGAAAGGTAAACCAACGCAAAACACTGGACGAAGGAACAAAATGACGCACAACGCGCTGTCTAACAATTCAAGTTTAATCCTACAGCAACGAAACATGTTTGTTTAGAACTTTGTACCAACTTGCCCGAGCTTCTGCCTTTATCTTTGTTGAGGGCACCGTTCGGTGTGACGGAGTCACACACGAGAAGTAATTGGACTTCAGACTAATAAACACCTCGTCTTATTGCTTCGCATGCCACAGACATTGTGGGCCATGTACCCGCTAAAGGCCTGCAGGAGGAAAAACATTTTCCACTGGAGGCGGAGAGTCCCCGAAGATCTACCTCGACGTGCGTAACAGGCCAGAATAAAATACGAACATCGAAGCTAGGCTTTGAGTGTATATGCTGAGTGTACATTGATTGTATATCCTGGTGATTTCATATTTACTAATTGAGTGATCGCGGCGCGGAGCCTATCCCATCTGTGCTCAAGAAGTCACGCGAGGCAACAGCTCGAGCCTCGAAGTCTGCTTGTCCTCTGCCTGATGCGTTTGCAGAAACACAAGGAGCAGGCGTGTCTGTGCAAATGACACGCCGTCTGCAGAAACTACCGCCTTCAACGAATGCTGTTCGCGAGAAAAGGAAACAGCCGGGGAAACTAAGAGATACTGTTTCAGTTTTTTGTCGAAAACAACTTTAAACACGAAGCAACCATGCAGCGGAGAAGCGCGTGAGAAGTCGGTGTCGGTACCAATTGCAGTGGGGTGGAAGCTGGAATGGTGTAATCGCGTTTGTCGCTAAACGTCGGTGTTTTGTTTGTGTATACTACACATGAAAAAATTGCTTTTTATAATTATTTAAATTACATTAGTAATTACTATTCTAAGATCGCGCGAATGCAAGTAAATTACACTAGCAATTGCTGGTTCCAAAAATAATGGAAATACATTAAATACTTGTGAAAAATCACCAATTACTTGAAGAGTACTTGTGAAGCTTAATTTAAAATACAATAACGGAAAGTTGGGCTAGTTGGATTGAACTATGGACCTTAGCGTTAAAGAACGCAGACAAGAGAGAAGAGGACAAATCAGGCGCTATCTTTCAACTGAAGGTTTATTCATGCGAAAAAAGAAAATATATACAAACAGGAAAAAGAATCAAAGGCAAGCTCATACAAGACTATCTAATATTGGAAGTTCGCTCTCTTGTAGTGCTATAGAGGGAGTGCTGACGGACGTGCCGCCTGTCGAGTTCCCCTGTCTTCTCCTCTTCTCCCTTGCATTTGTTGTTTAGCGCTATGATGTCAAGCTTGACGCGTAGCTTATCACATCAGAAGAAAACTACAGAGAACGTTTACTACATTCGTATCTGAGCGAAAGCGCGGGTTTGTGCAACGTAGAAGATCGACGGTGAGCAGACAGTGCCGCGAGACGGAGCAGATGGAAGTTGATAAAGGCGACGCTCTCCAATGTACAGCGCGAGAGTGCGGTGCACATGGAGGAAAGAAGGAAAAGAGGAGAGGCTGCTACGTCACATTTTTTGAAGCCGGAAGCGAGGGCTCCGCCATGACACTTGGCCACTGTCTCAGCCAATGGCATGCGAGCGCCGCGAAGATCACCGCGAGCGGCGCGAGCAGACGATTTCGCGCCGCGCCAGGCTGTCGGCAGCTGTCAGACACGGCGGAAAGTGAGACCTGCTCCCATTGACAACAAAGACGCTGCGATGCCCAGCTGCTGCGTTCCTGGATGTTGGTCGCGCACGCCAGGACAAGAACCGGGCGTCACTTTCCACACGTAAGTATACTGCATTTTGTTTTCGTATTTAATTGACTGCGTAATGAGTAAAATGCATGGTCGCAGAACATAACGCACGACACGGCGTGAACGTGGTATTCGTACCGCCCCGGCCTTATTGGTGGCTCTTTGTCCGAGTGCAGTGAATAATTGTTTTCAAACAGGTTTCTGAAAGATCCAGAGCGAAGGAGGCAGAGGACTGAGGCCGTTAGACCAGGCCAAAGGGACTGGGAACCAGCAAAATGGACCTGCGTATGTTCAAAACATTTTCTGCCCGAGCACTTCGATCGGATGTCGCCGCTCGTAGTTCTTATACGTGCGGATGCCGTCCCCCTTCAGGTGAGGAACCACCTCGATACATTCTCAAGAGATTGGAAAGAAATGCTCTTATTGAGAAGGTGTATAGCTTGACTGCATGTATGCTTTCAATATTACGTTGTAGGTTCATGCAAGAAATAGAATGATTTGCGAATAAATGGCTTTAGCTAGACGTTATGATCGAGTAGCGCGGCTACAGTATTCCCGAACTGATAAAAAGTAATTGTGTCATTACTGCTAAACTGGCTGCGGTTTATATATGGCTCTGATGAAATTCTGCTTACTGTACATGATTATTTATTTATTAGCTTGCGCACTCCCTCATTCGAAGAAAATAAAAAGAGATACTTGTCATCTATAGCATCGAGCACACCACAGTTTCTTTGGGGCATCATTTCCATTTGATATTATTACTTGTAGTGTGCAAATGTTTGCGCCTAGCAGTAATCTGTATGGCGGTGCATTTTTTTGTTGTTATCTCGGCCATAGCGCCTGGGAAGTGTCACTGTTTTATAACTAAGAGAGCACTGTGATTCCTTAAAACTATACTTCGTTTACGAAGGAGATCATAAAGAAGTTTCATAAGGCATATAGAGCACCGTACGTATTTGCTCGCGTAATTTGCGCACGTTTTTTCTTTAATTAGGGCTCCAAAAAGAGGGTGCGCAATTTACGCGCAAGCGAGTCATCCGAACACGTCCTAAAAAAAAAAGGTTGGCACCCCTCGCTGGCAAACAAAAAGGTTGACTCGTCCGCCCCGCCCACGCTATGTAGCTCCCCGCGGGGTGGCATGACGGCACGTGCTTAGCTCAAAGCAATAAACGCGCAAAGATTCAATCGCGAAGTCAGCAGTGGGAGGAGATAACGGGCAGTAAAACCGGGCCCTTGCGTGTGGCCCGGCTGACTAGCGGCAAACCGTACAAACGGTACGGTAGAGTTTTGGATTTGGAGCGCGCGCAGCTGTTCGTCCGGGATAGCGACCGCCAGCGCGAGCAAGCCGGGTAAACGGCGCAGAGTTCGCACCCGCGTATACATGCTGGTGGTCTGGCTCAGCATAGTGCGCAAAATGTGCGAGTATTTTTTTTTTTAATCCGGTTAAATGTTTGAACTTTTTGGGGTGCACAATCTAAGTGCGGGCGCAAATTACACGAGTAAATACTGTAAATGTCTGACTTTGTCAAAATAAAATTCTATTCAAACGGCCGCTCACAATTTAGAGTACATTATAACCTGTCATACTGAGTATTGAAAAGAATAGCTTTGTAATGTGAATGCGTCATGTACACCACCGACTTAGGCTCATGCTTGATGGCAGTCACTGTCAGTTTTTTCAAGAGTAATCAGGGCTTTGATTTAGCTTGATTGCTACTGAATCAACCAGAAATTACCTGCTTCCTAAAATTAGATTTTTCTCTTTTGTGGTAAATGAACGATACGCACATTTTCAAAAAGAAGTCAGTTAAGTAACATCAGCAGTACATGTCCAGAGTGCAAATGCTAGTTCTTGTTGATGAATCTATATGCTGTAGCTTCACAGATGGACATGTACTATTGGTCACTGATGTTCAAGAATAAAGGCTGCAGTTAGCCGTCTCCCAGAGCTTTCTTTAGCGTGCCTGCACTACTGTCCTTTAGGGTACAGGGTGACTGAAGTATCGTATTTTCTAAAAGTATGGAGTGCATGGTTTTCATGCTATAGAAGCTGGAATAATGAAGAGAGTAATTAGTGTACCATACTTACAATTTTAGTTCTAGATATTCAACACAACTGAAGGTGATTTTGGCCTTTCAAACTATAGTAATACGGGAGTAATTACTCATTGGCATCCACCCAAGCGCAGCCATACGGCTACAGAGGAAAGCTATACAGCTTTCTCAGAAACTTCGTAGTTAAAGAAAAATTCGTCCTGGTCCGGGGTTTGAACCCGGAACCACCGCCACACCGGAGCAGTCGCTCTACCAACTGAGCTAACCGGGACGGCAAGCTTATGGTAGGGCGAGAGCGAATTGATCAGTAACTCGAAGTGGGAAGAGTGTTGGTCAAATGTTTAGGGGAATCCCCCAAGGTGGAGTAGATTTCTAATACGGGAGTAATTACTCATTGGCATCCACCCAAGAGCAGCCATACGGCTACAAAGGAAAGCTATACAGCTTTCTCAGAAACTTCGTAGTTAAAGAAAAATTCATCCTGGTCCGGGGTTCGAACCCGGAACCACCGCCACACCGGAGCAGTCGCTCTACCAATTGAGCTAACCGGGACTGCAAGCTTATGGTAGGGCGAGAGCGAATTGATCAGTAACTCGAAGTGGGAAGAGTGTTGGTCAAATGTTTAGGGGAATCCCCCAAGGTGGAGTAGATTTCTAATACGGGAGTAATTACTCATTGGCATCCACCCAAGCGCAGCCATACGGCTACAAAGGAAAGCTATACAGCTTTCTCAGAAACTTCGTAGTTAAAGAAAAATTCGTCCTGGTCCGGGGTATCCTGGTCCGGGACACAAACTATAGTAGTGTCAAAAGGGGGTGATCATCCCACTGCACGCAGCAACAGAGTAAGCACTAGCATATAAGTTCTAGCATATAAGGGGATTCTTTACCACCCAACATTTTTAAGAGCAAAGATTTTGTGAAAGGACTAGAAAGCCATATTTTGCATACTTAACATATCCTGTTTTCCTTCCAGAAGAGTTATTTGTCATGCATTTTGCATTCTTATCATACATGAGGTGTGTTGTTGCCATTTATTACCCAATGTTAGTTTTATCATATAGTTGTTCTTTTAAGAAATGTGTTGTTTCCCATGGGTTCTTCCTCGCATTATATATGTTCTTCTTGTTGTATGCTACATTTGTGTGCCCATCCTGCTTGGGCCAATACATTGGCCTGCAGTATATGTAAATAAATAAAAAATATAAGTTTTGCAACCTGCAACAAATTCATATTCTGAAATGATGAAAACACTTTTCGACATGCACTTGGTACATATGCATACAGACGAAAACCTTATCATTCTACCAGCCGCAATTTGTACACTATATTAATCATTCTTTAGCTGTCATCATGTCTTAGTTGTGCACAGCTCAAATGCCCGTCTTATGTGCAGACTATGTTGGTTGGCTCGTGGTTTTGACAAGTATAAAACAGCATGTGCACACAAGTACCACATAGCACACAACAAACAGAACAGAAAACTATGCTATTTCTAAACTGTTCCAGGCTAGGCAGATGAGAGTCTAATACAACAATGCAACAATAGAAATAGTGTCAGCAGGCTACTCTCTTTCTTTGCATATATTACAGAAAGGAATACATGAAGCAGAAGGGAGGGAAATGATTCACTTTTTCCACCAGCTGGGACAACTGTTACCAATTTTTCAAGTAACTTCCACACAGTGCTCCAATTACTTTGCATTTACATTGCTTAAATTTTATCAACTTTGCGATGCAGAAACAACTACCGATAAATGAAAGCTTTCACACAATTGGGCAAGAATGGTCCACAAATATTTTTCTGTCTCAAAGCCCTCATTTACTGCCTTCCTATATGTTTTTACTCTCTCTGATCGAATATAGTTCATGGTTGCAAAGTGATGTAATTCAGTTGCGCATTTCTTCTTCTTTCTAGTATATTTGTTGAATCCTTTTTATGTGTGTTCTCCTTCCATACACGAGTGTTATCACTTTTGTTAAAAGATCTTGCTTGCTTCACGTAGCAAGCTATGTTTTGTAATAAGTGTTATGCTGTATCAAACCTTTTTAAGGCTCATAATTTGATTTTCCAATAAACTACAAATTTTGGACTTCACTAATGCGTTTAATCAGCTGAATGCAAGAAACTGCAACTCGGCGCGAGGTGGTCGCAGGTCGACTCGGCATCTCGGTAAACGGTAAGTTGCGAGGTACAGTCTTTGTAAAAAGTTTAGAGCCCAGGGGGTTCACTTCCAAACTTTATAATGGGACTCCAGGAGCATTCATGTATGTCCTACCTATTGCAGGAGGCAGTAGCAGAAATCTTCTTATGTCCAGGAAATTTGGAGCGCTAGATATCCATTAAGAACGACAGAGTGTGGCTAAAAAGAAAACCCCCCTTGGTTCCAAACTTTTTACAAAGGCTGTACACTCAATCTTACAATGGCATGGCCTTACACTTCACCACCCTTAAGCGCAAATGTTTTAAACCTAACACTGCGCATCCTAAACCCGGCTATGTGTCCTTACGCTCGCACAACAGCACTCGATCGAGACAGCCGCGCGGATCGGTCGATCCACAGGGTCCATATCGGAGAAAACTTGCACGCAGTTGACATATCGCTCGCACAGCGTACGTACAGTAAACAGATATGGTACGTTTCAGACTGCTTCGCGTATCGCTTTGCTGACGGATACCATTGGATGCGGCGCGGCTTTCTTGGCACTGCACGCTTCGGTGAGCACAGCGCGGCCCACGCATATCGGTCGCCAACAATTGTGACCGTCATGCATAGGGGAATGTAGACGCAACGGGTATACTTACAAGGACACGGTCTGGACGAGTTTGTATTTATTCGTGGTTAAAACAGCGCGGGAAAAATACACAAAAATGAAGGAACACGCAGAACACGCATACATACACAAAACAAGCGCCGACTCCCAGATGGCTTTTTCTTCCCTCGCTGCTGTAACCATATAAACCAGCGTGTCACCGTCGTCTATCGCTTTATGAGCCGTCGGCACTGTCAATTTCTCCTTGGAACAAGACTAGCAGCGTTGAGGGACGCAACCGCACAAAACGCGAAGCCGAAAAAGAATAGCGAAGCTGCAGCGCCAAGCCTTTTCAGAGAAAGCTGTCGCGGGCTTCCAAAACAACCGCTTTCGTCAAGACGGCATCCTGAATGAACTAAGCGCACAGCAATGAAGACCGGCACCGACTACAGGCCTCTGGAACTTTGTGCCTCCCGCGGACCACAACGATTGAATAAAAATGCGAATTTCCAACTCTACTCGACCGGCTCTGCCGACATGGGTGATGCGTGAAGCAGACGACGCCGCTGCGCCCAACACTGCTATTGGATGCGCCGCTGGCCAAGGAATCCCAGTAGGCCTTGCGAAACCACGTGACTTCCTGCACGTTTTTTGTAACGCGGCTCGGATAGCGAGGGCCTCTCCTATGGTTTCCTTCCTCCATGGCGGTGCAGTTTAACACGAGGCGTGTTGGCTGCGGCGATAGCCTCGTGGTCTCGCTGAGCGGCCCTTAAAGGAGATCGGTTCGCACAGCCGCGGGCTCGAATTCCAGTCATGGATATTGATTCAATTTCTTTTCCATGGCTTGACCTCTAGTTCAGCTGAAGGTCAAATTTGCACGCTGCGCTGTTGAAGCTCGAATTCCCATAGTGAAGCTTTCGCTTCAAAAAGCAGAAAACAGGATTAGCGATCCGTCCCTTTCACTCTACACAGCCAAGTATAAGTTCTTGAGCTCGCGTCGTTGTTAACTTCTCTTGGATGAATTGTATATATTTGGTTTGCTTGGGCAAGGATGGTCAATGGTATACGTATGCGTGGTTTTAGGAAGAACAAAGCAGTTGTTAATGTAACGGCTGTCATCGTGTTTGTCCCTTCTTCCTGGATTGTCTAGTGTTTGCGCTCATCGTTCACCATACGAATTGTTCACAATCGTACATTTGTCACAGCCATCAAAGAACAGTTTCCGCATTCTAGTCATTTGACATTTTCCATATTCCAGTTTACGCACATAATTTTACTCTAATTAGTATCTCACTCATTGGCCTGTCTCTAGGTCAATCCTCTAAATACCAAATTACCAAGCCTCAAATTAAGCCAACACCACACATACAGGTATCATTACATCATAAACTTGAGACCTTTAACACATGCGCCTAACTTGAATTCACATTTCATGTCGTCTTTGCAATCATTATCATTCCACACACACACGCGTGACGTCATGCATCACGTAGATTTATCGACGCAACGCTGCCGGGAGGAGGCCTCGTTTTCTGCTGAAGGGTAGCCTCAACTCTACCTCGTTAAAATAATCGCTAAGGGAGGTGACAATTTCGCTGTGTCTGAAACAATGTGATTTCCCTATACTCTCTGTAGGCTCAGAGCCATGAACATGTCTTACGGAACATAGTCATGATGTTTTACAGAAGGAAAACGACTACTTTAGGGGGTTTCAGGTAGTTACGTAGTATCCGCTGGAAAAGGTGCCATTGAAGAACTGCGTAGGTACAGTAAAAAAAAAAAAAGAATGCTTGACAGTCTCCGGCTTCTCATCACTACCCAATCGCCGCACCTTAACATCCGTTTTTTAAAATTTCAACCGTTATTGTTGCTGCCTCTAAAGCAATGGCACATACCCACGGTGGGGGATTGGCCAGAGTTTGGTGCAAATCCAAATAGGGGAAAAATTCATCCAGACTTATCTCAAGCGGTTGTCAGCCTTTCTGGCACTGCTTTCAATGTCGTCACCTTCATCAACTTCCATCCGCGCTCGAGTGAGTCCAAAAGGAAGAGAACATGGGCACTTGCGTGTGCGAGCCAAAGTTCGAAAGAAAGAGAGAACAAACTTTATTGGTGTCTAGTGAGAGAAAAGCATACAACAGCTGTATCTTACCGGTACTAACTTATGGGGCAGAAACATGGACGCTAACGAAGAGGGTTCCGCTTAAGTTAAGGAGGACGCAGCGAGTTATGGAAAGAGAAATGATTGTTGTAACGTTAAGAGGTCGAAACGGGCGGAGTGGGTGAGGGAACAAACGCGGGTTGATGACATCCTAGTTGAAATCAAGTGGAAGAAGAAATGGGCTTGGACAGTGCATGTAATGCGAAAGGGTAAGAGAGTAGATTCGAAGACAATGCAAGCGTAGCAGGGGGCGGCAGTAAGTTAGGTGGGCGGATTAGATTAAGAAGTTTTCGTGTATACGGTGGCCTCAACTGGCTAAGGAAAGGGTTAATTGGAGAGACATGGGAGAGGCCTTTACCCTGCAGTGGGCGTAGTCAGGCTGTTGACGATAATGATAATGATGTGATTACACGTGTGGTTCGCACAGTTCCGGGGAACCATTGTTGTAAACGGCGGTTCAGGCGTGGTCGCTCAGGTGTCGCTGAAGGGGAAGCTCTGTGTGAGCCAACCTCATCTCGCACAGAGTTCAGGTTCGTACGCTTGGCCGGATTGGGGGAAAAACCAAAAGCGCGAGGAAGCGCCCTTTCACGAGCATGCATGACATCACACGGAACAGAAAGATTTGAACCACGAACTTCAGTTATAGTTATTTTGAATGGACTCAGCAAAAATAACTAATGCTAACACATTGTCAACGGGTAATAGTAATTAAGCGAATTTCAAATTTTAATCGAGTGAGCCGTGTGGCGATTGCGCTCGTGCCCAAAATGTTGCGCAGAAAATGTCAGCGACGTGCACAGGATGGCTGTGACGTAAACATTTCAAGGCATTTCTTGTCGCTGAGATAAGGTGTCAAAACGAAATGCTTTGGTTGGCCGGCGTGTACGTTTTTACGGAATTTCATGGCCCCTCCTAGCGCAATTCTTTCAATCGTTTTGGGCCAGGAAAAAATGTCGTACATTGATTACACAACAAACCTTATTCTGAACAAGACGGTTGAGTATAATCCAAGTATAATTGCTGGCGCTGTTTGTATGCCGCCTTTCACATGGCTCCTTATATATACAAGGTGTATATATATACATAGTATATACAAGGTGTTTCACCTCAGGTTTACACAATTTTTTAAAATAGGCTTTTTTAGTTAGACGAGACTTTTTTCGACATAGCACGGTCAGCGGTGCAGTATATCAGAACATATAGCTAAGACGTGCTAACTAGCAGGCTGATTTCCCAATATTGAATAGTTAACTTCTAACTATTACTCCTAGGCTCCTTAATCACTGAGGGGCGTGCAGCCGACCGTAATGAATACCAATATCAGTTTTCACAATTTCGAAAACGCAGTTACCCTGGGCCATATGTCGACACACTCACTCATTAGTGCACTCACATCGCCTGACTCACACTCACTGATGTGAGCGTGAGTGAGTGGTCATGTGTGGGAGTGGACATGAGTGTGAGTGAGTGGATGTGAGTGTAAGGAGAGATGAGTGTGACTAGAGATTAGTGTAAGTGGACACGATCGTGATGAGCCGATGTGATGGTTTATGATTTATGGGGGTTTAACGGACCAAAGAGTGGCTGTGAGTGGCTGTGAGTGGTAGCGAATGGGCGTTAGAGTGAGTGGATGTGATTGGTGAGTGAACGCGACAAAGTTTGCCACTTTTGTTTCTCGAGGATGGTGTCCGCTCAGCTATTTTCGTTGTTGACAGCTGACCAAGCAACTATTGACTCCCGAGCGCACTCCAGACCGCATATGACACAATTCCGGCGTCTTTGGAGGACTAAAGCAAAGGATCCCGCTGGCCTGGGAGTTGCAATCTTCCGTAGATGTGTGCCTTACTAGCTCACCGTTGGCACGGGCCCAAGATCTGCGCTGGTGCAATAAGACTCTACAGGATGTGTCAGATCCTTTAATGGAATTTCGCATTGCCACGACTAGGAAGGTAGTAGCTGCAGAAAGAAGAATGACTGTGAAAGAACCAGCAAAGGAAAAAAAATGAGGCCAACGAGACCCGAGGCGCCCCGCAGCAGAAAATAAGGTAATGTGCTCCCATACTTCAGCAGCGGAGGGATACGCGGTTTCAATCGGCGCGCTAGATGTATGTACTTACGGTACATGCCGTCTGCTTCACGCCCCTAGACTGGTCCAAAATCGGGCCCGCTAGGGGAGGTGGGTGGATGTATCCTTGTCTGCCTGCTGCGCGCGGCCGCTCTCCGCGCTTTACTTGGGTTTTCGCAGTCTTTTTTAGAGCGCAGCTCTTTGGCGTCCGTTCCTGGGTTTCGCGTCGTCGTCGGCCTCGTAACCAGCTCCGCCCCCCTTTCATCCCCCCAGCGCTAGCAGCGACCGACTGATACCGCTGGATGCCGCTGACGCCGCTAGAGAGTCAAGATAACGTGACTGCATAGAACACCGTCGCCGCCATGCAGAAAGAGGACGAAAGGGTCCCCCCCCCCCCCCCTGTTCTTGTGTGGCGGATAGGGTGCTCTTCAGTTGCCGACGCGCCGGTTATTTCACGTAGGCCCAGGCACGTCGACGAATACGTGACCACCTTCCCACGGCTAGACCTGGTTCTTAGCGCTGCGGAAGCGAGGGTATCATATTGTTTGTGTCGGCATCGGCGGCGTTGTCCCTGAAACCAACTCCGCAGCTGGGGTTGACTCACTATCGGCGTCAGCGGCATCAGTCAGTCGCTGCTATCTCTTCCCTCCTCCCTTTATCGTGTTGTCCGCTTGCTGCGCGCGCTTCTGCCCCCATCGTTTGCCGCTGGGTGTACACGCCGCCCCCCTCCCCCTCTTCCTGCGAGTCTCCGGTTGTCAAAGCGCCGGCTCGAACTTAATTCCGTGATAGCGCATACATGTGTTGCTCGATTTCTTTGCCTCAATCTATCGAAAAGGTGAAACAGCTTATTTGCTGCGCTCAAATTTCGCATTAGGAAGTAAGGTAATCGTCGGTAATTTTTTTTTTTGCTGTTTGCCGCATGTTGAAATTTGTTGCGCTGCTGATCAACAACGGTAAACGCAGTGCTGGGCGAATGTACCGAGAACGGAGAAGATATTTTTGATGATTTTATTGACACACGTATCATTCCAGTTTCTTTCACTCTAAAAGAGATATTTCTCAAACTAATCTGCATGTCTATGTTACAGCATTCCGCAAAATACAACTTTATCTCAAACAGCGCAGCTGACATTTCTGTACATCGTTTCATGCATCCTTCACGCAATACATGTGCGTCCATTCCCACGAAATATTCACGCAATAAAGAAGGTTCAGTCTGTGCAGAGTAAGTTCTCGCAATTTAATGCGTACACGATGTACCTTGCAATCGTCATCGCCCTAATCACCAGCCTGCCTACGCCCACTGCAGGGCAAAGGCCTTGTTCGACCACCTTGGGTGCTTCAACGTACACTGACATCGCACAATACACGAGCCTCAAGCATTTCGCCTCCACCAAAATGCGACCGAAGTGGCTGGGATCGAACCCGCGTCTTCCGGGTCAGCAGCCGAGTACCATAAACGCTGAGCCACAGCAGTGGCTGTTGGGCTGGTTGTGACGACACCATGCCAAAGGGTCACGTGACCTGGGTGGCCCATCTAGGTTGTTACTCCGGCGGGCGGCCACCTGGGCCACCCTACGCCACCGAATTTTTCGCTCACAACGCCGACTTTCTAGACAAGACAGCGGTGTCTGTAACGCTATCGCGTTAACATAATTTCTGTGAATGCAACTAAATATCCTACGCAGAAGCCGCGTCAATCATGAACACATGCACAATCAGTGTTACGCAATACAGGCAAGAAACAAAAGCGGCAGATCGTACCTGTCCATCTAAAAGGGTAATCCTTTGTTCGAGCATGTTCCGCTTGTCTCAAGTCCGTAACGGAACTGCCCTTCACCGGGCTACACACAACCAATGCGCACTCGGAACAAGACACTCACCGCGCTATGGCGGCGCGTCAGGGAGGGCAGGCCAACGACGAAAACACTTTTTGGGCGATGTGATAAGGTGGCGAACGAGGACCTAGTGGGATAAGTACGCGCACTTCCTGCAGTGGAGGTCCCTTGGAGGTAGGTGACGTGCAGCAGAGGGGAATTCGCAGCATCGTTCGTTGCTGGTGACGCCGCAGTGACCGGGCACCCTCTTCGAGCGAACAAAACATGAGCGTTGCTCGAGGCGCTCGATGCGCCCGCAGATCGCGCACAAAGGTTTGAAACCACGTTCACTGCTCTCTAGGCTTCTGAGGTCGGCCCGAGCGGCGCAATGCAGGTTCACATCTGGGCGGTAGCAACGTGCGCCTTGTTCCCCAGGGGGAAAAAAAAGTACTTACTGCCGGCCTAAATAGAGACATTAAAGTCTTCGTATGAGCCACCGCACCGCCAATCGAGGCTCCGTCCGAGGTGCTCACTTAGGTCGGCGTGCAACACCAACCCGGCGATTAAGAGTGTCCTGATTTGATGGTGTTGATCTCATTTATAATCAGTTCTGGTAATTCGCCCATATCCAGACCTGCATCGATGACAGCAAGCATACACAAGTTCTGCAGCGTTGGTGCTAAGTGCAACACGTGCAGGTCCTTCAGCTCCTCTACTTCCTCAGAAATGTCCTCAAGCCTGGGTGGATGCCCGAAGCCACCGAAGACCAACACCCTTTCTCCAAGCACACAGCAGCCGGGCGAGTGCCTAGCATACGGGCCGGATCCACTTGGTGTCACTTTAGTCCAGCACGACTTTTCAACGTCATACTTGTGCATGTCTGCAAAGTATGTGTTCAGAATTTCGTTGTAGCCACCGAAAATATACAGCTCTCTCTCGTACACGAACGCAGAGTGACACTCCCGTCCCTCCGGGGCCGCGCCTTGCACTTCTGGGCGCACCCATGTCGCAGTGGTCGTTTCCAGATAGTATAAGGAATTGTCATAAAGGTCGTCGGGTCGGGAGTATTCTAGGTTGCCACCCCAAACGTACATGCGGGTTCCGATTGCGGTGGCCGTGTGGCAGTAGCGACCGAGGGGGGCCTCTCCGCTGGTCGGGACACAATGCCACTCCAGGGTCTCGAGGTCCAGAAAGTGTACAAAGTTTGATGAATCCCTGTCCATGCCACCAAATATGTACATCCGGTGACCAAGCACGCACGCCGAGTGGTTGTAGTCGTCTTCCGGGATTTCGCCGCTGACATACGGACGGCTCCATGTCATGGCTTGGGTATCGAAGCGGCATAGACCGTTAGCCGCTGGATTGACGTGCCATCCGCCCCACAGGTAGGCGCACTGGCCGTAGGCTACAACGCTACGGCCGTCAACGCTAATCGGCCCATCACCGGATAGCGACTGAGCCGGCACGAAATCCCACCCTGACGATGCCGGGTCAAAGGTGTACACGTCGATGAGGCACCCTGAGATTTCATCACCGCCCGAGAACCAGGTGCCGTAAGAGCCGTAAGAGTCGAAAGAGTAGATCTTCCCTTCGATGGTGACAGATATGTGATTAAGGCGTCCTGGAGTGCCATTTAACCTCAGCGTCCACATTTTCCAATGGCAATCAGTTGTTACGAAATATAAATCGGCCTCTTTTCTTTACAGCTATCGGTCGCACGTTGAAATCACACCTGGTAGGCGTTATTCATTTTTCTTGAGGCCTTCGTTTCCCAGAGTGAGCTGCTCGTGCGCCGTCTGCCGGAATCACGGTGTGGTCGGCTGTGTTCATATCTGCACTGGAAAAAGAGAGGAGGAAGACGTGATAGAAGGCTGTCTTTGGAAGAGTGCTGGGCGAGGGGAAACGCTTTGCACTGCGGCCGGTGCATGCGCATGCGCGTGCGAGCGGGACGCTTATCGTATTCCTCTTCACCTCTGTTGAGCGCATCGTTCGCTTTGATGTCGTGACGCGTGAGAAATATTTAGCCACTTGACTAATGAACACCTTGTCTGATTGATTTGCACGTAACCGCTATTCGGGCCCGTGCACGTGGGTTATTTAAGGCGGGCAGAATATTTCGAACGGAAGAGGGCAGAGTCCGCGATGACCTATAGCTGGAGGTGCGACTAAGGCCAGAAGAAAATACAAACAACAGAGCTAGGCTTCCATTTGTGCAACCGTGAAGTAGCTTGCAAAATGCATTTGAAAATCTGGGTGAAAACGCACAGCCCACCAAGATCGCCCATATCACCTGACTCAAGGGCACGCACTTACGCTATCTAAGAAAAAAACGTGAGCCTTAAGCCATGCGTGCCTCGAATTTTTTCGCTGTAAATCTCGTTACACGTGGTAACCGTTCTGTCAGTTTTAATACAGAACTACAAATTCGATGTGTTGGTAAATATTTATACTAGAGCAAAAGGAGCACAAACAAGACGTTGGAACAAGAGGGGTCAATTTATTGTAAATGTTCCTTTCTATCCCAATTAAACACTAAAAAATGGTTTTGGGTTTTTTGAGGTTTAACATCCCAATGCGACTCGGGCTATGAGGGACGTCGTAGTAAAGGGCTCGGGAAATCTTCTGGGGGCTTCGGAGGCTTTTCTGTAAAGGGCTTCACCTTGCAGTTGAAAGCAGCGGGGCATCTGATTTATTCAAAGCATTGGGTTTAATGACTGTGAATGAAAAACGGATTTTAAGCGAGTAGAAAAAAAACAAGCGAAAGTTATCTGACTGCGGCTAAAATCAAGACAAAATGAAATTTCACGAGTCATGGCTAGGTGGCGTGAGCCATCGCCCCATTTAAAGGCTTCAGCCTTATCCATCCATCCATCCATCCTGAAGGAAAGGAAATAATCGCAGGGCTATCGGGGCCAGTGGGAGCGCTGTAGTCTTCGCCAGCACCCAGCAGATAGCACACCGCGTCAGCCATCGAATTCGTATTTCTTTGCGGCGAGAGTGACCACGCTTCTCTATCGCGGCCTTCACTACGGGCACCGCCAACTGGTCGGCTCGATGTGTACTATGCCCGACCCAGCAAATGGAAGGCTGCTGCGGCTGAACGCCGGATGCGTTGGCGGTGTAAAATGGCGGGAGTCCCGGTCTGCAGAGGACACCATTCATCGCTACGCGTGTTCCCTCTGCGGGGTGATTTCCAGAAGCACACTGCTGCTGCCTTGCACGCACGCGTTATGCGTGACCAGCAAGACCGGCATCTGCCAAGGTGTCGCCGGAGGCCTTTGTCCTCTGGACCGGGAAGCCTTCGACATGAAGAGTGCACGAAGATTCCGTTCCCCGAGAAGAAAATTGGGAGTCTTCAAGTAAGTGTACTGTGCCTGATTAGCAGTTTACTTAACTGTCCATTTACCAAAGCTGTCGTGAAGAGGAAAAGTGTTGGCGCTCGCACGCCTATATTCGTTTACCATTTTATGCACTGCATTTTATGCACTGGAGCATGAAGCCATAACACATGATACCTGAGAAGCATTACCTTATTGATTTTTTTTACACCCCGCCGCGATGGCTGAGTGGTTATGGCGTTCGGCGGCTGGCCCGAAAGACGCGGGTTCGATCTCGGTCACGGCGGCTGAATTTCGATGGAGGCGAAATTCTAGAGGCCCGTGTACTGTGTGACGTCAGTGCGCGTTCAAGAACCCCCGGTGGACGAAATTTCCGGAGCCCTTCGCTGCGGCGTCCCTCATAGCCTGAGTTGCTTTGGAACGATAAACCCCAATAAACCAAACCAAACTTAATATTGGAAGTTTAGCGCCACTGATCGCTCCTCGAGCCTCCCAGTTAGGTTGAATCCTCGGATATAATCCAAGATGGCGGCCTCCATAGCAACGACATTGTATTAGAGCGTTAAGCTCTACTTCTCTCGTTTCGAGTCTCAGCGTTATGCGTTATAACGCAAATCGTAACCCAGTGGTTGCCATGGTCACCGAGGCGGATACATCATAGAATAAAATACCAGGCGGCTGCTTAATGCCCGAGCACCACAAATGGAAAGTTAATTATGTAGATCCAGTATATATATATATATATATATATCCCTCGCGAGGGTGCTGTTGCGGGCTAGCTGGTTAAACATTGCTAAAAGTCCTCCCTCTAATTTTAGAGCCTTTATTCTTTTAAGATTTTGTCGCTTTGATCCGGCCCTTTAAACCACCCCTGACGTTGACTCAACCGACAGCTTGCCTCGAGACTATTTAATCTGTGGGAACCTTTCGAATTAACTTCAGTTGTAAGTCAGCGCCTGTCTTCTACGTTCTTCTGTTCTGAGTTTTCGCTTTTGCCTTTTAGCACTGTAATATCCCTGTATGGCAGGCGTCAAATTTTGTCCCCTAAGCCCCGACATTCGTGCAAATTTTGTGGGCCAACCGTTTGCCGCAGATTGTTCCGGATGCCGTCATACGATTCAGCGTTTTGTGCGGCATAGCGTTACTAAATAAGTTGGAGCAGAGCTCGCAGCAGGGATTCGCAGCAGGGATTCCCAATTCCACGTATTTACGAATCTTCATATGAACATTGCGGCTCAACCGTTTTCCGCAGAGTGTTTAGGGTGGTGGCATACGATTTCACATTTCGTGCAGCATAAACTTGATAGTTATGTGTTATTTGTTATGTTATGTGTGTTAACGCTCGATATTCGATCGCTGCCACAGCATCGATTTATTTTTTTTTTCATTGCAGGTCTGGTAGATGCAGATAAAAAAGCTAGCTTTGGGTTGCAGCAGTGTTCCTGCAAGCGGGTGATTTTGCACCGACGTTATTCGGGCCGGCATCTATGCGAATAGGACGACAATTAAAGGCCGCGCGCTTACCTGGTTCGCTTAACGCTGCTGGCTTCAATGTTCATTTCTGCAGCTCAGCGTGCTTCAGCATCATTGCATGTGTGACATCTAGAGCTGTCCACATGCGTATCGGTTCATTAATTTACTGTAATTTTCTGTCTACCGTCCGCACCCGGTGTATAGACCGTAGACATCAATATTCTGGCTGATGAAAAAGTTTACTTGATTGCCTGCACTAGATAAAACAGTTGGGCTTTTTGTGCTGTCGCGAGGAATATTGCAAAGATAGAATGCTGCATAGTGCGCACGTTCTGTCGCCCCCACAAACGAAAACTTGCATTTATAGGTGTACAGCCAACGTTCTGTATACCGGACTTGGCTGTAATATGTTTCTAGCCACATGCTGCATTACTGATTGGTGCGTAACGTTAAGCTCTGCGTTCAAATTGGAAGGTTGCATCCTGTTCCATAACTAGCTTTCAACTTTTCTTTCATCATTGCCATTTACTATCCCCTAAAGGGGCCATGGCATGGTTGTTGTTCGGACTTAAGCTTTATACGTCAGGAAATAATAAAATAGCGTGTTATTCAACTGACTGCAATCTGCTTCTAGCCCCATGTGGCACTACCGAGTAGTGCGCTACAGTAAGCTCTATGTACAAGCTGGAAAGTTTTCAATTTTGAAAATTTGAGCGGCTTGGACGCACTTTATCTACAAAAAAGCGATCGAAATTGATACCGGGAATCTCCTCCCACAGGCAGTGACCACCATATTGAATGTTCGCGTGACGTCACAAGGGTATACACAGAGCAGTGTCGTCTGCCGTCGTTGCTGCAATGCGCACAATGAGGTCTTACTTGCGTGTGCGATCGAAATAGCAGTCGTCCCTCATATGGGTGACTGGTGCCCCAAAATCGACAAAAGTAACGTAGATTTCCGTCGGGATATTAGCGTCGGGTCACACGAGACACGCGACGCCCATCCATCCAATGTACTAGATTACCTGGTCAGTTTGCAAACTCCGCTGCAGTTCGGCGGCCAAACGTGGCCCCATTCGGCTCCCTTTCGTGAGGTGGCGCTTTCGACGCTGTTGGCCCGCTCCGGCCGGCCTCTTCACACGAACTATCGCTACGAGACGAGCGCGCCGTGTTTCACGCCACTTTACGCCGGCAATTCCTGTTCAACGAAGATATTTCCAAGATGGGACACAAATATTATTCTGAATGTGCAACTACAGCCGCATTAAGGCTGCGCGAACGGTCCTGGGTGGCAGAGGTACGATCGGGATGTCTCAATCAGTGGCTATTTCGATGAGACATCTGCTTCTTGGTCGGGCATAGATTTTTGTTTAATTTACTGCTTATGGCGAGCTACGACACGATAAATTAGTTGCATGTTGCCGAAAATATCGAAACCTAAGACCAAGTACCATCGGTTTGAAGCAAGACAGTCAACGGTGCATACGTGCTTTTTAATGGGAGATGCAGGACTACCACCGTGAAATTTCGACGTTATTAAGGTCATAAAACGCGAAAAATGTCTAATAGCACAGGTAAGACTGAAAGCAGTTTATTCAATTCATATAGGAAAAAAAACATATACATCTTAATGGCAGCCACTTTTAATGGGCCAAACAGTTACAAGAGTCGTGCTAGAGAAAAAGTTCATTCTTTTAACAATAACGAAATTCAGTATTACGAATTAAAAAAAAAACAGCGCGATGAAAGACGACACAAGAGAAGGACAAAACACCAGTGCTGGTGTTTTGTCCATCTCTTGTGTCGTCTTTCATTGCGCTGTATTTTCCAATTCGTAAAGCATGTACCAACCAGCCCGTATTTCCCCTCTTCTAAAGTTCAGTATCTGACAAGTGAATGCCGACACGTGCTCAGCACAACCCAAGCGAGCAAGGCTGCACTTCTGTAGATCTTCGAGCACTTTCCAGAAAATGTTTGTAGCCTTGGCGATGGCCAGTGCGAACTGCGGTCGCACATTACGTAGAACGCTTATCTTGGCTTGGTTTGGGAGCAGACAGGTCGACAGTTCGGCCGCACCTACTCACGGACGCATAGCTCGGGTGCACCGACGCTGTTGCGCTTCTGTGTTGAGTTGCAGCCGCAGCCAACGCGGCACGGGCTGCGTCGCTCGAAACGCACTGATATAAATCTTACAAGTACACGGAGGAGCAGTGATCAACTTGCAGCGCAGTTTTACCCAACAAAGAAACGCCTGGCCCAAAAATGCTTCGCTGTATTCTTCGCTGACGTGGTCATCGCGGCTACTGCTCAGTTCAGTTCAGTTTTATTCCTTAAAAGGACCCCTTTTAAGGGGGTGTTACATAAGGGGTGGGAATACATTTGAAAATATGAAAAAAAAAACAATGATAAACATTGAAGATGATCTGTTACACGTGCTTGAAAAACAGATGGCGAAGCGATGACGACGATGTCATAGGGAAGGCCGTTCCTGTCTGAGGCTGTTCGGGAAAAGAGCGATGCAGAAAAAGTAGTAGTGTGCGATGGTGGGCGAGAAGCCAGTCAAACCATACAGTAATATAGAAGTAAAGAACGGACACTCCCGTAGGCCCCAGCGGCCGACTTTTGTGGACAGCGCACCTAGCGGACCCTACGGACCCAGAGAAACGCACTGGCCTCAGATATCATAGACTGGAACGGGAACCTTGGAGGCTCTACTTTCATTGCGTCTTGTGCGTTCTCCACTCTCGCGGAGGAGGCGGTTTCACATTGCCCAGCTGAGCAGCCGGCCACCAGCTGGACGATTACGGAGCACGCAACGATTATCCAGGTTTCGACGTGCAACGCTCGTCAAAAGCGTTTGGCTTTGATCGCTTGCCTGGACGCCGCTGCGAACACGTCACCCACAAGCCGCAAAGGCGTTATGCCACGCATCGCGTGCGCTTGGCAAGCGGCAGTGAACCTACTACGTGCATTCTGTCAGGGTGACAATGAGCGCATCAGTCACTCCGCAGATGGAAGCCAAGACATGCCAAGACCATACTCTTTTTCTTTTTTTTATTTGCACGTTCAGTGCCATCTGGCGGAAACGGGGAAGCGCCGAACTCGGCCGCGAAAGGGCCCGAGCATGAGGAGAGGCCCTTCGTATTCCCAAAGCATTGGCGAGAATGTGGCGGAAGTGACGTCAAAATTTAGGCTTAAAAAGTCGGGCCACTAGCAACGTTGTCGTTGTTGCTAAGAAAACTCGGGCCACTAGCAACGGCGTACGGCGTCGTTAGCGTCGTTGTTGCTAGGGGCCCGAGTGTTTCTCGGTGGCGGTGGACGGGCATTCGGCACGGTGTGTTCGGCCTTGCGTGTTAAAGTCTACATATCTGGCGTCCTGACGTTACGCACGCATCTAAGATTGCTTTCAAATGCAGCAAATAACCGCTCATTTGATATTTTGTTCGTCAAACATGGTGTCGTTACGCGGAGCGATCGATGCATTGATATGAATCTCGCGAAAAGGTGGCACTCCGGAACCGCGCTTCGACACGCGAAGAAGCGTTGGTTGTTTTGATCAGCGAACTTCGCACCTCACCAAACAGCACAGAAACATGAAGCCGCTCTCGGCGATGCTGAGCTGCGTTTCGAAGGCCACACGGCGGGTGTACGGTACGTAGCCTGAGGATTCTTCGCCTGGCGTCGGAAAAGGTTCACCGCACCTGTGCGCCGGTCTGTGTCTAGGTGCGTGTTTGCGGGGAGGGAGGTGTAGGACTGTAGCGGCGAGCGGCGCGGTTTTTTTTATACCTTTCTTTTACGAAGCGCTTGCGAGCCGCGCGCGATCCCCGCCCCGTAGCTCGGTGGAGAAAGAAGATAGTGAGGAAAGCCGAGCCAACTTCCAGTTGCGGGGCGGCTTCACAAAAAGTGACGTCAGGGCCTCTCCTTAGTTCTTCCCTTCCTCCATGGGCCCGAGTGTCCGCTCCAAGGAGGTTATATTAAAACTTCAAAGTTTTAATATAACCTCCTTGGTCCGCTCTTTACTTTTATGTTACTCTATGGTCAAACAGCGACGAGAGCGCCCCCGCTCGGTGGTGCAGGCAAGGGCGACATCCGCAGCGTCGGAGTTTGCAAACTGAAAATGTAATCTTGTAACGTTCGATCCACCGTCGGTGGGCTGGTCGGTATGCAGATGCTGTCTCTGACGCACCGGTCTGTCACACTAGACCGACGACGACGTCAGCAGGACCAACTACCTCGTAACGTTGTAAAAGGTGTGCGTGATGGGAACCAAGAGCGTGCGATGAGGGACTAGTTGGCATGACATTCTGTACAGTTAAATATTTTAAAACTTAATCGGAAACCTCGACCATATGCTAGCGAAGGTTACATACGAGACGTCCGTGAATCGGCGAAGATGTGTTTTTATCGGGTGCCTGCGCATATAACCAAGCGGCGAGGCACGCGACTTGTTCAAAGCACAGCGCGAAGGTCCCTCTCGTCGATTGCCGCCATCGCTCGGGCTTGTGCGGCCGAGCGAAGGCTTCACGCCTGGTGAGGCGACAGCCTGAAAAACAGCGCGTGTGCCTACCTTATCCGCACAGAAAGAAAGCGAAACTAGCGGCCGCATTTCAGATCTTCACACTTTAACATTAGTCACCGATGAAATTTTGCCAGATTCTTAAATATGAGTCGACGGCTGACTGCCGGCCCCTTTAATGAAGGGGCCTATAGCGAGTCCGTAGGATTCGTGTGTGCGATTTCGGCAATTGCGGAGAGCGAATTCACAAGCCTTTGCGAATGCAAATGGCCGTGGAGTGTAGTTCTGTCTACAGTAACCTCGAACCGACGATTTCTTACATCGCAGGACGCGCGTACACTAAGGGAGAAATGGCTCATGTAGCCGTCTTCAGAGCTTATCCTAAAGCTAGATAGCCGGCAGCAGTCGTCGCCGTGCGCTGTGGACAAAAAAAAATTGAACTGTTCTCATTAATGTAAGTGGTCGCCGAACACTTTTCTAAATAAAGCGAGTGAAAATCAAGTTCAGTTCAGTTCAGTTTATTTCCAGAAAAAAAATTCTGGTGGGACACCTGGGCTAAAAGCTGCTTTTGTCAGCTTGACGAGGCCCAGGGCCCAGCATACAAGGCAGGGCAAGTCATACAGACATTGAAAAACAGCAAAATAAAGGAACATAAAAAATATCAATACTTAAACACGCAGCACAGAAAGACGGGTAAAATGTGGTAACAAGTAGAAACGTGTGTACAGTTTTGAAGTAATGTAAAAACTGGAAAAAACATACATATGAATGATTTCAACACATTCAAAATCAAAATAAATAACATCAGTCGAACACAAGAGAGAAAAACAGAGCACAAGAAAATAACAAACAGTTATATAATGTGGTTACAATGATTGTATGATGTGGAACAAAAATATAAAGAAAGATATTTGGGACAATGGAAAACAGTTATTCACCAGAACATCTATACGGATAAAAAGTACTGTCGCAACTGGTTAAGGCTGGGTTTCGTAAATTGCGAGTGTTTATTTAAAATTAACGGGAGGTTGTGCTTAAGGGACTGTAGTTTGTAATTGGTGCGGAAACGGGGAATTTGCCACAAATCAGTGCTACGTGTAAATGCATTATTGCTGTTATGTTGAAGGGATGCGATTGTAGAAATAAATTGTCTGAAAGGGCGTGATGAAACATAAAATGAGCGCAACATGCGAAATTCATACATATTTTGTATCGGGATGATATTGTACTGACGGAAATACAGTTGAGTAGAAGAAAAGTAGTCAATGTTAGCTATGTTGCGCACAATCTTTTTTTGTAACATGTGGATCTTTTTAATGTTCCCTTTAGTAGTTGTTAGCCATACTAAATTGCAATAATTAATATATGACGAGAACAAGGCGTGGTATATTTGAAGTTTAATATGAACTGGGAGAAAAGAACGGCATCGCGATAAGGCGCCGGCTGTCCTACAAAGTTTTGTGCACATGTTGTCAATGTGTGAATCCCACGTTAATGTTTCTGAAAAGGTGACTCCTAGAATTTTATGTTCCTTAACAATAGCAATTTCTTCCCCTTCGCACTGAACAACTTGTTGTAGATTCACCATTTTGTTTCGTGGCCGAAAAATAATTACTTTTGTTTTTCTCGGATTAATCTTTAGTCCATTAGACTGCGACCAGAAAACCAATTTTTCGAGCAGGTCATTACACCATATTACAAGTTTATTTTCATCAGGGCCAGATAACAGTATGTTACTGTCATCGGCATAAATAATAAATTGAGCTTTTGAATCAATGGTTACAATGTCATTAATGTATACATTAAAGAGAAAGGGTCCTAAAATACTGCCCTGTGGCACTCCGGCTTTAATGGGTAGAAAAGAGGACTGCTTATTACTAACATGCACAGACTGGCTTCTGTTGCGTAAATAAGATCCGATGAGGTTAAGGGGTGTTCCTCGTACTCCGTGTAGATGTAATTTGTGTAAAAGAATGTCATGGCTGAGGGAGTCAAACGCCTTAGAAAAGTCGATGAATAGGCCGAGGGTGAAAAGCTTATCTTCTACGTTTTCCAGGATTTTTTCTTTCAATGTTAACAAAGCATTTTCAGTAGATCTCCCCTTTCTAAATCCATACTGCGCGTCAGAAAAAAGCTTCATCTTATCAAAAAAATGTGTTAATCTAGATGACAGTATTTTTTCTAGCCCTTTCGAAAACACCGGTATTACTGATATTGGCCTGTAATTCTTAACATCATTTCGGTCGCCACCTTTGTGTATGACTGTTACCCTTGATTTTTTCATTTCCATAGGAAACTCACCATCCTTAATGATCAAATTAAAAATGTACGTGAGAACAGGAACAATTAACTGCAAAACATGCTTTATGGGTTTTATTTGTAAATTATTAATGTCAAGAGCTTTGCTATTCTTAAGTTGCATAAATGTTCTAGATACTTCTTCCTCGGTAACTGGGTGACAAACAAAACTATTAACTGGGCTATTGATTAAAGGTGCTGCAGAGAGCAGACTGTCATCTGGCGTTATGCTATCGACAAATTCTTTATTGAAGTGATCAGTCAGTTCTTGGCCAGAAAGTTCACGGCTATTGAATATTATCTTATCAGGCGCGGAATTTTTAGTCTGACGACCTAAGACTCTGTTGATCGCTTTCCAGGCGGCTTCTGGTTTTTTCTTTGTTACGTCAAGAAACAGGTGCTCAAAGTAGGCAGTCTTTGCACGCCGAAGTTCACTGTTTAACTTATTTCGAGCAGCTTTGAATTCTTTGAACGCATTCAGTGTGCGCGCAGTTAAAAATGCATGATACAGATTGTTTTTCTTTCTTATCATTGCTAAATGAACAGGAGTCACCCATGGCTTCTTTATCTTTTTTGATTGGTGAAATGTTCTGAAGGGAAAGTGCGCACAATATATTTTTATAAACGTTTCAATGAAACCTGTGTATGCATCATTCGAATTTCGCTTCCCAAGTATAAATGACCAGTCTTGTGCTCTAATGTCTTGCTCGAAAGATTTAAGTGCTTCGTCTGAAATGTTAGGAGCATCTGTCGTGACGTCATTACTGAAGAGAGCCGACTCCATATGTTCCTCAAGTGAAGATAAAAGGAAGGAGAAGAACCGAGTCATTTCTGACCTCCAAAAGAACGGCTACCCAAGCTCATTCATCCGGCGCATTATCAGGAAACAAGAAAGGCAAAACAAACTCCGGTCTATTATTTCCTCAGACGCACGCCAGAAGCGAAAACGTGTTTGCATCCCCTACGTGAGAGGCGTGAGCGAGACGCTCGGTCGCATTCTCGGAAAAGAAGGGGTGCTGACAACGCACAAACCGACCAGCACTATCGGTCGCCTTCTCCCCCGCCCAAAAAACCGGCAGCCCAGAGAAAAGGCCCAGGGCGTCGTGTACAAAATTCCGTGTTCCGTCTGCCCGGCGTCGTACATAGGGGAAACGAAGAACTTCGCGGAAAGGATGAACCAACACAAAGCGGACGTCCGTCACATGAATCGTCAACGCAGCGCCGTGGCCGAACACTGTGAAGGGTGTGACCACCCAATTGACTTCGACAGCACCATTGTATTGGAAACGGAAGCTAACCCACGCAGGAGGCTTCTACTCGAGTCGTGGCACATACAGCAAACACGAGAGAATGTTAATCGTTCCCTGGGGACTCTCCCCTCATCCTACGTCCATGGGCTGCGGCCATTGACCCGCAGGTCCTCCACACAGGGGCTTAAAAAGCCAAGCTGCGCTCGCCCGTAGTCACACCGTGAAGAAGGGGCCGAGCCGGTCCCGAAACGTCGTGTTTTTTCCTGTATTTTACTTGGTTGGCGTCACTTACCTTCTCCTAACATTAAATTTCCCAACCAGACAGACTTCTGTCGAATGTTTTCTTTTGAGTCTATACGCCAAGACTTCGGCATCGAGACCATGCAGCTAGTGAAGCGATACGTCAACATCACCAAGAGTATTGCTGTCTTCCGGACACATCTAAACTTCAACAAGACCTGCAAGGAAAAGGATGTGATACCCGTGAGCCTTCGCCTAAAGCGCCCTGTAACCACCGCAGAAGGCCTACGGCTGGTGTCCAAAACGGAGCAACAGTTATTAAGTGCGCGGATACACGAGTGCCATTCCGTTCTCCGCAAAAAGGAGCTGGACCGGTTCTTCGCGCGCCGCCAACTAGAACACCGGATGCCTGAGCTCTTCCCGCGGGTGGACGCCTTTGCCATGGAAGTGGCCTCCACTGCAGCCAACAAACATCGTGAGTGTCAAAACAAGAAGTTGTTTGCCCTACAGCAGCGGCAGAAGAAACAGCCTGACCCCCATAACTCTGGCTTTGTAAAGAACCTCTCCTCCCGTCGCTTAACACCGCCCGAATCCTCTGTTCTCGCAAAAGGACATGGATTCAACATATCATCTGGTCCCGCCCTCCCAAAACTAGTCGCGGCTGTTGAAGATGCGATCCAGCACCTGGAGCCGCACGTCAGGGAAGAGGTCCGCCTGAAAGCGATTGGTGTCATCGCCAAGGTACCCCCCAAATTTCCGAGCAATCTGTCTCAACTGGAACGAAAAGCCCTACGCGGTCTCAGGGACGACACCGACATCGTCATACTCCCGGCAGACAAGGGCAACTCTACAGTGGTGATGGACCGACGCGACTACGAGGAGAAGGCGTCAGCCCTTTTGAGCAGTGGGGCGTATGAGAAGGTTCGCAAGGATCCGACTTCAAACACTCAGGCAACACTCAACAAAACCCTGGCAGAGATGTTCAAGCGGCATCCTGATTTCAAATGGCTTTACCTCCGCCTCATCTCCAGAAACGGCTCAGCTCCAGGTTTTTACGGGCTACCTAAAACTCACAAACCTGGCGTCCCCCTTCGGCCAATTGTAGACTTCACCCTGTCTCCTCTGCGACGTCTCTCTGACTACCTGCACAAGGTACTGGCGCCGCTCGCCGGCAGAACACCCACGCATGTACAGAATTCGCGGCATTTCGTCCAACTTGTCTCGAACCTTACCGTGGAGGAAGACGAAAGCCTAGTCTCGTTTGACGTGGTGTCGCTATTTACCTGCGTACCGGTTCCCCTTGCTGTGTCCGTTGCTCGCCGCGCACTCGAAAACGACCAAACGCTGCACGAGAGAACTCCACTCAACGTCGATGAGGTATGTCGCCTTCTCGACCTCTGTCTGCGCAGTACCTTTTTCACCTACAACGGAGAATTTTTCAAGCAAACAACCGGAACTGCTATGGGGGCATCAATTTCAGTCACAGTGGCTAACCTAACCATGGAAGACGTCGAAAGCCGGGCCCTCTCCTCCTTTAATCCCAAGCCAAAGTTATTCCTCCGTTATGTAGACGACTGCTTTTGTGTGGTGAAAACCTCAGAGATAGAAAACCTCCAGAGTCATCTAAATTCAGTTGAACCGGCCATACAATTTACTGTTGAACATGAACAGCAGGGCAGCCTGCCTTTTCTGGATGTCCTACTTACAAGGCACGACAAAGGCCTGCAGTCCTCGGTGCACAGGAAGCCAACCCACACAGGACGGTACCTACATTTCGATTCGAACCATCCCATCCCGCACAAAGCATCTGTCGTGACGTCATTACTGAAGAGAGCCGACTCCATATGTTCCTCAAGTGAAGATAAAAGGAAGGAGAAGAACCGAGTCATTTCTGACCTCCAAAAGAACGGCTACCCAAGCTCATTCATCCGGCGCATTATCAGGAAACAAGAAAGGCAAAACAAACTCCGGTCTATTATTTCCTCAGACGCACGCCAGAAGCGGAAACGTGTTTGCATCCCCTACGTGAGAGGCGTGAGCGAGACGCTCGGTCGCATTCTCGGAAAAGAAGGGGTGCTGACAACGCACAAACCGACCAGCACTATCGGTCGCCTTCTCCCCCGCCCAAAAAACCGGCAGCCCAGAGAAAAGGCCCAGGGCGTCGTGTACAAAATTCCGTGTTCCGTCTGCCCGGCGTCGTACATAGGGGAAACGAAGAACTTCGCGGAAAGGATGAACCAACACAAAGCGGACGTCCGTCACATGAATCGTCAACGCAGCGCCGTGGCCGAACACTGTGAAGGGTGTGACCACCCAATTGACTTCGACAGCACCATTGTATTGGAAACGGAAGCTAACCCACGCAGGAGGCTTCTACTCGAGTCGTGGCACATACAGCAAACACGAGAGAATGTTAATCGTTCCCTGGGGACTCTCCCCTCATCCTACGTCCATGGGCTGCGGCCATTGACCCGCAGGTCCTCCACACAGGGGCTTAAAAAGCCAAGCTGCGCTCGCCCGTAGTCACACCGTGAAGAAGGGGCCGAGCCGGTCCCGAAACGTCGTGTTTTTTTCCTGTATTTTACTTGGTTGGCGTCACTTACCTTCTCCTAACATTAAATTTCCCAACCAGACAGACTTCTGTCGAATGTTTTCTTTTTTTTCGTCTGAAATGTGTTGGAAAGTAAAAGCGTCGGGGCGCTTTTTCTTCGACAATTTGGGTGAACGATAAAACATGAAAACAGGGCAATGGTCACTTATATCTGCAGTGACCGTACCAGCGAGGTGCACAGCTATTTCAATATTTGTGATTAACAGATCAAGAGCAGAGGATGTGGACACTGTGACACGGGTTGGCGTCGTGATCAAATTTGTGAAACCAGTTGAAGTGAAACTTGTCACAAAATCATAGGTACTGGCGCTAGCGTCTAGCATGTTCAAATTAAAATCACCGCCACAAATTAGCTGACAATTATTCGCGCACGAATATTCCAAAAAGCTCTGAAAAAAATCAATAAACTGTCCATACCTGCCATTGGGGGGACGGTAAACAACGGCGAAGATTTCAAGGTTATGCTTAAGTGTTAAAATTTCATAGTCATTCGTAATCAGGCAGTACGCAGGTACAGGCTCATAATCCCAGGAATCATCAATATAGATGGCTACGCCTCCCCCACGGCGGCCATCACGATTAATGACGAAGCTTTTGTAACCATCAAGGTGAACCCTATCGCCGCCATCATAGTACCAAGTTTCGGTAATCATTATAACGTTATATTTAAATGAAAACTTGCTCAGTAGATCGACAATATCATCTTCTTTGTTTATAGCGGAGCGCGCATTGAAATGAAATACTGAGTTTTCTGATGGGAGAGGAGATCGAACACTGTGGGGAAAAACAAGCTCGAGGTAATTCATTTCAGGGAAGGCAAAGATGTAAGCCTAGTGGGCTGAACTGTCGGGGGTCGGCGGCGAGACTATCTTAACAAGGTCTTTCTCACTGATGATCTGAATACTTTGTGATGAGTCACTTTGGCGAGCGAAAATCTTCCCGTTTTGTGTCCAAACAGACTTCCAGCGTTGCTCCTTTTTACGTTTGATTGCCTGTCCAAGAAGCCGCTTCAGAGTTGGGCAGAGGTGCTCATTAATGTAAATGGCGTCCGTGCTGTCGAGTCCAATGCTTTCATTACTGATTCTGGCCTTCCTAGCTTTATAGAGAGTGGTGTCTCGTTTCGCGCGAGACTTGAATTTAACTACAATATTTGATGTGTTAGGTGTTCGAGTTGGAACACGGTGGCAGGCTTCAATATCGCACTCATTGATAGGCTCCTTGATGAGTCCTCCAATTTTGGATACAATTTGCAGAACATCCTCATTGTCAGTCTTCGCGACTCCTTTAATCTCCAGATTGGCAGATCTTGAATACTGTTCCAGACCTACCAGCTGATTTTCAAGGTCGCTAGTTTGCTTTCTAATTTAGAGCATTTAGCTTGTAGTACCTCGTTCTCTGCGGCTAGCATTGCATTTTTGGCAATTTCAGCCTGAAGGTTTTGCTTTAACTCCTCAATATCCTTATGTGCAAAATCCAGACTGTCAGTCATGTTCCTCTGCTCAGTCCGCAATTCCCGTATCTCATTGCGCAGGTCTCTTTCCAGTGATTCTCGTGCCGTTTTGATTTCCAGCTTCAATTCCTCTCTCAGCTTTACAAAATCATTTTTGAGCTCTTCCTTATATTTCGCAAGATCTTTAGTCATTGTTCAATCTGTTCCACGCAAAAGGAGCACTCAAAAACACCACAAAAACACCACTTGGCAGCAGCGACGAAAGATCAGGAAGAATGTAACAAATGTGCAACGTAACATGCAGTGCGAACACCAACCTGCAGCGGAAAAGCAGAGCGATGCTCATTCCATGCTCACAGCGGTTGTCGCCACTGCCAAGTGATGGTCCGGTTCCCGAGCGCGCCCTTTTGTAGCTGTTGGGATGACGTCACTGGCCGCGTAGCAGATAGCAGGTGTCGCTGATGCAGCCGATGTCAATGATGTCGAGGATGCAGCCGATACGTTTCCCAGCAGGCACACACGGCTGATGACAGTCACGGTTCCTGTAGCAGCTGCTGATAGTGAAAACACCACCAGTGCGAGCACCAACCCGCAGTCAGCTGATGGTATGTGGCAGTGCGTGTCACCCTTGAAGTATAGTGCACGGGTGGTGCGCTCTGAAGCCAGCCAACGTCGTCAACGTCTGACGGTGGCAGCAGTGTTTAGACGCTGTTGAACACGTGCGCGCACACGCATATAAATCTTTCCACTTCACCGCCCTTGGAAGCCAACGCTTACGCAGCGTGTCCGCCTCACTTCCTCAGCTGAGCCGCTGCTGCCGCTCACTAGCCGCAGCAAGCACCAAGTATTGATGAAATCGGAGAAAGCAGATCCAATTAGTGCGAAGCGCCGCGGTGTAATGGGAAGCGTTTCCTAGCCAGGTGATCACGTCATTGGCGCTTCGTGCTGTGTTGTCGTACCGTGCAGAGGAATAAAACTACAAATAAGAGAGACATTGAAGATAAGGAGAGACCATCTTGTGTTTTATGCCATGAAAACGAGGAGTACAGTTTGTCTGAAAATACTGCGGCACAATGCGACGAAAACACAAGAAAAAAAATGCGCAACATTTTACCGAAATAAAAGGAACATATTTATAGCCTTGTATCGCCATGTGGCAACGCTCTCTCTGCACAGCCAGTAACAAGTAATCTGTAAATGACAAGGCCAAATAAAAATAGCGGAACGCTTCTTCCCTGCACTTGAAGCACTAGCTTATAACAACCGTTACAAAAATAAATTTATTTCTTATCTTCAAGGCGGAGTAATTATGGCGTCTAATTCAAGATTGAACCAGTGTTTTCGCAAGCCAACTCGGTTTAACTACGTCAAACCACTTTTTCTGACGTTTTTGGTGGTCTCGTCTAGTAACCGCTTTTTTTTTCTGGTATTGTTGAGGGGTGCTCTTGCTTCACCTTGTTTTTATCTTTTGTTTACAAGGTTTATTGCTGGAACGACGTCCATGGCTGCCAGTACGTGGGTTCCCTGCAAGGCGTCCTCAAACACTACGAGGACGAGTGCACCTTCCATGCAGTCGAGTGCCCGCGCTGTGGCTACAGTGTTCCGCATGTGACCGTAGCGACGCACTACGTTAACGGATGCAGTGACGCCGCCCGCGCTGTTTCCACAACCGACAATCCGCACTCAAGAGGCGACCGCGTCTTTCGAACAAATGACGTCATCGCCGCCCTGGAGGAAATCAAGGCGCTACTTAGGGAGCCGTACCAGAACCAGCTGCCTGCAAAGGAGAGCCAGGTTAACCGACTCTCGGAGGACATGGCAAACCACGCTGCCCTCTTGAGCGAAATAATGGAAACACTAAGAGCCACGAATGGTAATTTGAATGACGGAGTCACACAACCTTCCGAAGGACCTTCACTGGCAGTGAGGGAACAGGTACAGCCGCAGCCCGAAGACCTCACCCCTCAACTGAGTGTCGGATCTAACGAAGAAGAGCGCCCAGAGGGCGAAACACCTTTGCCGTGGAGTTTCGAGAAGGGGCACATCCTGCGAAGACTGGAAGTGTTGGCCAGCCAATCACTCGCTTACCTCGAAGACGGGTACCCGACAGCCGTCCAGCATGTGAAGCGGCCTGTTCCTTGGTGGGAAGACGTTCCTGATTCTTGCAGTAGCGACATCGACGAAGACTTACATGTCTACTCTTTTGAGAGAAGTCGTGAAGAGAATAGGCGTGCCTGCTACTCCTTGAAAGTGAAAAATGCTCGCGGCCTTTACACCCAGACTCCAGAGTTTAAAACGGTCCTGACAGTGAAAAAGTGGCACTGGAAAGACATTTACCTCAGAGTCGCTTTGGGAGCGTGTGACTAACTCTTGGTCATCCGTTTTAGCTTTGAAGGCACACTCCATACGTCTTGTTTGGCGTCACGAGTCGGGGGCGTGAAAATCTGGAATAAAGACCGATTAAGAGTGTTTGTTTCTTGGAAGAGGTAGATGTTCCAGAGCTCCTTGTTGAGGGTTGGCAGCAAGAATTCTTCCGCAGTTGGTCGCACCTCAAATCA
This sequence comes from Amblyomma mixtum, assembly GCF_055824585.1. Classification (NCBI taxonomy): domain Eukaryota; kingdom Metazoa; phylum Arthropoda; class Arachnida; order Ixodida; family Ixodidae; genus Amblyomma; species Amblyomma mixtum. The sequence continues at coordinate 115,263,126 of NC_143018.1, forward strand.
AATGGCTTTATTTATTTATTCATTATTCCTCAAAGGTCCAGAAGGACATTACATGAGGGGTGGGCTGACAAAATTCTATTATTTTGGACACAGATGATCTTCGATGGCGGATTTGAAAAGGACTGGATTGATGATGGTCGCCACCTCGGATGGAAGGTCATTCCAGTCGTTGGCTGTTCTAGGAAAGAAAGACTGCTGATATGTTACAGTACGAGATTTCTCGGGGTAGACAGCGTTTGGGTGGGAGTGAGACCGAGATCAGCTTCCATGTCTTCGTGGGGGACACTTAACACCTATGACCTCGTTAGCATTGTATCCACAACCGGTGTCTTGAACACCTCGTATATGTATATGTTTTCGAATAATTGTGTTATGTCGGAGTTATGGAGTATTTACGCGTGCTTGTACGTTTTTCCCGTAACTTACGGATTTGTCACTTGCCAGGATCAGTTGGCGACAAATGTATGAAGGGTCCTGCCCCTAAATCTCTTTAGCCATCGCTACATGCTGGAAGAAAAGCAAATAAAGTCAAAGGGTTCTGCAAGAACTACTACAGATGAAGAGCGTGCGAGTCGTTTCTCCTGCGAGCGTTGTGAAGTTTAAGGGCTTATTCGCTAGTTGGTAACAAACAGCTATATAGTGCGTCCATGCGTTGTCTTTTTATTGTTTTATGTACAAATAAATCCTAATTATGGTCTATCATTATGGCTTGAGGACTTCTTCACGAGTTTTCATTTCGCTGAAAAATATCGCTTCCATTCTGTCTCCATCAGTGTGTTGGTGTTCCCAGTGGCTTTCTAGTGTTGTGTTCACTCCGCCTTTGTGGTATTTGTCTTTGTTTTGTTTTTATGGTTACGTTTTAGTTCTGAAACTGCATGCTTTTGCCACGAGCGTTTGACTCTTATTTTGATATGATCGCTTTCTTGTGCAAGTACATCCCGACTGTAGCGGTACGGCCTCAGCTTCCTGTGTGTCTGGTATTCTCGCATGTGCGCGTACTTATCACGTGGTTTCCTTTGATCACTGTGGTGTTTCGCAGGACGATACATCGATGAAGACTAGTGCGTGGCCCCAGGCCCACGCCCAAAGGAAAGCCTCGTTTATTGCAACCTGACAAGTATATATACAGACACTGAGTACGTCACGCATGCGCCGAGCATCACAAGAGTACACGTGCACTTGCTACGATAGATACTATCACACGAGGATCGATAACGCCACATCTTCCCTTTCCCTTTGAGAAAACTAAAGCAGCAACTTGCGAAACAAAATACAACAACGATTCAATGGTTCTATGATCGGCATTCACAAACACCGTACCGTTCCGGCTTTCTTACTATTCGACCAAAGCGTGTGACATGTTCACCCTGTACCGCAGGCGAAGAGGTTTCTGGCGGCGGCTGCAACGGATCACTTGAGAGAGCTTCCGTTCCGTTCTCCTCCGGACCGTCTGGGACAGTTTGTGCAATAGAAACAGAGTTTCCGTTCTCCTCTGTACCGTCTAGGCTGGACAGAAATTCATACTCCCTGTCCATGGAATCCGAGACTCTGTTTGGCGCCTGCTTGATTAGCGCTCGCCGGTTTCGTTCAATCTGGCCCCCGCTCTCCAAAAGCACAATATACGAGCGTGGCCGCTTTGCGCGCTGAAGCACCACACCTTCCCGCCTGTAGTCCTTGACCCAAACAGAATCACCTGGCACCAACGGTAACATATGTCGGGCAGCATGCCGGCGATCATAATTTTGCCGCTGAGTCTCCCTGAAAGGTGCGTCTTTTGCCCGTGCTTCTGAGAGATTGGGGGTCTTGGGTGCCAGCTTCTTTGGGTGGAGAGGCAAGGTAGTGCGAAGGTGCCGCCCCATGAGTAGCTCTGCTGGCGTTTTTCCTAGGGATCCCGGCGTGTCCCTGTATGCTAACAAAGCCAGATGTAGGTCACTAGATTTTAGCAACAGCTCTTTCACAGTTTTTACCATTCTTTCTGCCTCCCCATTTGCCTGCTGGTACCTAGGGCTACACGTCACACGTTTGAATCCGTAACAGTTCGCGAACTGGCTGAACTCCTGGCTGACAAATTGAGCACCGTTATCGGTTACCAGCGTTTCCGGTATACCGTGGGTAAAAAACACCTTCTTGAGATGATAAATAACTTCTGTGCTGTTAAGAGAGGTCAGTGGACACAATTCTGGAAATCGAGATAAGTAATCAACTATGACCAAGTAGTTACAGCCTCTCACATGGCAGATATCAGCGGCATCCTTTGCCATGGCCGAAAAGGTGTCTCAGTCCGGATCATTGGCTCGCACGGCTGGAAGCGAAATTGGGAACACGTGCGGCAGTCGGCAATGAATACCGCAAGCTGAGCGCTTAAACCTGGCCACCACACGGACTCCCTTGCCCTTGCTCTACACCTTACAACACCCTGGTGGCCCTCATGAAGCAGTTTTAACATTCTGCTTCTAAGGCAGTGTGGCACTACAATGCGAGTGACGTGCATGAGGACACCTTTACATATGCTCAGAACGGCGCGATCCTGCCAATAGGGCCTCAAAACGGCCGATAACGAATGTAGACTAGGCCACCCCTCACGGACGTAGCGGCACAACGTACGACAAGTCTCGTCCTTCGCCTGTTCTTCGGCTACTAGCCCGAAGTGCTGCGACTCGCTCAGCTCAGATTACACGCCGGCAACGTAACAGTTGACTTCTTGGACCGAAAGAAAGTTCTTCGTCTTTTGGCCTGCCACTGGTGCTCTGGAGAGTGCATCAGCTATTTCGAGATTTTTGCCCGGGACATACTGCACCTCAAAGCTGAACCGCATTAGCCGCATTCTGAACCTTTGAATGCGAGGCGGAACCAGGTCAAGTGGAGTCTTTCCTAGCAAAGTAACGAACGGTTTGTGGTCTGTTTCTACAGTAATGTGCAGTCCACGCACATAGCTTTCGAGACGTTCTGCGGCCCATGTTATAGCTAAAGTCTCCTTCTCAATTTGCGCATAGCGCATCTCAGTTGGTGTCAATGACCTTGAGACGAAAACAACTGGCCGCTTTTCTTTATTCGGTTGTACTTGCAGTAAAACTGCTCCTAGGCCGTACGAGGAAGCATCTGCAGAAATAATCGTTGGACGTTGTGCATCAAACTTAGCCATACACCTATCTGAGCAGATAGCACTCTTCACGCTATCAAAAGCTATCTGCTGAGGCGCTACCCAGACCCACTCAGTGTTCTTTTGCAACAGTTGAGGCAAAGACGTCGTTCGCTCAGCCAAGTCTGGAATGAATCGTGAACAATGATTAGCAAGACCTAAAAACCTGCGCATTTCTGCAGCGTTCGATGGCGGCTTTAGATCTGCAATTGCGCGAACCTTCGCTGGGTCCGGGCGTATGCCCTCTTGGCTCACGCGGCAGCCAAGAAAACAAAGCTCTTTTACACTGAACTGACACTTTTCTTTGTTTAGGGTCTGTAAGGAGATAGCGCCACCCAGCGGCGTTCGTGAGGAGAAGAAGACAAAGCACGAGGAGCGCGTGCGGAGGGCTACGCCGGGAGAGGTCGATTACGTGGGAGAAAAGAGAAGAGCGCGGTGGACGACGGACGTGGACGAGTTCTGCTGGCTCCCCGAGTTCCGGGCTTGAGCCTCAGCCGCAGACGTCCGGGCCACCAGACCTGGACATCCATCGTCGAGACCTCAACCACCAGGCCCAGGCGCCACTCTTCTCCGTCCATCCGTCAGCTGCTCCACACAGGCCGCTTCTGGCGCCTACGTGACTTTTCCGGGATACCAGACCTGGGAACCGTGCTGGGAGCCCACAGACGCCGACGCTGCGGTAGCGTTGCATCGACATTGGATTACCCAGAGACTCCCTGACTGACCGACACCCAGCCAGTCCTCCCCGCTCGTTGCTCGAATAAGACAAGTAGTGTGACTTTCCTCTTTGACTTTCTTTTTTCTGCATTTTTCGTAAGCACTTTGTTCTGTTCCCCCGTGTATTTTTCCCGTGTGTTGCTGCCTTGCTCTCTTGTTCCTTTCCTTTTTTCTCGCTCATATTGAAATTGGTTTCCTTTCCGATAAAAGCCGCCTCGTTTATTGTTTGTACTTTTGTGTTTGTTTAAAATAAGACCTGCATTCTCACAGATCCTCACAAATTTGGCGTCCACTACGACAGGACGAGGTCGGTTTTTATTTATTTGCCTGTTGTGTTAATTTAGGAACAATATGAGCGCTTCAGATTTGGTTGCTTTAGGCGAGCGCATGGGCTTGTGCGGCGCGGAGTTACGAGCGTGGGTGGAGGACGAGCTTCGTAAGGCACGGGAAGAGAGAGCCGCTGAGCGTGAAGCTGCGAAGCAGAAGCTGGAGTTAGAGGCACGGAATTTGGAGTTAGAGGCACGGAATTTGGAGACGGGGCGTGAAGCTGCGAGGGAACGTTTGGAGTTAGAGGCGCAGAACTTGCAGCTACAAATAAGGCTCAAGGAGGATGGCGCAAATCCTCCGAGTGACCGTGGAGAGCGTAGCGTCTCATCGACCATCTCCATTAACCCGCACAGCCTCATACCACAGTTCAATGAGGCGCGGGATGACCTCGATGCCTACTTAAAGAGGTTTGAGCATGTGGCCACGGGGCAGGGCTGGCCAAAAGAAAAGTGGGCAACGGCGTTGAGCTTGTGCCTTGGCGGCGAAGCACTTAGGGTCTTCGGTCGGCTCTCGCCTGAGGATTCCGTGGATTATGACAAAGCGAAGCTTGCTTTGCTTCAGAGGTTTAGGTTCACCGCGGAAGGGTACCGAGAGAAGTTTCGCCAGAGCAAGCCCCAGGATGGAGAAACGGCCTCGCAATATGCTGCCAGGTTGTTTAGTTTCTTTGACCGTTGGGTCGAGATGCGGGGAGAAGGCCGCACTTTTGAGGTGGTTCGCGAGATGGTCGTGAGCGAGCAATTTCTGAACAACTGTCATTCTCGTTTAGCCCTGTTCTTACGTGAGCGGGAGGGTAAGACAGTTTCCAAGCTGGCGGAGGCTGCCGATCATTTTCTCGAAGCACAGCGGCAAAATAACTTGTTGTTCTTTAAAGAGGAGGGGGAGCACACGATAGTTAAAGCCAAGGACGAGGTTTCATGTTCACAATCCCGCCTTCGGTGTTTTCTTTGTGACAAGACTGGGCACAAGGCGTCGGATTGTCGGAAAAAGCCGAAGCAATTGTATTGCACCTGGTGCCGCGAGGTAGGACATGATGCCCAGTCATGCAAAGCTAAGAGACCAGGAGATCGTGAGGAGTCCTCCTGTTGCATGACACCTCGATATTCACATCCCGATAACCCTGCAGAGGTAACGCGCGTAGAGGGCCGGTTGGGGGAGATGGTCTGTCCTTCCAACCCGGTGGAAACTGCTATGCCCGTGGGGCACGGTGAGGAGTTCGGCCAGCCTGGTTCGGTATTACGGGATACGGGCAGCACCGGTATTGTTGTGCGTGAGTCTCTTGTACCGCCAGCGGCACTAACAGGGAAAAAGGCTACATTATTCTTGGCCAATGGGACCCGTGTAGAAGTTCCGGAAGCGGAGGTGGTGATTTCTTCTCCATACTTCTCGGGTAAGGCCATCGCGCGCTGCTTGTCTACACCCTTGTACGACATTATAATAGGCAATGTCCCCGGGGCTAAACCTCCATTCTCTGTCGACCCGCCAGTTCTAACTGATCAGGCAGTTTCCCTTGCCATGACGAGTTCGGTCGATGTTCCTTCCCTCACGATGACAGCAAAGGTTTCAGAGAGTAGTAAAAGCCCCACTCTGAACATACTCCACTTGTCACGGCCGGAGTTTCGCCACAAACAGGAAGAAGACCCGACCTTAGAGGTGTGTCGCAGGAAGTTGGGGCAAATATTTCGTGGCAAGGGACAGACCGCCCACTCTTTTGACACAGATGACGGTGTTCTTTTCCGAACATACCAAGTGTGTCCCGGCCAAGTCGTTGAGCAAGCGGTGGTACCGAAGGGCTTACGCACGCAAGTCCTTAAGCTGGCGCATAAGAGTGCATTATCCGGCCATCAAGGAATACGGAAAACAATAGCAAGGGTGCTCAGTGAGTTTTATTGGCCCGGTGTACAGGCTGACATTAAGAGTTATGTCAGATCGTGTGCGAAGTGCCAACCGACTGTGTCAAAGGAAAGGGAGAACAAAGTAAATGACGCCGTTGTTCCATCGGTGCCGGCGGACAACGGCCGGCACAGAGTGTATAACATCGTAGGACGGGGATATTTAAAACCATGGTGGAGACCGAGGTCGGTCTGGAGAAACCGGTTTCACAAAGGAAAACGGAAGTACTAGTTGAAAGAGTTCTCGCGACGGTGAAGTGGTTTGATGTGAAGAATGGAATACGGAAGAATGTAGCCCACACCCGTTCTTGTTGGCATTGTCTGTGTTTGTTCATGTTTGTTTTTGAGTGTCGGCTATCTACTTTTGTTCCCTTCCGTGTTTCTTCGCCCTCTATGGACGCTTTACGTTGACATTTCATATACTCTCTGTGCTGTGTGTGCGAATGTCTGTGGACGCTTCGAGCATTGACGATCATCGTATTATGTGTGGCGTGTAGTGTGCGCGCTGTGGTGCGGTGTTCTGTGTTGCGATCGTCGAACGCGTCAGGTGTCGCTCTCCTGAAGTTGAGTTCTTTCCCTTGGAAAAAACTTCCGAAGAGGGGGCCTTCTGTAAGGAGATAGCGCCACCCAGCGGCGTTCGTGAGGAGAAGACAAAGCACGAGGAGCGCGTGCGGAGGGGTACGCCGGGAGAGGTCGAAGAGGATTACGTGGGAGAGAAGAGAAGAGCGCGGTGGACGACGGACGTGGACGAGTTCTGCTGGCTCCCCGAGTTCCGGGCTTGGGCCTCAGCCGCAGACGTCCGGGCCACCAGACCTGGACATCCATCGTCGAGACCTCAACCACCAGGCCCAGGCGCCACTCTTCTCCGTCCATCCGTCAGCTGCTCCACACAGGCCGCTTCTGGCGCCTACGTGACTTTTCCGGGATGCCAGACCTGGTTACCGTGCTGGGAGCCCACAGACGCCGACGCTGCGGTAGCGTTGCATCGACATTGGAACACCCAGAGACTCCCTGACTGCCCGACACCCAGCCAGTCCTCCCCGCTCGTTGCTCGAATAAGACAAGTAGTGTGACTTTCCTCTTTGACTTTCTTTTTTCTGCATTTTTCGTAAGCACTTTGTTCTGTTCCCCCGTGTGTTTTTCCCGTGTGTTGCTGCCTTGCTCTCTTGTTCCTTTCCTTTTTTCTCGCTCATATTGAAATTGGTTTCCTTTCCGATAAAAGCCGCCTCGTTTATTGTTTCTACTTTTGTGTTTGTTTAAAATAAGACCTGCAATCTCACAGATCCTCACAGGGTCACACCGTTTTCGGTCAAGCGTTCCAAGGTACGAAACAACCGTTCGTCGTGTTCCTTCTGAGTAGAGCCAAAGACAAGGACATCGTCCATTAAGTTCACGACGCCCGGAATTCCCTCAAGAATCCTGCACATTTGGTTTTGGAAATACTCCGGAGCCGAAGTTATGCCAAATGGTAGCCGCTCAAAGCAATAACGGCCAAACGGAGTAATGACGGTTGTGAGCGGCTGCAATTCTTTTGCTAACCTCACTTGATGGAAACCAGAGTTTGCGTCGAGTTTGGAAAACTTGACGGCACCGCTGAGCAACCCGAGTGTCTCATCGACAGTTGGAAGCACAAACCGTTCGCGTTGCACTGATTTGTTCAGTTGAGTAAGGTCAACGCATATTCGCACTTGTCCTGACGGCTTCAAGACGGGCACTATGCCAGCACACCACTCCGTAGGCCCTTGAACTTTGCGAATGACCCCATTATTTTCCATCTCTTCCAGCTCTTGTTTTACGCCGTCTCGCAGCGGGATGGGTATGCGACGAGCAGTGTGAATGGCATAGGGCACGGCATCTGGTTTAAGACGAATACAGTATTCGCCTTTCATGGTCCCCAGACCGCGGAACAAGGAACCAAACCGCGTCTGCACTACCTGATGAACTGATGCTTCGTCCACAAATTTAACTATTCCCAGGGCTTCTATTGCGGGTAAGCCAAGAATCGCATTGCTCACCGAATCGACAACGAACACATCCTGTCTAACCGAAGCACGCTTCCACAGAATGTCGGCAGTAAACTTTCCCTTCAAGTTCAACTTGTCACCGCCTGGTCCCATCAGAATAACATCAGTAGGCTGTAGTACCTTCGGCAGCGCTGGAAACGACCCTGGGACAACATTTACCTCAGCTCCCGTGTCAACTTTCGCCGAAACAACTGCACCATTAATACCAATCTGAACAAAGCGAGCCTTTGCAGATGACACAGCCAAATCTCCCACGGAAAATGTCACACAGTTCATGTTCGGTTGCTCACCCCGAGGACTGCAGATGCCTACCTCTGAAAGCCATGCTTCGGGTTCCGTGGTCCTGTGTGCCCTTGAGCAGACAGCTCCCAAATGTCCCCGGCGCTGGCACACGTAGCACAGTGCTCCTCTGGCAGGGCACGACGACCTCGAATGAGGGCCCCTACCGCGAGCGGTACACGTCTGGTGATCTGGACGTCTCTGGTTCGATGTCCGCCTATGAACAGTGTCGACTTCAGCCCTCGTCAGGAACTCATGCTCTTCGCGGTCCACAACGCTCCGAAGATCCTGCTGCTGTCGCTGCAAAGCTTCTTTCAGGCGTGCCTTGGTGAGAGCACTTTTTAGAGTCAGCGCCGCATCCATTTGAAGAGCTTCCGACAACTTTGCGTCCCGTAGTCCAACTACAAACCGGTCGAGAATCATCCGCTCTTTCATCTCCCCGTAGTCGCATCTATAGGCCAGCGTATGTAACTCTGTAACATACTGATCTACAGACTCGCCTGGTTCTTGGTGGCGGCGATGGAAGCACGCACTTTCGTAGACTAAGTTCCTTGTGGCGACAAAATGGGTGTCGAACTGTGTCTTCACCACGTCGTATTTCTTCGAGTCTTCCTCGGACAAGTTGAAAGTCTTGAAAATGTTGCGTGCCTGTCGTCCCATCGTGTACAGCAACGTACGCACCTGAGCCTCTTGAGTTCGCTCATTAAGTCCTGAGGCGAATCGGTAGTCATCGAATTCTTGTATCCACCCAGGCCACTCGGACGTCTTGTCGAAGTTGAAGCTCTCTGGCGGCTGCACCAAAAAAGGCTGAGACGAAACCTTCGTTTCTTCCATTTTCTGGGCTGTTATCCGGCTGGTATACGATGCTGCTGGCGGCCGGCCACAGGCGGTAACCTTACGTCTGCCGTGGGTCCCGTATAACCTGGACAACCACTTCTGACACCATGTGGTGTTTCGCAGGACGACACATCGATGAAGACTAGTGCGTGGCCCCCAGGCCCACGCCCAAAGGAAAGCCTCGTTTATTGCAACCTGACAAGTATATATACAGACACTGAGTACGTCACGCATGCGCCGAGCATCACAAGAGTACACGTGCACTTGCTACGATAGATAATATCACACGAGGATCGATAACGCCACAACCACGTCATTTTTCTTGCTGTTGGCGGATGAGCGGTCGGATTTTGCGTTCCCGCGTTTTTTTTCAAGTGATGTTCTTACCTTGTACAGGTTCCGGTCTGTTTGCTCCAATAAAGCAGACATTATTTTCAACACTGCTCCTATCTTCTGTTTCTTCGTCGCTCTTTTTTTGGGGCGGCGTACTGTTTGTGGATGAATTACCGACTAGCGCAGAAGAAGATATTGATGCATCTTGCGATAATACAATCGTTCTTTCACGCTATGGAGGCAGCGATGAGGAGCCTTATTGGCGATGACCAGGTAAAGAAACTCGCGGAACGCCTAAGAAGTGGCGCTCCGTTGTAGCCGAGTGGGTTCTGCGTTCTGCTGTTGACTGGTCACGGGTTACATCGAGGACGCATCGACCGTACATCGATGGAGGTGAAGTAAAAAAGCGCTCGTTTTCTGAGCGATGTCTGCGCACGTAATTAATCACAGGGGGTCTAATTGTATCCGCCACCACTGCTACGCGTCTCTCAAAGCCACTGAGTCTCTCCGGGACGATAAACGCCACAATTTACAATCATACAAAAAAACTCTTTAAACCACGTATATGAACGCAAATCCTGCCATGCCAAATTGCCTTCTATGCTGCTTTAATTTTCTACGTACTTTATTTTTTTTTAGTCGCCTATATAGTGGTGCATGACCATGAAAACTACCATGAAATCAGGTTTCAGCTTCAAGGCTTTGATCGAGCCTGTAAGGTTAGATCACTTCATCTACGATAATAGCTTCCAAAGGCCAAGCAGACTACAAAAAAATCTTTCCTGCTGCTTCATTCTGTCACTCAAGCTCACGTCGTACCAGCGCGATTGGCTACGCTGGTTCAACGGCTGCACGGGCAGCCGGTGAATAAATGACATGTTGACTGTCGTGCCGTGAATACCCTAGCTTTCACCTGGTAATTACTTGCGCAATAGTGCGGACGGAAATGAAAATTCTGCATCAACGATATCATCATACAAAATGGCACAGTCCACATTTTCAAGTAAATATCCAGCATTTGCTTAGTACGACCGAAATATAATATTGGAAAAGTTGTGAGAATCTACACATCTAGTTATAAGCTGTCTTGGTCGTGGTAAGAACTGAAAACTTCAACAATGGTCAGTAGTTTCATCTTACCAGCATTGGCGCAGGAGTTCATATCACGCCTATACAAAACGTCATTGTTCTAGACTGTTAAGCTAATCTACAAGATGCATGTATAATGTTTTTGATAATGAACGATTCGAGCAAAATTATATAAACGTAACTGTCTTGCTTTTCAGAACAATAATGAAGTGACCGCCTATTACTAGTTGGTCCTTCAAGACATGAGAGGCGCCAGGATAGTTTTCACAGGAGACCTTAATTGGCACGCAAACAAGTTTGGAGGGCGATTACTACGCCTACTATGACCTCAGCCTTGAGTTGAATAAAAACGGCTTCCGTGATTTCAGAACTTTGGTGCGGTATCATTGAGCTCTTTATGCTTACGCTGCTTTAAATAAGAGTGGCGCAGCAACCTCGAGGGCGCTGTCTTTTGGTAATGGTCCTGTTGTGTAGCCAGGAAGGCAGGGGAGCCCACCTGACTTTATCCAAGTCTCTGTTGCAGCAGTGAGATCGTGTTGCAGAGAGGAAGGCAAGAAAATCCTCAAAAGGAAGAGGAAAGGAGGTTGCGAAACGAGTGCGACACCATGGGCGCATCATTCTCTTCTTATCTCCAAAATAAATCAAATAGCCCGCAAGAATGTTCTGCTAAGTCAGAAGACTGTTGCCATAAATGTACACGTGCACTAGGCAGTACTAGCTGAAAGAAATAAACGTCACAGATTACACGCAGCGCACGCGAGTCTGTGCCTTTAGCATCAAGATTTCGCTATCTGATTGCCTCGTGAACTTTCGGTGTGTATTTTTTTTTCCTTTTCGGCTGTCAACGCTTTGCGTAGTTGGACCTTGCAATAGTGACAGCAACCATGTGTAGGCAGTTACCGATACCTAACCCTTCGCTCTGCCATGCACGCTGCCTTGTCGGACCCCAAAACAGGAATGCTGCTGCGGCTGAGCCCCGGACACATCCTCGGCGCCAAATGAAGACCAACCCGGTGAACCAAGCAAACTTTGCATCCTTACGCGTGCTCGTTGTGTGATCTGATTCCTGAATGCACTGTCTTGCTGCCTTGCGGCCATGCCCTTTGCGAAGCATGCAAGAAGGGAAGTCTCCAAGATAGCGTCGGCGGCGTCTGTCCTCTGGACCAGGAACGCTTCGACGAAAACGTGTGCCCGAAAATCTTCTCCCGCCGAATGAAGTCGCGAAGCTCAAGATGTGTGTGCTGCACCTAATTATTTCTTTCCTTATGATTAAACGTTTCATTTACGAAGCATGTATTCGTACGTGCATGAGCGTGAAGGTGTGTTTGTGCGCGCACGTAAATTCTTTTACCCTAATGTGCACGATGCCTGCAGCCGTAACGTAGAATAACTCTGAAGCCTTTTCTAAATTTTTCGGCTTTCACGTCGGTTAATTAGGCGCTGGTCGAGGTTCGAGCTTCGGTAAATAGCGCCGTAGTCGCATATAGGTGCCTTGAACCCACGTTATACCGGCGCAATGTTGGCGAACAGGTCCGCTGTGAAAGGCAGTGCGCACGTTTTATTCACTTATCGACACCTACTCCGTGGAGAGCGCCGTAAAAGTAGGCGGTAGGATGGTTTGACAGAATATCGGGAAGCTATCTCAGGAGTCAAAAGATCTGATTAAGAAAAGGCAAAGAATAAGGACGTCTAACTCCATAGACACAATAGAACTAGTAGACTGTCAAGGTTAATAAATAAGTGCAAGGTAGCTGACATCACGAAGTTTAACATGAAGAAAATCGAGTTTGCTCTAAAGAGGGAATGTAGCCTAAAAGCAGTGAAGAGAAAACTAGGCATAGGTAAAAACCAGGCGTATGCGCTAAGAGAAAAAGAGGGCAATGTCATTAGCAATATGAATAACATAGTTAAAGTAGCCGAAGAGTTTTACACAAATCTATACAGTACCGATTGAAATCAGAATGTTACTGAGAGAGACAATAGAGCAGAGCAATGGGCCATCCGGCCAATAACGAAGGAGGAAGTAAAGAAAAGCCTTAGGAGCAATGCAAAAGGGGAAAGCACCTGGTGAGGATCAGATAACAGCCGATTTGTTGAAGGATGAAGGAGAGATTGTGCTCGAAGAACTATCCACCTTGTATACGCAATGCCTTGTGACCTCGAGCGTACCTAGTCCTAGCACAAACGCTAACATTCTCTTCATGTTATGTAAAACTGTGCGATCAAAATGCGCTCTTTTTGCCGTACACCTTGCTTTATTAAATAAAATACGCAGAGTGGTACATGAGCGGAGAGAAGAGCGTACGAGCTAAGTCTTGGTACAACCATTTTCTCGATACTGAAAACCGGAAATCGTGGTAGAAAAAAACAAGTAGGAAACGAACAGAGAAGTACAACCGCATGCATTAAGCCCGACAAAAAGGGGCTTTCAGAAACATTTGAAGACGCAGTAACATTCGGTAAAACATAAGCTCACTTGACTTGCAAGAATGCATGCCCTATTGGACGTATAACGTCGCGGAAAAAGATGAAACGTAAAACTACCTATCTGACATGCAGGTAATTAAACGAAGGCCATCATCGTTTGCAGACCATAACAGGTAATCAGATAAGAAAGATATAAAACATGATCTCACACAGAAGTAGCGAAACTTTTTGAAAAGCTGGATATAAAATACTATAGAGTTAATATTCTCGAGTACATAAGGAATTTTAGTGGGGAGAGACAGATTTCAGGCGGTCGCCGTGCCCATAATCGATATACCATAAGGGACACGTGTCTGAGAATAGTGCAGAAGAGTTTGCACGCGGTCTTTTCCAGTAATGTGCCCTCTTATTAAGGACCCTCGAAGAGACGCCAATGCGCCTGAGTGGCCTAGGTGTACACGCCACACCAGCGTATTGAGCAATAAAACATGATATATGAGATATGAAAATGGAAACAAGCACGATGAGTGGGTAATAACAAAAAACACGTGGATGGGCGAAAAGAGGAAACAGGGTAAAGGAGTAAAACATAGCCTGAAATAGTTAGACAGGCACGGCGAAAAAAAAATCGGCAAAAGCGAAATAGACGGCGTACTGACATACTTAGTCACTAGTATTAATATCGTGAAACGCTTCTGCGACCCCACTTTTTATATTGTGTTTAGACCTGAACAAAAGGTAATGTTTCCAAATGAATGTTTACAAGGAACCTTTTCTTACCGTGACCCTTACATTTTAATCGCTTACAAAGGGGTGCTAAGTGGCCTCCAGGATTATTCTCTATTTGCAGCCTGTGTTGACATGCCCCTTCATTAATCATATACCAGCCAGTCCAATGTAGAACCTGTCGGAAGTGAGGGGAACTTTCTGCGCAACTTCTGAAACACACTTGTGAACTTCTTATCGCTCATCTGGGTACATTGCGGTCTATTCTTTTTTACATTACTCGTCAAACGGGCACATACTTCGAAGTTTACACAGCGGAGAGAAAACAATCTTGACCGCTTGAAGGCTTGCCACTTTTTTGATGTTACGTGAAACGCGATGAATGTAGGGCATAAGCTCCACCGCTCCTTTCTTGGCAATCTCTTTCGGCTCGCTAGCGGAACGGAAGCGCTGCAATTGCTGATTGTATTTTTTTTTCTTTTTCATCATCATAAGAAATTTTCCAGGGCGTTCTGGCACTGTCTTTACCTTTCGCTCATACACCCGCTTTATGTTGTTTTCTTCCATTTTTACATGTCATATAATGTTTTAGTCCACCATCGTCTCCTTTACTCCGGTTGAACGTCGTTTGTAATTCGGCCATCCACGTAGGCTATCACATTTTATTCTCTCACCTTCGCCTTTGCTGTCGATTCTGATCAATTTTTATGGCGCTAGATCATCTGTGGCTGAAGAGCCCAATGGCACAAAGTTGCTTTGTCTATTCAGGTTGGTGTCACAGACACATTTTCCGAACATTTCACGCCAGCCATCGTGGGTTGGCTTGTCGAGTATGTATCTGGCGTGCGCAGTGCAGTGGAGCGCTCTCGCATCAGTATAAATAAGCTGTCGGGAAGCTTCAAATAGAGCCCAGCATGTTATCGATTGCCTTCAGTACGATCCGCACCTGATGCAATCAGTTATACAAGCTTTGACGAATTCTATCGGCCCAGGTTCACGACATAGATAACCGATCGGATGCTTCCAGATTGAAATTAGAATGTATATAGGGAAAACAGAGCTATAACTAACAGGCTATAAAATCAGTGAGCCTTTAAAGCAGCGTCAAAGTGAGGGCAGACATGCAGAAAAAGTGATAACTACTTGGCTTTTTGGAGTCATCGCAAAAGACGCAAGTTGTTTCCGGATAAGAGCTGAAATCGACGCCTACCGCCACATATCTCTATCTACCATCTGCTTTGAAAAGCAATACCAGCACGGGCTGCGCGGCAAACCAGTGATCACGAACTTCATGCCGAAGTAACGTTAATGCGACTCGCTAGAAGAAACCACCAGGCTGGAGTTGAATCGATTTTAGTGCATAATTCTTCGTTCAGAAAATTTGCTTCCTTTGTTATTTAAGAAAAAGTGGCGGCTCCGGGCGACATGAACATAAACAAAATACTTGCGGCTTTCTTGCTTGCGCGAAAATCGAGCACAGAAGGAAGGCGCTCTTTGCGTATAAAAGAAGAGTTATTAGTGCGTCAAGTAGCGGCGCCGAAGTTACATCATCACCGTACCACAAAGCTGGCTTCACCGAAGGCACTCAATTTGCTTGAGATGCAGCATCTACCACCGACTACGATGGGTGAGAAGTGAAAGCAAAGACCATTTCTTTAATGAAGCTTGGCAAAGGGCGTAGATTGAGGCGCTCATCATTGACTGCAAGTAAGCACAGGTTCTTCAGTGCCGGTGCCAAGTGCAACACGTGTAGATCCGTCAGCGCCCTTCGCTCCTCAGCAACCTGCCCGTCACCCTGGTCGGGTGCCGGCCCAAAGCTACCGAATATGCACTCTTTCACCCATCACTGAGCAGCCATGCCAGTACCTGGGAGACGGTGGGGAGCCACATGGCTTCACTTAGATCCAACACGATGTCACGGGGTCGTACTTGTATACATCTGCCAAGTAGGTCTGCAGCACATCGCTGTACCCTCCGAAAATGTACAGCTCTTCGTTATACACGAAGGCTGAATGACCTCGCCGACACACAGGACGAACTCCTTGTACCTGTGGGCGTTCCCATGAAGAGGTGGTCGTCTCTACGTAGTATAAGGAGTTGTCTACGCGAGTGGCGTGGAAAGGGTCAGCTAGGCTGCCTCTAAACACATACATGCGGGTCCCGATGGCAGACGCAGTGCGGAAAGCACGCCGAACGGGCGCTTCTCCGCTGGTGGGGACACGATGCCACTGCAGGGTTTCCAAGTCAAGGACCCGCATATATTCCGAATGATCCAAGACGCCGAAGATATACATGCGGTGACCCACAACGCAAGGTGCCTTGCCGTAAATCGATGTCGGCACCTCACCGGCCACCTCCGGGCGGCTGCATGTCATGGTGCTTGTGTCGAAGCGGTAGAGGACACTCGGAGATGGCCAACTGTGTGGGCCGCCCCACAGATACGCGCAGTGGCCGTACGCTACAGCTGTGTGGCGGGAAATGTTAATCGGCCCGGCGTCGGGAAGTGGCGTCTGCACCACATCCCAGCGGTGCGACGCGGGGAACACGCGGACCAAGTTCCATGCCGTGTGGCAACTGTCGAATGAGTAGACCTTGCCGTTGATGTGTACAGCCTCGTGGGTGACATGCTCTGGAACGCCGTTTAGCCGCACCGTCCACATCCTGCAGAGACACCTGCTTCTGTAAAAAACAACGCCCGGTTATTCCAGCTATGACGGTGGCATCATGCGGCTAATTTTTGAAGCAGCGATATGGTGATCTGTATTCGCGGTGGGAGCGGACATAGTGCGTCGACGGGTGTCTATTTCCTTTAGATTTTGGAATACTTTTGTAATTTTACGACACTCACACGAATGAATGTTCGAAAAAAACGTGCTGTTGCTGTCACCAAGAATAAAAGCGCAAAAAGCCGTTATAAAGTGCGCGTAAGTGGTCAAGAGGCTGCTCTACCATTACGGGTTTATTTCAGAGCGAATAACCTTCTTGACGCCTCGAGATACGTAGTTAACGCTTTCCAATCGATAATTTCGTTTATGTGATCGGTCATGCTATTCGCATTGGTAGGGACTGAATATCTGGCGGCCCTAAAACAAACGTGAAATATATATTGCTTAAATCCTGCGGACCTTTTTTCTTTTGTTTCGCACGTGTTTGGTTGCCGCCTTATCGTCTAGCAGGTGTATAGTATCGGTGTCATGCATTCACTTCGTGAGCAACAACCCTTCTGTTGAACCCGCGTCTTTCGGGTCAGCAGCCCGGAATGCGCGGGTTCGATTGCGGCCCGCGGTAGGCGAATTTCGATGGAGGCGGAATTCTAGAGGCCCGTGTACTGTGAGATTTCAGCGCACGTTAAAGACCCCAGGTGCTCGAAATTTCTGGAGTCTTCACTACGGCGTCCCTCATAGTCTGATTTGCTTTGGGACGTTAAACCCCAATAAACCAACAAACCACCATCCTGGCCGCAATGATGAAAATGTGGCGTGAATGGTGTGGATTTCACCTTTGCATTTAATCTTCTAGCAGGAATTCCCTAAAGTAGGTCAATTCCTACAGCTGTTGCTAATGAACTGGAAACATGTGGTTTTAGTAGCTGTGCCTTCCATATATACCACTAAATAAGTTGCTTTGGAGGAAGGGAAATTTTGCACTATTGTCTCACTTCTAGGTGGACACCCCAACTGCGCCGTGAGGGAAGGGAGGAAGGTGGGAGTGAAGGATTTGGATTGTGGGGGTTAAACGCTCCAAAGCGCCTCAGGCTATGAGAGACGCCGTAGAGAAGGGCTCTGGAAATTCCGACCACCTGAGGTTCTTTAACGTGCACTGACATCGCACAGTACACGGGCCACTATATTAACATCGTATAACTGCTTAGGCTTCTGTGTGTTTTCTAACGTTTCTTCGGATCTCCACATTATCTGTGCGACCAATAATGCTAACCGTTCTCTAGGTTACTTGGAACAAAATTTCTTGTCTTTATATTCCTTTACCTACAACGTTACAAATTACTTGTTAGTTCTAAACCTGAGAATGCGGCCTCAGTACGGCACCCTGGTCTTGATTTTCTAGTAAGCTACGAACATAATAACCATCGGTCTTCTCGTTACATTCTCAACTGCAGTCATCGTACCACCAGCACCCCTAGTATGAAAACTAATTTGTACCTTCCTCTATTGTATTTACGTAATCAAATTCTGCTACGATATTTTGATTCAGCGGCTCAACTCTCCAGAACCAACGAGCCATGGTGACAAGAGCCCGGGCCGCCGCGGATGCCACAGGGGTCCCGGACTAGGGATCCCTCCTAGTGATTTTGAGGGCCGGGACCTTCAGGCACGGTCCAAGCAATACCTCTCTCGTATATAGTATATATAAATGTTATACACCACCACCACCGACTAACACATCGCGCCACTTGCACCGCTGTGAAAAAGTTGCACTTTTTTAATGCCACGGTCATGACGCGGTCATGACGCGCCACGGTCATGAAGCGCTAGTTTCAATAGCATATATTAATTCGTTTACAAGTGTTCTAACAGATGATTATAGTGTTACGAATATGCAATATTTCCACACTATATAATTATTTTTGATTGAAACCATTGTATTTGCGTCTGCTTTTTCTCTTTTACCGTTCTTTTACTGCCATGAGATAAAGCCTCACGTCCGCGAAGCATACGCGTAAAATGCTATCAGCACTTCGCACATGACTAGTATCAGCGGTGGATAACATGCTCTCTAGACTTCTGACATCAGGAGATTTGATTAACTGTTGTTTTGATGGTTCTGATTATATGGTCGGATCTGAGGTTGCTTTGAAGCCAGATCCCCAGTATCCATTTACCTGGCACCGCAAGGGTATGAGAGAAGAGGACACCCTTAGACTCGTCCAGACCCTAGTTCTGAGCAGGATAACATACGGCCTCCCTAACCAAAAACTGGGCACTGTGGAAACCAGAGCTATCGATACAATCATAACAGGGGCTTACAAAACTGCCCTCAATCTTCCAATAGCCACTTCTACAGAACAACTCCTCGAGCTTGGTCTGCATAACACTTTTACCGAGTTCCAAGAAGCCCTCTTGGAAAGCCAAAAAGAACGCCTTCTAACAACCAATGCGGGAAGGACGATCCTGACTAAATTAGGGACATGGCCGGGGCTGGAAACAAGAGGCAGTAAAACCTCTCTTCCACTCCAAACCCGAGAAAAGATGACCGTTTGTCCAATCCCACGTCACATGCATCATGCTCATCAGCAAGGCAGACGACAAGCGCGAGCAAAGGCACTTCAGAAACACCTAGAAAGCGACCGTAAAGCCGTTTACGTAGACATTGGGGCCTACCCCACGCCGGGAAAGTTCTCAGTCGCTGCGATTGACCACCAACTAAAACCGGCTCTCCAAGCTTCTATCTATGCAGAAAACCCCTCCTCTGCAGAGGCTCTGGCCATAGCTATCGCCATCAAACATAAAGACCAAAGAGGAGAGTCCTCCCACGTTATAACAGACTCCCAACAAGCCTGCCGAGACTTTCTTAATGGCAGGCTTCCCTCAAGAGCAACACAGCTACTTGGCAATCTCAGCCAAACACACAGACCAACATGGACACCTGGTCACGAAGGACTAGCTGGAAATGAGGTAGCCAACGATCTAGCCCAAGATTTAACCCACCGGGCGGATCCTCATCCCTACCCCACACCCATGCCTAGCACCTATGGTGACAGATTAGAACATATTCGGCTGGAGCGCAGAAAATACCCACCCCCTCACATAAAACTAGACTCCTCCGCAGCCATAGACTGGAGGAAAATTCAGACCACCACTTTCCCTAACTTGTTCATCCTACACAAGATTAGCCCCACTCAATATCAGAATACATGCCCTTGGTGTGGAGCTTGCCCTACGCTCTACCATATACCATGGGAATGCACAACGAAACCAAAACACTTAACTGTATCCAACCCGACATATGAGCAGTGAGAGGTGGCCCTGACCAGCGAGACCCTGGATCAGCAACTTAAGTTGGTTCAGCAAGTCCGTCAGTCAGCTAAAACCAGTGGCGCCTTGGACTAGGGGTGCCACCCAAGTTGCTCGAGCAACCTTCCTAATTTTAAATAAAAGTTTTCTCTCTCTCTCTGACATCAGGCCTTTGTCTACGGGTGTTGCCAGGGGTGGCTCAGTGGCGAACATGCCGGACCCGAGAGCCGGGCCATTACTGCGGCACGTGTGCAAGGCACGTGTGCCATTACCTCACCCTCCCTACCCAGAATGAAGCAAGCTCATTTGATTCTGGGTAGGGACGGTGAGGTAATGGCACACGTGCCTTGAATGGATGATTGCTGCTTCTTTGTTCTCTCTAGTTTTACGCTTGTGAGTGGCAACAGATTATCTGGGTTTGACAAGAGGCTTTTGCGCATGTTTGTGTAAATTTATAAATTTGCTGCCTACGTGTGAATAAAATTCAATTGTAAGTTCAGCGCCGTCAGTCTGTTTCACCTTGTCGTCGGTCCGTGTTCTTAGGCGCTGGTTTTTTACGATGGATCACCACCAACTCGCCCAATCCTCAGTTCTTCTGCAAACAGGAGCAGGGACAACGAGCAAGCTTGTTTCAGAGAGCACCGCATGCGGACTGTTTGTGGGAGAGGGCGGTTCTCAACAACACACGAGGAACAGTGTTTGAGGCAAAGGCGCATCCCAGTCGGAAGACTTTAACCAAGATTGACGTGGTTTACAAGAGAATAAATAAACGGATAGCATACGCGACCAAATGCCTTTGCCAGGTCGATTTGCGCCTGTGTAATTGTTCGTGAGCCCCACCGCAATATTTAAGCACGGTACGCACTGCATATAAATTAAGCCACATGTCTGGAGAGGTTCATTCAAAGCAGGCATTGAAAGCTGTAGCCAATTTCAGAGAGCTCAAGCAAAAATCTTATAAACAAGTACATAAAATTCAGGCGCACTTTGGCTCTCCAAAGTGCTGCAAAGCGAAAGCCTTTCCTGGCGCACTGTTTGGCGTTGACTGCAAGACTAATTGCGGTGTACTAGTGCTTTATTTGACAACGCACTTTGACTACACATTACAACTACACACTTTGACTGCTTCTCTAGCACGACTCTCTCTATGCTTCGATGAGTTCGGTTGTATCCATGGCTCTGTTCGTAGTAATGAGGTATGTAATGTGGTCAGCCACGGACGCCTTATGCCCGCTGCCGGAGCGGACAACAACTGATTTATTAGTTATCGCACGCTCCGAAAGGGGGCGTCAGGCATCCGTGGGTGACCTCATTACTTCGAATCCGCGCACTCTGACGTGATAACCATTTCGACCAACCGAAAAGCGAGACACCTCTGCTGGCAACCTTCTGTTGCCAACGATGAGTCATAAAGGCTTTCGCCTTAAAATGTGAGAGCTTCGTAGCCATCTGCCTCTATGCTTCGATGAGTTCGGTTGTATCCATGGCTCTGTTCGTAGTAATGAGGTATGTAATGTGGTCAGCCGCGGACGCCTTATGCCAGCTGCCGGAGCGGACGACAACTGATTTATTAGTTATCGCACGCTCCGAAAGGGGGCGTCAGGCATCCGTGGTTGACCTCATTACTTCGAATCCGCGCACTCTGACGTGATAACCATTTCGACCAACCGAAAAGCGAGACACCTCTGCTGGCAACCTTCTGTTGCCAACGATGAGTCATAAAGGCTTTCGCCTTAAAATGTTAGAGCTTCGTAGCCATCTGCCTATCGCAGTTCTTCCTTTTCGTCAGTGTCCGGTGTTAAGAGAATATGACTTCTGTCAAATGAATGTAGCAAAAATCGAATATCAGTGCTCGCCTAAAAAATTTCGCCTTTTATTCACAAACATCACATTTTATACTGTCACCTTCGCGTTTACTCTTGATTGTGATGAATTTTTAAGGCGCGAGGTTATCTGATGCTCCAGAGCGCAAAGACACAAAATTGCTTTGTCTATTGAAGTGGGTGTCCCGACACATTTCCCGAACATTTCACCCCAGCCGTCGTTGGATGGCTCGTCGAGAGTGTATGTGGCGTGCGCGGCGCGCCGGAGCGCTCTCACATCCGTATAAATAAGCTGTCGAAAAATTTCAAATATTGGCCAGCATGTAGTCGATTGCCTTCAATACGATCTCCACATGATACGATCAGTTACCCAAGTTTTGACGAATTCTATCGGCTCATGTTCAAGACATAGATACCGGTTGGGTGCTTCCAGATTGAAATTAAAATATATATCGGGAAAAGTA
Source organism: Amblyomma mixtum (assembly GCF_055824585.1). Lineage (NCBI taxonomy): Eukaryota > Metazoa > Arthropoda > Arachnida > Ixodida > Ixodidae > Amblyomma > Amblyomma mixtum. Next base: position 115,285,172 of record NC_143018.1, read on the forward strand.
AACCATAACTATCAGGCTTTAAAATTAGTGAACATTTAAAGCAGCGTCAAACTGAAGGCAGACGTGCGGAAATAAATGATAACTGTCCGGCGTTCTAAAGTAATCACAAAAGACGCCAGCTGTTCCCGGAGAAGATTCAAAATCGACGCCTACCGCCACATTCACATCTCAATCTGCCTACCGCTTTGAAAAGGATGACCACCAGGGGCTTCACGGCAACGTAGACTTCATCGCGAGCTTCACGCCGAAGTAATTTTGATGCGATTCCCTTGAAGAAACCACCAGGCTGGAATGGAATCTACTTCAGAGAATAGTTCTTTCTGAAAATTTCTTCTTGGTAATCTCTGCAAAAAAGTTCCGCCTGAGAGTGGCATGAAATAAACAAAACACTAGCGACTTTCTTGCGCGAAAATCAAGCACTGAAGGAAGGCATTCATTGCCTATAAAAGAAGAGTTTATTGCTGCGTGAATTAGCGGCGCCGCAGTTGTATGATCGCCGCACCCCCAAGCTGGCTACGCCGAAGGCACTCCATTTGGTTGACATGCAGCATCAACCATCGACCACGATGGGTGAGAAGTGATGGCGTAGACAATTTCTCTAATGAAGGGTGGTAAGGGGCTTAGATGCAGCCGTGCATCAATCACTGCAATTAAGCACAGGTTCTGCAGTGTCGGTGCCAAGTGCAACACGTGGAGATCGGTCAGCGCCCTTCGCTCCTCAACTACCTGCTCCTCATCCTGGTTGGGTGCCGGCCCAAAGCCACCGAAGATAAACACTCTTTCACCCATCACTGAGCAGCCATGCCCGGACCTGGGAGATGGTGGTGAGCCACAGGGCTTCACTTCGGTCCAGCACGACGTCACGGGGTCGTACTTGTGCACATCTGCCAAGTAGGTCTGCAGCACATCGGTGTACCCTCCGAAAATGTCGTACTCTTACGGGGGAGCTTAAGTGTCCCCTCCAATTTTATTTCCTTTTACGCGACAGCATTAAAGGTCAAGTTCGGCCGGAAACCCATCGTCAGGTTCGTTGACACTAGAAAATCCTGATTTGTCGAGAAGGTAGTGGAGTAGGAAAGCAATTTTGCTTATATTAAAAAGCAAATGGGGTCAGTCGGAATCGAAACAGCCAGTAAGGAACGTAAGTTAAGTGCGATAAATAGAGGCCTTGTACGAGTACCTCCCACCACACAGCAGGCAAATTACATGAGAGGACCACATAGCTATAATTAGGGTCAGTAATTATCGACACTATGTAATGTGGACGACGATGTGCAATTAAAGAGTTTATGATTTCAACAAGTGTGTCGATGTCTGCAAAACAAGGCGCCAGGGAAAACCCTAGCGACCGTATGGACACTTTAACGCTATTACGTCGTACTATTAAGGTGAACTGAAGTTTCCCACTTTTTTTCCTGTCAAGTAATAACCCTTAATCATGCCGAATATACGATGCTAGATTAAAACCAAAGGAGCAGTTACCACCAGTAATGTGAATTGCAGCAAGGCATTAGCTAGCATGCAGATCTGAGGACTCGCGTCTAAGTCACTCTGCAGATATTAGGACCAGTGCCATGGTCCTACGCGCCCTGGGCACATGCGCGTAATATGAGGGCTGCGCCGTGGCCCTGAGGCCTTGAACGGTCCAAAGTCGCTTGCATAATAAAGTTTTCCATCCATCATGGGGGCTCAAGCAATTGGACGTCTGGATGTGAGGGGTCCTGTCGCGTAGCGAGTTTGAGGTCGGCTTTCCTAACGCGTTGGCCCCTCTTCCAACGGCCGCATGTTAGCTGGCTTTGGCCTCCCCCCGAATGTTCCAGCATTCATGGCTGTCTAGTGCTGATGTTGGCATTTCGTTGCGACCTCAGCTGCCCGTGTATGTAGGTCTTCTTAGACTCCGCGCTTGTGTCTGCAATCTTACGAGCGCAGCAAATCTTGTGTGTGCGCAGGGCCTACAGTTCCATGGCTTCTGAAACAAGCACACAATGCTTTTGCTACTCAAGAGGTTCAATATTCCTAGCGCTTCACGCCATCACATCGAACGATGCACTAGGCTGTAGCGAAGAAAAATGTGTCTCGGTGTCATATACGCCTGCGCCACCTAGTTCTTTGCGTCCTTCCTGACCTGCTCGATCTCTGCGCAACCCTTCTGACACGCTTTCCCTGTCTCTTCTCCGCGTAAGCCCAAGAACAGTGGCTATATCGTCATAATAGCAAAGGGTGCGTTAGAAGCTTTGTCACTAAAATCAACACAGGCTAGTAGAAAAAAAAGAAAAGCGCTTACCATACCTGTTCTTACCCAGTGCTTCCCCGACAGGAGGAAAGAAAAACTAACGCCCGGTTTCATTTCTGAGAAAATTCGTTACCACAGCCCGATGTGGAACGTGCTTCTGAACGGCGTTTCAGAACTCGTCAACGACATGCGGTCGCCATCAAAGGAAAGGTCTACTCGTTCGACCCGTTCTACAACTACCACGATGACAGCGATGATATCTTGGGCATCCGCTTAGGCGTAAACATCTTCCACCCTGCAACGTGCAGGTAGGGTGTGCCGCTGACTGAGCTGCACCCCGAAGGCGAGCCCATTAACTTTAGCGAACACAGCGTTGTCGCCTACGGTGTCTGTGTTACATGTGGGGCAGCTCCTCGGACATAAGGTCACGGATTGGCGGCTTATACCGGTTCTATACCCTCGCTATGACATGGAGCCGCCCGGAAATGTGCGCCCAAATGCCGACACTGAGCATCTTCTCTGCTTGTGTGCTGTGTCAACGGATGAACATCTTTGATTTCTTGGACCCCCAATCCGTACACCGTGCATATTATCTCGACCTTGAGTGTTTGACGTGGCATAGCGCTCCGACCAGTGCAGAGGGCCCGGCTAGCCGCTGGTTCCACACGGCGTCCGCAGTCGGAACCCGAATGTATATTTGAGGTGGCCAGGCGTTGAACATAGTGATCAACGACGTTTCAACTATTGCTGTTAGCCTCCCTCTGTGTTGAGAGGTGTGTAGATCACCGCGAGTAATTTCCTATCAATATTGATGCGGGTGGACGACGACGACAAAGAGTGATGGCACGAGTGAGAAGAGTAGAAGACGACAACGAAGTTCGCACTGTGTTCTCGGTGCCGCTCGCAGCTGTTCTTGTCTATTTGTAAATATCTGTAAATATATTCTTTCCCGCAACATATTTGGTGGAGGTGCGGATTTCCCCTACGTCTACCGACGACGGAGCTCCGCAGCGGCCGCCAGTTGCCTTCACTCATCATGACCCACGACGCCGCCCAGCAAACCTCAGCCCCGACCATGACATCACTCGTTCTTTCTCCCCCTCGTGACCCTGGGACATTTTCTGGTACCGACAACACTGATGTCGACGACTGGATCAACATGTACGAGCGAGTGAGTACCTACAACCGCTGGGATCCGACCCTTATGCTCGCAAATGTCATATTCTATCTAAAAGACACCGTCCGGGTCTGGTATGAGACACACGAAGACCATCTCACCAGCTGGGACGTGTGCAAAGAGAAACTCCGCGAATTGTTTGGACGGCCGCTCGGTCAAACGCTTGCCGCTAAGAAGGACCTCGCCTCCCGAGCTCAAACTTCTACGGAGTCCTATGTGTCGTACATTCAAGATGTGCTGGCCCTCTGTCACAAAGTTGACGCCAACATGCCCGAGTCTGACAAAGTCGGCCACGTGTTGAAGGGAATCGCCGACGATGCCTTCAACTTGCTCGTATACAAGAGCTGCACTACAGTCGACGGAATTATTAAGGAATGTCGACGCTTCGAGGAAGCCAAAAGCAGGCGTACTAGCCAGCCGTACACACGCCTCCCCAACACTGCTGCGACTTCTTCATGTGAAGACCTGCGACACCGGGCAACTCCAGCGCCCCCAGAAAATGTGACCCGCATCATCCGACGCGAGCTCGAAGCTATGTCCCCTGCCCCCCTGCATCTACATGATGGCGACACCCGCTTACCTACCATCTCTCTGGTACAAGCTGTCGTCCGCCAAGAGCTTGCCAACCTTGGTTTCCAGCCCGTCAGTCCTGTACGGTCTTCACCACACCCGAAATCACTGCGATTGCTCCTGGACGACCTTCGTACTTCACTCCACGTCGCCGAAACCCTAACGACTGGCGGACAACCGACGACAGGCCCATTTGTTTCCATTGCCACCGCATTGGCCACATCTCCCGCCACTGTCGAAATTATTGGTCCCGTCGCAGCACATACCGTCCTCTCAGCTCCCACCGCGACGACGAACAGCCCAGCCACTACACGCCCCCTCCAGCTCAGCACAGTGCTACAGTCGACGGCCAGATTCCCCGCTCCAGCCGCTCCCCGTCCCCCCTGCGTCGCCAGTCTCGTTCGCCCCAACGCCGTCGCTCCTCTCCTGGCCCCTACGGACGCTCGCAAGCGGAAAACTAGACGCTGCAGTGTCTGGAGGTGATGCTGCAGTACAGCCCCAGTCCGAAAATCCTCGATTAGCCCTTCGCGCACACCATAATTTGCTCGCCATTCATGTCGATGGAGTGCCTGTGAGAGCCCTGATCGATACAGGCGCGCACGTATCCGTCATGAGTTCAGCCCTACGACTCCGCCTCCGAAAAGTACTGACCCCTGCACCCAAAGCCGTTCTCCGCGTTGCCGACGGCGGAACTGCTCATGTTGTTGGACTATGCACAGCCCGTGTGACCATATCCGGCCGCCATACATCCGTTCTGTTCTCTGTTCTGGACCAGTGCCCTCATGAAGTCATTCTTGGCCTCGACTTCCTGTCTGAGCATTCAGCCCTCATTGACTGCGCCACTAATGTTGTTCAGCTTGACCTTCCTCTTTCTGCTGAGTCGCCGTCCCCAGTTATCCACCGTCTATGTGCTGTCGACTTTGTCCGTCTACCGCCTCAAGCCGCAACTTACATTTCTTTCCCATCTGTTCCCCTGTACCTGATGGTCACTACGTAGTCACTCCGGAACTTGACGTCGCCCTGACGCGCAGCATTGCGCTTCCACACATTGTATTTACAATGTCGGCCAACCGAGCGTGCCTTCCGGTCCTGAACTTCGGTTCATCCATCCAACCGCTCCCGCAAGGCATCTCACTCGCCACGCTGTGCCCTGCTGCCGAATGTGTGATATCAGTGGTGGACAGCTGCTTACCTTCCACTCAGCAATGCCGGTTGCCTGCGGCCCCATCAACAGCGAACCCAACGGACGACTACGCAGACATGATCGCTTCTGACCTACCGCCGATGCAAGCTCGCGATCTTAAGTGCCTCTTATCATCTTTCCGCGACATCTTCGACTTTGATAGCCGTGTTTTGGCTCGGACCTCTGTGGTGACGCATCACATAAACACCGGTGATTCCGCTCCTCTCCGCAGACGTCCGTACCGAGTGTCCAGCGCCGAACGCACCGTCATAAATCAAGAGGTGGACAAGATGCTCGCAAAAGACATCATCGAGCCCTCGTCAAGTCCTTGGGCTTCACCAGCCGTCCTGGTGAAAAAGAAGGATGGCAGCTGGCGCTTCTGCGTTGATTATCGGCACCTCAACCGCATCACAAAAAAAGACGTATATCCACTCCCAAGGATCGATGATGCCTTAGATTGCCTCCATGGCGCCAAATATTTCTCTTCAATTGATCTTCGATCGGGGTACTGGCAAATTGCCGTTGATGAAAAAGACCGCGAGAAGACCGCCTTCGTGACGCCTGATGGCTTATACCAGTTTAAAGTCATGCCGTGCGGCCTCGGTAACGCCCCGGCTACCTTCGAACGAATGATGGACTCCCTTCTTCGTGGCTTTAAATGGTCCACCTGCCTCTGTTACCTAGACGATGTTGTGGTTTTCTCGCCTACTTTTGCCACGCACCTCGAGCGCCTCTCCAATATTCTGACAGTGTTTCGTAACGCCGGACTTCAGCTGAACTCATCGAAATGCAAGTTCGGTCGCCGCCAACTCACTATTCTCGGACACCTCGTTGACGCTTCTGGTGTACGCCCAGATCCCATCAAAATTCAAGCTGTGAAGGACTTTCCTCTTCCAAGGTCGTCGAAAGATGTGCGCAGCTTTGTCGGCTTGTGCTCATATTTTCGCCGTTTTATCAAAGATTTCGCCGGCATCGCTCGTCCCCTCACCGATCTTCTGAAGAACGACACGCCCTTTATCTGGGGCCCTGCTCAACAGAACTCATTTTCCTCCCTCGTCCATTTGCTGACCACTCCGCCCATCTTAGCACATTTTGACCCGTCGTCTCCCACTGAGGTTCGCACCGAGGCCTCCGGATATGGCATCGGCGCCGTCCTAGCCCAACGTCAACAGGGTCAAGATCGAGTCATCGCTTATGCCAGCCGCCTACTTTCAGCCGCAGAGCAAAATTACACCATTACTGAGCGCAAGTGTCTTGCCCTTGTCTGGGCAGTAGCTAAATTCAGACCCTACCTGTTCGGCCGTTCATTCGCTGTTGTCACTGATCACCACGCTCTCTGTTGGTTGTCTTCACTAAAAGATCCCACCGGTCGCCTTGGTCGCTGGGCATTGCGCCTCCAAGAATACTCATACTCCGTCGTGTACAAGTCAGGGCGCCATCACCAGGACGCTGACTGCTTATCCCGATACCCTGTGGAACCACCTGACCTAGAGGACGCTGAGACCCTGCCCTGCCTCTTAGCTATCTCCGATCTTGCTGATATTGCCAACGAACAGCGTCACGACTCATCTTTACGACCTATCTTTGATGGCATCCGTTCTGCAAACCGATCTCCGTCTCTGAACCTTTATGTGCTCCAGAACGGCATTTTGTATCGCCGAAACCTACGCTCCGATGGCCCTCCGCTCCTGCTCGTGATACCCCAACGTCTACGCTCTTCTGTCCTTGCAGAACTGCACGATCTACCGACAGCCGGTCACCTTGGCGTGTCCCGCACGTACGCTCGGGTGCGGCATCGCTTCTTTTGGCCTGGTCTCTATCGTTCCGTCAAGCGTTACGTGGCCGCTTGCGACCTGTGTCAACGTCGGAAAAGGCCCTCCACTCTGCCTGCCGGTCTTCTGCAACCCATCGACATACCTCCGGAACCTTTTCACCGTGTTGGCCTCGACCTTCTAGGCCCTTTTCCGACGTCCCTCTCCGGCAACAAGTGGATCGCTGTCGCAACTGATTATACGACTCGGTACGCCATCACACGTGCTTTGCCGTCCAGCTGCGCTACCGATGTTGCCGATTTTCTTCTGCAAGACGTCATCCTTCACCACGGCGCCCCTCGTCAACTGCTCACCGACCGCGGTCGTTATTTTCTATCCCGAGTAGTTCACGACATTCTTCGTTCGTGTGACACGCAGCACCAGCTCGCGACAGCTTACCGCCCACAAACCAATGTGCTTACGGAAAGGTTCAACCGCACGCTCACCGACATGTTAGCCATGTACGTATCGCCAGACCACCGAGATTGGGATGCAGCCTTGCCCTATGTGACATTTGCATATAACTCTTCCCTTCATGACAGAACAGGCTATTCTCCTTTCTACCTTTTGTTTGGTAGACATCCCACCTTGCCTTTGGACACACTCATGCCGCCTTCTTCAGCCCCCACCACTGCTTACGCTCGGGACGCCATATCCAAGGCCACGCAGGCGCGCCAAATAGCACGTAGTAGGCTCCAAGCCTCTCAAGTTTCCCAGAAGTCAGCCTACGACCGCCGTCACCAGGCCGTCGAATATACCCCAGGATCACTCGTCCTTCTCTGGACGCCCTCTCGCAGCGTCGGTCTCTCCGAGAAGCTTCTTTCGCACTACCGTGGCCCTTACCGTGTCGTGCGCCGTGTTACCGACGTGAACTATGAAATTGCTCCCCTTGAAACCTCGCCCTCGTCATCTGGCGCCACCACCGACATCGTCCACGTCTGTCACCTTAAACCTTACCACGACGCTCATACGTCGCCGCCCTAACGCCGAGACGGCGTTTCAGCAGCCGGGGGTCCTGATGCGGGTGGACGACGACGACAAAGAGTGATGGCACGAGTGAGAAGAGTAGAAGACGACAACGAAGTTCGGACTGTGTTCTCGGTGCCGCTCGCAGCTGTTCTTGTCTATTTGTAAATATCTGTAAATATATTCTTTCCCGCAACAATATTTAGAACTTCGTATACAAGGTTACCCTAGGCACAGTGACGTAATAAATTTTTGCGGTTTCGACGGGTTACTTGTACTGGATCTGTTGCTTTGCCTGCGGGCTTTTCGCAAGCTCACGTATTTTGGTGCGTTGTGAGCAAAATTTGTTGGGCCGTGGGTAACTGCGTTATGGAAATTCTAAAAAGTGATATGGACATTACTTAAAGTGAACTATGTGCCTTCAATTAATAGAGAGTAGCACTAAGAGATAAAAAAAATTTGCAGGGGCTTATCTTTTGTTAAACCTGGTAGGTTGCGAAAGAAGGTGTTTTATGCTGCATATTCAGCGCCTCCAGTTGGAAGAGCGCGGCGCGCCGTGCCAAGCGGCCGCCGTTATCCGACAAGCCGAGTTGTAGCCCGTCTCTCGCTCCTGGTATGACGTCACGCTGTGACATCTCTAGGCATGGTATGACGTCAGAGGTCAATCTAAAGGTCAAACGTGAAAAGTGGCCACCACTACGCGAAAGGCCATTCTTTGGAGTAGTATGGCTTTCGCAATAAAAATTGGTAGTGGTTTAGCTCTGGTTAAACCGGGTAAATTGCGTTAGCAATGGTGGGCGCGTTCTTCTGGTGATTCTTCGGCGCGTTGCCTTCGGCTGTTAGCATTGCGGTGTTCCTGAGCAGTCAGGTGTTGAGATTCATCGGTGACCGATGACCTGGAACAACTCTGCGAAGTAGAACGTTGTCGCCGAGCTGCATCCTTAGCAGGACGCTTTGCAAGACGTTCCTCAGGTTGTTCTGGCGTATCTTGTGCACGTTCTCGCTTTCTCCCTTCTTCCTTTCGCTGCCCCTTCTCCTTAAAGGTCCGCATAGCAAAGCATTCACACCAAGGCAAGCGTGCATTTATAGACGCTCTACAGCGCGGGAGCATGGGTGCCGCCATATTTGGTCACGTGACCATTCCGCCACACTGCCAGGGAGTCCACAGAACGCTATCGCCCGTTCGGCTGTACGCCTTGCTCGTCGGTTAATTGGTTTTTGAGGAAAGGAAACGTATCTGTATCACATATCTCGGTGGACACCTGAACCTCGCCGTAACGAAAAGGGAGGAAGGTGGGAGTGAACGAAGACACCGTATTCATTAGACGCGCCTTTGTTGATTCGAAACTATCCAGCTGGCATAGCCGAGTGGTTAGCGTGCTCGTCTCGCACTCCGGAGACCCTTGGTTCTATCCCCCAACCCGACCAGTTTCCTAATCAATGGTATTTATATATGTGGTCTGATTAGAAATTTAGCTAATTGCTTAACCGATATCATTCGAATGCCATCGATGCACTGCGCGCCAATGCTGCTAACGCCGGCTTCGAAGGCCAGAAGTGGCGGACCTCCTAGTGGCGCCATCTGTCGTATATAGAGAAAACTACTCGGCGCCGCGGGCCGCGAGGCGTGCCGACGATGCTGCCATCTGGCAGAGCACGGCTGAAGCAACGTTGTTCAAGGTCATCCGTCCCTACCGACCCGAGCTACGCGTTGAGGCGAAACCTACAGTAGTATTTCTAACACAATGAAATTAACTAGTCAATTTCAGCTATGCTACTAGTAAATTTCAGCTATGCTGGTTAGCACACTTTAGCTGTATTCGGACAGGCTACAGCGCTGAGAATGCTAAGCCTTAAAGACCACTCCTACTGAAAAAGGCCGGTTTTAAAAATTGCGGAACAACTTAATTATACATTCGGCATACGCCTAACATGGTGATGGAACACATTCCGGAAAGTTTAACATGGCCGACGGTTTCCTTTTTTGTTTTTATGGGAATAAAGATTACAATTTGGATTTCGTCGTGTATGGAATTTTTTTCTTTCTTTCGAATTCACTCATGCAGAACAGAAGAAAATCATCAGACTTGGCTCCAACATCATTCATTACATAGTAATTTGGATTGCAGGTAGATGGTTTCACGTCAAAACAAAAACCACAGTTGTAAGTAAAGGTGGTAATGGGTGACGATTTTGGGCTTCGACTGGAATTGTGGGCATGGTAGAAAAGTTATTTCGTGACACTCTCCAATGAAAGAAAAAACAACTTTTGTTCCTGCGCAGCTTCTGGAAGTAACTCTTTGCCCAGACGTTATTATTTGATCATTGCAACAGGTTTGAACACATAAATGCATTTAACGATTGCTGTTGCTGTTTGATAGTTTTTTTTTCAACTTACACAATGTTGATGGATCCCTTGGCAACAAAGCTGCAAGAGAAGCTTGAAAAGGCCAGGACACTAACAAATGACAGAACAGGAGTGCAGAGATGAGGCTGAATAACTTACAAATTAACATTATAAATATAATGCGGATTGGCACCCGAAAGAAAATGGAAAGCAGAACCTGTTTAAAAATGCATTAAACCTGTTTTATAAACACTTTAACAAAGAGGTGCGCCTCGGAAGAGAATGTCAAATAAATAAACGAATGTGAAATAAATACTGCAGAAAATATGGCAGCGACTCTAAATGAATGCATAATACTCCATTGTCTGCATTCATACAAAATACTGCATCCAACGAGTGTTGCCATGACACATAAAAAATAGTAGTGTAAAGAGGAAGATGAGCAGCGGCGGCCGCCGCTCCGCTAGCGCGCGGCGCGAGATCGCTGGCTGGATGACCGAAGCTCGGACCAGCATTTTGGCTATCTGTCGCTAAGTTCCTTTCCCCGGAAATCCTGCTACAATTTGGTGGAGCTGTGCTGGGTACAGCCTTTGGCCAACGTCCTGGAGCTTCGCAGCAGAACGATCGCTCCAGCCATGTCCACCGACGCAAGCCAGTCATCTTCCCTTTCGCCTACGCCCGTCGTTTGCCCTGGCGCTCTGCGACAGCGGGACCCAGCCATTTTTACCGGGTCCGATGATCACGACGTGGAGGATTGGCTTGCCTCCTACGAGCGGGTAAGCGGCCACAACCGGTGGGACGACGCCATGAAATTGAACAACGTGGTGTTTTACCTCTCGGACATGGCCAGCCTATGGCACAGGAACCATGAATCAGACTTTACCACCTGGTCTGCCTTCAAAAGAGCCTTTTCTGACATCTTTGGGCGCCCTGCAGTACGCAAGCTGCGCGCTGAACAGCGCCTGCGAGTGAGAGCCCAGCTACACGGAGAATCGTTCACGAGTTATATCGAGGATGTCATCAACCTCTGTTCAAGGGTGGACTCGTCTATGACCGAGGCGGACCGGATTAAGCATGTCCTGAAAGGCATCGAAACGGAAGCATTTCAGATGCTTATCGCCCGGAACCCTACCACCGTTGCCGAAGTGTTCAACCTGTGTCAGAGCTATGATGAGCTCCGCAGGCAGCGCATTCTGGTGCTACCACCTTCCGTGCAGCCTGACTCGCTTTCCAGCCTCGCCGTGACAACCTCCCACAGCTCGCTGCTTGACCAGATAAAAGACTTTGTACGTGAGGAGGTGGCTCGACAGCTGTCACTTCTTCACGGCGTGCAGGGGCCTCCCTCCAACCTGGATCCGACCCTACAAACGGTGATTCGCGAGCAAGTGACCGAAGCGCTACCACCTGTTCGTCCGCCGGTTCCCGCTGCAGCGCCGCTCCCATACGCCGACGCCGTCCGAAAACCAAGAGCCGAGCCGTTTGTCCGTATTATCCTCCGACGCCGCCGCCTGCCTTTCCAACCCGACCACCTCCTGCTCGTGTCAACCCTTGGCTAACCCGTGACAACCGTCCTATTTGCTATGCATGTGGTGTCCCTGGCCACGTTGAGCGCCTGTGCCGACGCCGTGTGCCACCACCCGTGGATGACCCCAGAACCTACGTCTACGCGGCACCACAGCCCCCGCCACGTCCGTCGGCCGCCGAACAGCTTGATGCCTCCGATCGCCGCCCGTATTCTCGCCGCCGTTCGCCAGCCCCGCGGCGCCGTTCTGTTTCGCCACTGCGTCCTCATTCCCCTATGCGCCAGGAAAACTAGTTGCCGCAGTTCCCGAGGCAAGAACTGCGTATTCGGCGACAAGTTCAAGGCCTCGTTTGTCCCCAGCGAATGTGCTCGACGTTTCTGTGGAGGGCCACACCGCCTTGGCGCTTGTTGATACTGGCGCTGCTGTTTCTGTGATGAATGAGAAACTGTGCCGAAAACTTCGCAAAGTGACGACGCCGTTATCCGGATTTTCGCTTCATACAGCTAATGCACAGCGCATCTCGCCTTTAGCCGCCTGCACAGCCAGGGTCATCATTTACGGTTCCTTATATACTGTTGAATTCGTCGTTCTCTCATCGTGCTCGCATGACATTATTTTAGGTTGGGACTTTCTTTCCCAACATGAGGCCCTCATCGACTGCGCTCGTGCCGAGCTCGAACTTCTTCCGTGCAGTGCTACCTCGCCTGATACGTCATCTTCGTGGGGCAAACTGTCTGTGGCTGACGACATCGAGATTCCTCCGTGCTCATCTGTTCCTGTCCCTGTCTCCTGCCTCACCGCATCTGACGGCGATGTCGTCTTTACACCATCCGACGTCTTCATCTCTCGACACGGTCTGCCTCTGCCATTCGCTCTGCTCACTGTTCAAGACGGCTGCAGCCTCATCCCGATCTCGAACCCTTTTTTGAGCTCCTGCATATTTCTCCGTGGCGAATGCCTTGGCCACATTCAGCCCGTCGACTCTTTGCTCGATCCCGAACGATGCGCCGAATCATGTTCTCTTGCTACTAATTCTCTTACTTTGCCCGCATCTCCCGCTGTGGCCACAGACGATGCCTTTGCCGATTCCGTCGACGCCAGTCTTGCCACACCGCAACGCGCCCAACTACTTCACCTACTGAACCAGTTTCGCTCTTCTTTCGACGTGGCTCAAAACCGACTCGGCCGCACGTCTACCGTGACCCATGAGATCGACACCGGAGCCCACTTGCCGCTTCGTCAACGCCCGTACCGAGTTTCGGCAGCCGAACGCCAGATTATCAACACTCAGGTGGACGACATGCTTCAGCGAGGCGTCATTCAACCATCCAGTAGTCCATGGGCCTCTCCTGTGGTTCTAGTGAAGAAAAAAGATGGCACAATACGATTTTGCGTCGATTATCGGCGGCTTAACAAGATCACCCGCAAAGACGTTTACCCGCTGCCGCGAATCGATGACGCCCTTGACTGCCTCCAAGGCGCGGAGTTCTTTTCTTCTTTAGACCTGCGTTCGGGGTATTGGCAGGTCCCTGTGGCCGAGGCTGACCGTGCCAAGACGGCTTTTGTTACACCAGATGGCCTGTACGAATTTACCGTCATGCCTTTCGGCCTTTGTAATGCCCCAGCGACTTTCGAGCGAATGATGGACTCCATTTTACGCGGCCTGAAGTGGACCACGTGCCTGTGCTACTTAGATGACATTGTCGTCTTCGCGCCTGATTTTAAGACGCACCTTCACCGCTTGGAGCACGTGTTGACATGTTTAACTGCCGCGGGGCTCCAACTTAATCTCAAAAAGTGTCGCTTTGGCGCCCGCCAACTGACAATTTTAGGTCACGTCGTCTCTAAGGACGGCGTGCTTCCTGACCCAGCCAAACTTCGTGCCGTCGCTGAGTTCCCCAAGCCGTCGACTCAGAAGGAACTTCGCAGCTTTCTCGGCCTGTGTTCTTATTTCCGACGTTTCGTCCGAAAGTTTGCCTCTATCATCGCACCACTTACGAAACTTCTTCGGGGCGCCAACAACCTGTCCGATTGGTCACCTGACTGCGACGACGCCTTCATCACCTTACGCCGGCTGCTCACAGCGCCTCCCATTTTACGCCACTTCGACCCCACTGCTCCCACTGAAATTCACACCGATGCCAGTGGCGTTGGCCTCGGCGCTGTCCTTACGCAACGTAAACCCGGATTTCCCGAGTATGTCGTTGCCTACGCGAGCCGTGCACTGACAAAAGCGGAATCCAACTACTCCGTAACCGAGAAGGAATGCTTGGCGATTGTTTGGGCGATCGGAAAGTTTCGCCCTTACGTTTATGGCCGCCCTTTCGATATCGTCACGGACCATCATTCCCTGTGCTGGCTGGCCTCCTTGAAAGACCCTACAGGCCGCCTCGCTCGCTGGGCCCTACGCCTACAGGAGTATGATATCCGTGTCATCTATCGCTCCGGCCGAAAACATCACGACGCCGACGCATTGTCCCGCTCTCCACTGCCGCCAGACGTTGTCTGCCACTCGCCAACCGGTTGCGCTTCGCTGTCGTTTCCACAGATACCATGGGCAGCGAGCAAAATAAGGACCCCTGGATATCTTCGCTTGTACGTTTTCTCTCAAATTCCTCGGCGGCACCCGTGCCTCGTGCCCTCCGCCGCCAGGCTGCTCACTTCGCCATTCGTGATGGTCTATTGTACCGCCGCAACTACGTCCCTACCGGCAGGAAGTGGTTGCTTGTCGTCCCTGCCCATCTGCGGTCGACATTCTGCGCCCTTTTTCACAACGACCCGCAGTCTGCTCATGCCGGCGCCTTTAAAACATACACGCGACTCCGTCTCCGCTATTATTGGCGCGGTATGTCCACCTACGTCCGCAAATACGTCCGCTCGTGCCCTGACTGTCAACGTCGCAAGCCGGCTCCTCACCACTCAGTCGGCCAGATGCAGCCTCTCCCTTGCCCTTTCCGTCCTTTTGACAGAGTTGGAATTGACCTCTACGGCCCCCTTCCTTACACTGCTGCTGGCAACCGCTGGGTTATTGTAGCCGTCGACCACCTCACGCGTTACGCTGAAACCGCGGCTCTTCCTGCTGCTACGGCACCACACGTTGCCTCTTTCATCTTGCATCACTTCATTCTTCGCCATGGAGCGCCCCGAGAACTGCTGAGCGACCGTGGGCGCGTTTTTCTGTCCGAGGTCGTGTAATCTCTTCTCAAACAGTGTAAGATCACTCACCATACCGCCACGGCCTACCATTCTCAGACTAACGGTTTGACGGAACGGTTTAACCGCACCTTGGGCGATATGCTGTCGATGTACGTGTCTTCCGACCACTCCGACTGGGACAGGATCCTGCCGTTCATCACCTACGCCTACAACACCGCCACGCAGACCACCACCGGCTTCTCGCCATTTTTTCTCCTCTAAGGGCGCGAACCTTCCTCACCACTCGACACAGTACTTCCTTACCGGCCCGACGTGTCCGAGTGCACCACTCTTTCGGAGGCGTCCAAGCATGCCGAGGAGTGCCGTCAGCTCGCTCGGTCGTTAACATCCGGCGAGCAGGGGCGTCAAAAATTCCGTTTCGACACAAGCCACACTGATGACAGTTTTCTACCCGGCTCTCTCGTCTGGCTTCACGTGCCGTCTACCTCACCTGGCCTTTCGTCCAAACTTCTCCCCAAGTACCACGGACCTTACCGCATCGTAGAGCGCACTTCCCCGGTTAACTACATTGTCGACCCGGTGACACCCTCCACAGTTCAACGCCGACGCAGCCGCGAGACTGTTCATGTGTCACGTCTGAAGCCGTACTATGACCCGTGTGTGTTGTCGTCTCCCTGACTCGCCAGGATGGCTTCGCCTTCAGGCCGGGGGTGATTGTAAAGAGGAAGATGAGCAGCGGCGGCCGCCGCTCCGCTAGCGCGCGGCGCGAGATCGCTGGCTGGATGACCGAAGCTCGGACCGGCATTTTGGCTATCTGTCGCTAAGTTCCTTTCCCCGGAAATCCTGCTACAGTAGTAGTTTTTTTTCGCGAAAAATCAGTAGAAATCAGTAGATTTTTAATTTCAATTTTTGTACTCAGTTTATGAGCCCACCAATTCAGCGCTTATATGGTTTCGAAATCACGCACTTTAAAGCTCAACGCCAAATCCAATAAGTAACCTCGACGGGTGAATCACTAAATTATTAGTACTAACACATCGAGAACTCAAGACTTACATATATTACTTACCAGGTGAGCTCGTAATGAAGCGCGCACGCTGAACATGATGCGTAACCTGCCACACGCGGTATGTACTGCGGTACACAAGCAGCAACCGACGTTACTAAATTTGGCAGCAACCGACAACTTGACTGGACTATTCAGAACTAGTAAGTGAGTGGGGTCCTATTCTCCTTTAGAACAGAGTAGGCGCTCGAAGCGCCGTTGGTTCTGGTTCGATAGTTTTGGTTTCATAGTTGTGGGGTACGGTAGTGCACCCACTTTCACAAATTCACCGCCTCACCTTTTCCCCACTTTGCTCAAAGACAAAGGTAGCGCCACGTTTGAGAGTCCAACCTTACTAGATTGGAAACGCAAGAATGTATGTTAACCTCGGAGCCAACCGCATTTTTTTTCGCTCGCTAGGTGGCATCACATTAATACAAGTTCTGTACGGATAAAGTAGCAGCTCTTGCTTTCGTTTCAGTAGAAAAGCAAGAAAATCAGTAGATTCAAGAGCTTTATCACTGAATCAGCAGAAAATTTTTAAAATCAGTAGATCTACTGATAAATCAGCAGCCGTGGCATCACTGCATCCAACGTGTCTAAAATGAGCATGTCAGCATAAGGTAGTTAAAAAAAAAATGACTTCGAGGGAAAAGAAACAGCAATGAGGCTGCAACCGCGTCGTGGTGCGGAATCGAGCAGACTAACGTTCTGCAGGCAATATGATTAATTGGTTAACCATTAGTGATGTTACAGTTGAACATGTCATGTAGCGCTCTAGGAGATTACGTACTGAAGTACAGGCGGCAACTATCTAATTTATTGAATATATCTGCTGCGTTATGCGCCACCTACTACCTAAATCAAGCCATGCGATGACGTTGCATTACCAACTTCGCATAAATTGGCGTTTGACGCGTATTATTTCTCACTGCCAGGCCTGATAGGTTACTGAAAATGTTTTGTAATTGCCTTTCCTCTATATTAGCCTGTAGAGCAAACGGTATTTGTAAACACGTTCGATACTTTTGTTCTGTGCGAAAGAACAGGTCTTTAACTGGGTGCATGTTGACACGTTGGAAGAACAGCGAACTGCTTTTAACGCTGTAGTGGTAAGGGTACCGTTCAGCGGAGAACTCCGCGAACACCGGTGTGCGTGAAAACCGGATTTGTCTAGAGGTTTCTGACGTCACACGTGGAGCCGTGGAAGCAAAAGTGATAAAAAACTGCAAAACTAATGAATAGAAGGTGGAAACAAGACTCTATTGTCATTGGACGTCTAAGTATAGAAAGCAATTAAGTTGCGCTGCAAGCAAATTTTGGGGCAATTGGTCGTGAATCGAACGCTTGACCTGTCGGTTGCGAGTCTGGCATGCTGACCCAAGACCAGGCAAGCTTGTTTTTCTAACATGGCACTTAAACCATTTTGGAAATAAATATTTCATTTATAAATTGTTTACAAAGAACTCAGCTAGCGGCTGCACTCCACTACCATGACCGAATACAACACAACTAAAAGGGCTAGGCAGACTTTTTATTTTGGATAAAAAAACACAGAACAGACATGTTCTTTTTATTCAACATGGTATTTATTATTACATTCATGCAATGTTCCACGTCTATGAACTGTGTGCCATCCTTTAGAAAAAAAAATGTTGGATTAACACGACGCGTTCAAGTCACCAAAGACTGGAAAAGAGACGATGGAGAGAGCACATGACTAACGCATCATAATACGACACAGCTAAGCAACGAACCAATAGAAAAAAGACAACGAAGAGCACATTACTAAGAGCCAGTGGCACTCGGGTCTGAACACGTTGCGGGTTTACACTCCCTTTATGTCAACAATCATCATTCTGAAGTGACCTTTTGCAGAAACAACATTCACAATGCCAGTATATCATGAGCGCTTTCCAGAAGTCGTGTAGCTCAATTAAAAAGAACAAAGGGTCATTAACAAATGAAAGTCCAGTGTTATATCGTACAGAATGCGGTGTCTAAACTTCTTTTGCAATGTCTGTTGTATGATATCACAGAAGACAATGCTCAATTGTTTCTGGAGCGTCGCGGAGGGGGGGAGAAAGAGGGGGGGGGGCATTACAAAGGTGGAAATTTGCCGTTGAAACAAAAATTTCCCTTTGATCTAATCACGTTTTAGCGGGCAATGTGTCAGTAATGTGTGAAAAAAAACGCACCCTTTTTTCTGTACACCTTGCTCCATTAAATAAAATACGCAGCGTGGTACATGGACGGAGAGAAGAGCATACAAACTAAATCGTTGTACAACCACTTTCCAGATACTGAAAACCGGAAATCATGGGAGAAAAGAATAAGTAGGAAACGAACAGGTAAATACAACCGCATGCTTAAGCCCGACAAAAAGAGGCTATCAGAAACATTTGAAGACGCAGGAAGCTTCGGTAAAACATAAACTAACTTGCTTTGCAAGAATGCACGCACCATTGGACGTGTAATGTGGAGTAAAAACATGAAACGCGAAACTACCTATCCGACATACAGGTAAATAAACCAAGGCCACCAGCGTTTACAGACCAGCACAGATAATCAGATCAGACGGATTCAAAATATGAATCTCACATAAAGGAGCTAAAATTTTTGAAAACCTGGGTATAATGTTCTGTGCAATTAATATTTTCGAGTAAGTAAGGAATTTTAGTGCGCGAGACAGATTTCAGGCGGTCGCTATGCCAAAAATCAAGATACCGTTAGTGATTCAAGTCTGAGAACAGTGCTGAAGAGTTTGCACGCGGTATTTTCCACTAATGTGACCTCTTATTACGGACACTCAAAAAGATGCCAAGGTGCTTGAGTAGCCTAGGCGTACACGCAACACCAGCATATTCAGAAATAAAATAGGATATATGAGATATGAGAATGGAAACAAGCACGATGGGTGGGTAATAACAAAAACATGCGGATGAGCGAAAAGAAGAAACAGGGTGACGGAGTAAAAACATAGCCTGAAATAGTTACAGACAGGCACGGCGAAAAAAAATAAAACGCGTTAAAAGTAGCGAAAAGGTTTGCAATCGGCTTGCCAGGAAAACAATTTTATAGAGCAGAAGTGAAATATAAGGCGTACTGAGACACTTCTCACCAGTATTAATATCGTGAAACTCTTCTGCGACCACCCTCTTTTGTATTGTGTTCAGTTCTGAAGAAAACGTCATTTCCAAATATCTGTTTACAAGAAACCTTTTCATACCATGACCCTTATATTTTAATCGCTTACGAAGGATTGTTGAGCGACCTCCGGGATTATTCTCTATTTGCAGCTTGTGTTCACATGCCCCTCCAATAAAACATGCACCAGTCACTCCAATGTAGAACCTGTTGGAAGTGAGGGGAACTTTCTGCGCAACTCCTTAAACACACTGGTGAACTTCTTATCATGCTTCTTGGTACACTGCGGGCTATTCTTTACATTAATCACAAACGGGCACATACAGCGAAGTTTTGCACAGCGGGGAGAAAACAATCTTGACCACTTGAAGGCTCGCCACTTTTTTGATGTTACGTGACACGCGATGAATGCAGCGCATGACCTCCACAGCTTCTTTCTTGGCAGTCTCTTTCGGCTCGGTAGCGGAACGGAAGCGCTGCAGTTGCTGATTGTAATTTTCTTTCTTTTTTTATGATCAGAAGAAGTTTTCCAGGGCGTTTCTGGCCATGTTTTCTTTTTTTATTCTGTTTTTCCCTTTCGCCCATGCAAATGCTTTGTGCTGTCACCTTCCCATCATGCTTGCTTCCATTTTGACATATCTTATAATGTTTTAGTCCCCCATCGCCTCATTTACTCCTGTTGATCGTCGTTTCTAATTCGGCCATTCACGTAGGCTATCACATTTCATTCTCTCACCTTCGCCTTTACTGCCGATTCTGATAAATTTTTATGGCGCTACATCATCTGTGGCTAAACAGCTCCATAACACAAAGCTGCTTTGTCTAATCAAGTTGGTGTCACAGACACATTTTCCGAACATATCACACCAGCCATCGTGGGATGGCTTGTCGACAATGTATCTGGCGTGCGCAGTGCACTGGAGTGCTCTCGCCTCAGTGTAAATAAGCTGTCGGGAAACTTCAAATACTGGCCAGCATGCCGTCGATTGCCTTCAATACGATCTCCACCTGATACGATCAGTTACACAAGCTTTGACGAATTCTAGCGGCTAAGGTTTACGACATGGATACCGATGGGATGCTTCCAGATTGTAATCAGAATGTATATAGGAAAAAAGAGAACCATAACTAGCAGGCTATAAAATCAGTGAACCTTTAAAGTAGCGTCAAAGTGAAAGCAGACATGCGGAAATAAGTGATAACTGCCTGGCTTTCTTAAGTCGTCGCAAAAGAAGCAAGTTGTTTCCGGACAAGAGCTGGAATCGACGCCTACCGCCACATATCTCTATCTACCATCTGCTTTGAAAAGGATGACCAGCAGTGGCTACGCGATAACCTAGAATTTATCAGGAGCTTCAAGCAGAAGTGGCGTTAATGCGACTTGCTCGAAGAAACCACCGGGCTGCAGGTGAATTGATTTCAATGAATAACTCTTCGTTCAGAAAATTTGTTCATTTTATTATTTACGAAAACGTGGCGACCCCGAGCGGCATGGATATAAACAAAGCACTAGCGACTTTCATGCTTGCGCGAAAACAGAACACTGAAGGAAGGCTTTTTTTGCTTGTAAAAGAAGTGCTTATTTCTGTGTCAAGCAGCTGCGCCGAAGTTGCATCATCACCATACCACCAAGCTGGCTTCGCCGAAGGCATTCAGTTTGCTTGAGATGAGGCATCTACCATCGACTACGATGGGTGTGAACAGATAGCCTCCACTTCTTCTCTAATGAGGCGTGCGAAGGGCCGTAGATCCAGCCGTGCATCAATCACTGCAAGTAGGCACAGGTTCTGCAGTGTCGGTGCCAAGTGCAACACGTGGAGATCCGTCAGCGCCCTTAGCTCCTCGGCAACCTTCCCCTCATTCTGGTTGGGTGCCGGCCCAAAGCCACCGAAGATAAACACTCTTTCACCCATCACAGAGCAGCCATGCCAGGACCTGGGAGAACGTGGTGAGCCACACGGTTTCACTTCGGACCAAAGCGATGTCACGGGGTCGTACTTGTGCATATCTGCTAAGTAGGTCTTCAGCATATCGCTGTACCCTCCGAAAATGTACAGCTCTTCGTTGAACACGAAGGCTGAATGTCCTCGCCGATACACAGGGGGAACGCCTTGAACCTGTGGGCGCACCCAGGAAGTGGTGGTCGTTTCAAAATAGTATAGGATGAGGGAAGGGGCTCCTGGGCTGCCGCCAAACACATACATGCGGGTCCCGATCGCAGACGCAGGTTGGCAGGCACGTCGAACCGGAGGCTCTCCGCTGGTGGGGACACGATGCCACTCCAGTGTATCCAAGTCAAGGGCACTCATATATGGCGAAGGATCCCAGCCACTCAAGATATACTTGCGGTGACCCACAACACAAGCTGTGCTGCCGTGAATCGATAACGGCTCCTCACTGGCCACCTCTGGGCGGCTGCATGCCATGGTGCTTGTGTCGAAACGGTAAAGGACACTCGGGGTGGCCAGCTGGGCGGGCCACAACACAGATAGGCGCAGTGGCCGTATGCTACAACTGTCTGGAAGGAAACGTTAATCAGCCCGCCGTCTGGAAGCTGCGTCTGCACCACATCCCACCGGTGCGATGCGGGGTCGAAGATGAACACGCGGACCAAGTTCCATGCCGTGTAGCTACTGTCGAACGAGTAGACCTTGCCGTTGATGCGTACAGCCCTGTGGGTGACGTGCTCTGGAACACCGTTTAGCCGCACCGTCCACATCCTGCAGAGACACCTGCTGCTGTAAGAAACAAGGCCCGGTCATTCCAGTGATGGTGGCGGTGTCAAGCGGATTTTTTCTGAAGCAGCGATATGGCGACCGGTATTCGCGGCGTCAGGGGACGTAGTGCGTCGACGGGTGACTATTTCTGTTCGATTTTGGAGCGTTTATCATTTTATGACACTCACACGAATGAATGTTAGAAAAAGAACATGTACTGTTGCCCTCGCTAAGATTAAAAGCGCGTTTCGTGCATAGCGTGCATAGCGTGCAATTTCATGCATAGCGGAATAGCGGTTCCAGAGTGCGCATGCGCAGAACGCTAACGGAGAAATAGCGTTAGCGTACGCACGCAATTTTCAGAAGTTAGCTTTACGGCATTTGCGGCTTTTGCGCCCTTAGCGCAAAAACATGTCGGCGTCCTTCCAAGCGACAGCCGCCCGCTTTAGCCGGTTAGCAGTCCTTGCGATTCAGGTAGGCATGTTTACCTGCAACTACTGGCGTTTTTTGCTTTTCCCTATGACTTACCTTGGTTCGACGATAAAGTTTAAGCTGCAATTCCACCTAGTTTTTTAGATACGGTGATGATTCTGCGGTACAATAGCCTTATGGGACCTTAAGGTGCACTGCTACCGTCTGCAACTGCCCGAAACGTAACACAGACGTGCCGAACGATACAAAAATTGATTTTGAGCTTTGCCGCGGTGTGTTATGTACTTAAATTACATGCCGCAACAATTTATATTAAATTTACAAAAGTTTTTTGAACATTAGACGCCATGTGATAGAAAATATTCTTGCTCGAACGGTTTGTAGTTAACATTGCCTTGACTGGATGTCGCTACTTTTGTATGTTTTTATTTCACTTTATTACAATTTCTGGGTCATATTCCTGGCGAAAATAAGCACTGGTGTAATAATTGTCTTAAAAGACTGAAATATTATAATTTGGGACGTTAGCGGTAGTGACGACCATTTAGATGGTCCTGTCGCCTCCATGTAAAGGAGATCGCCTTTAATGTTTTCAGGACGCTATACTGAAGCTGTCTTTAGGGATAAGTTGCTTGCGGCACGCTAACGTAATTTCCCTTAGGTCCGCTATCACGCTAACGCTATACTAAAACTCTCTTTTGTCTCACTTCAAGACGGACACCATAACCGCACCGCGAGGGAAGGCAGGAAGGTGGGAGTGAAAGAAGAAAGAAAGAAGGAGGTGGCGTAGTGAAAGGCTCCGGAATAATTTCGACCACCTGTGGATGTTTAACGTGAACTGACATGGCACAGCACACGGGCGCCTTTTGTGTTTCGCATCCACGAAAACGTGGCCAGAGCGATTTGGTTCGAGCTCGGGTACTCCGGCTGAGTAGCCGAACATGCCAATCACTCAGCCACAGCGGCGTGTATCTACCGGTAGTGGGAAACGTGTTACGAGCGCTACGCCGCAGGTGGAAGTTCATGAAGCGACTATTTGCAACGCACAGCGCGAGAGTGTGTTGCAGTTTGACACGAGGCGTGATCGGTCGCGGCGATACCATCGCGCCCTCGTGCAGTGGCCAGTGAAGCTGACCCGTTGGCTCCGCTGTGGGTTCGAAACACAGTCGCGGCAATATTAATCCAATAATCTCCTGCACAATAACGATATCTACTAGTTTGATGAATTGCCCCTACTGTGTGAATTGATAAATGGAGTAGACACTTCGTTTGCAAACACCGCTCGCATCTCTCTCTCTCTCTCTTTCAACCACCAGACACAATTTCTTTAGATAGTGAGAAGCAGAAAGCAGAACGCTAACACTGCATCCGGCTGCCTTGTATCGACTAGACTGCGCTATTCTGATGCGAGAGCGTTAAAGGCTCCGTTCCCCGCAAAATCCGGTTACCGCGTTGTCGGCATTGATGTTTCATTTCATTTATTTCATTTCATTTATTTTACCCTCAGGGCTTTCGCATTACAGAGGGGATGGGACAGTGAAAAAAACAATACATAGATCAAAAAGAGCGCTATATATATGAACAATATTGAAAGATGCTAGAGACAGAGGACGAAAACATTGAGAACAAAAGTACAGAAGTAAAAAAATAAAAGGGTTACAAAAAGAAAACCTTATAGAGTCTATATATGGGTAAACAACATATCACAATTGGTCTGATTCTAACACTGTGAGTAATTTGCTTTTAAAACGCGCAGTGTCGCTAACAAAGGTGGCTGTGGGTGAAAGATTATTCCAGTCACATGTTTTAGGGAGGAAGGAATTAGAGAAGGCCACTGTGATGCAGTGTGGAACAGTTACTTTTTGATTGTGGTGAATGCGAGGCGAGATGAAAGATGGTGCCTTTACACAGGTGGCTTTCAGGCAAGTATTATGGTAGTAAATTTTATGGAAGAGGCAAATGTGTGAAAGCTTACGGCGAGTGGAGACTAAGGGGAGTTCAAGATTAGATTTCATTTCTGTTACACTGGCAGTGCGACGGTAGTTTGCAACGATGAAGCGGACGCTTCGATTCTGCACGGCCTCTAGTTCTTTTGTTAATCTGATGGTGTCAGGATCCCAAATCGAACATACGTACTCTAGTTGCAGACGAATGAGTGTAGTATATATTAGCATTTTCAATGAAGGTGGAGAGGATGAAAAATTTCTACGGACGTACCCTAGCATGCGGTTAGCCTTTGAAGTAATGAACCTGATATGAGCATTCCAAGAAAGCTATAACAAACATTAACGCCAAGGTACTTGTAGGACGAGACTGGATTCAGCTGAGTGTCGTTAATAAAATAATTTGGGCTTGTTTGCTGGTTACGGGTTACGCGCATGCATTCGCATTTAGCTATGCTTAATTCCATTTCCACGATTGGCACCATTCATAAGTTTTATTAAGGCGAAAGCCTTTAATGTCTCATCGTTGTAAGCAGCAGTTGTCGACAGAGAATGTCACGCTTTTCAGTTGGTCGAAACGGTCGTGACGTCACAGTGCGCCAATTTCAAACGGGGCCAATTGTACTTTGGCTAGTTACCATGCAACCAATTGAAGGGACCATATAGTGATGCTCCAAGTAAGTGGGACTGAGCTTAGTTAATTGCTTAATTACCCAATTAGCCTAATTAACTTCTCTAGTCAGGCCATATAAATAAATAAAACCTAGTAAGAAATTGGTCGAGCTCGGTAATCGAACCCCGGTCTTCGGAGTGCGAGACGAGCGTGCTATCCACTCCGCCATGCCAGCTCGATGGTTTGGAATGAACAAAGGCACGTCTAGTGAATACGGTGCTTCGCTCACTGCCATCCTCCTCCCTTCCCTTCCGGCGAGGTTTAGGTGTCCACCGAGATATGAGAGAGAAATACATTTCCTTTCCTCAAAAACCAATTTACCGACGAGCGAGGCGTAGAACCGAATGGGCCATGGCGTTCTGTGGACTCCCTGGCAGCGTTGCAAGACGCTCTCGCGTTCCACTCTTAGAGGCGAAGCTTAACATCTTAACCACACATCAGTGACCACACTTTAGGTCAAAAAAGTGCACCCCCCCCCCTGAATTTTGAAGGGTGTCAACCGAGATATGTGAGACAGTTACTGCGTAATTTTCTTTCCTCAAATACAATTTTCATTTTCTTCATTACGGGCCATCTTCGTCTTTCTTCTTACACTCCCACTTCCTCCGTTCCTCTACGGTGCGGTTCAGGTGTCCACCGAGATGACAGAGATTTACTGCGCCATTTCCTTTCCTCAAAAACCGCTGCGTTGAAACGGCAAGGCATCGCGCCGAACGGGTGGTGGCGTTCCGTGGACTCCCTGGCAGCGCTACAACACGCTGTCGCGTTCCACTCCTAAAGGCGAAGCTTAAGCTTAAGCTTAATTAGCAGTTAATTAGTATTTAGGCATTAATCAGTAATTAACCATTAATTAATCAATTGTCATCACTTAGTAATTAGTACTCAATTACATGTGACGCCACCAGTGCCACAGAAGCACTGAAAGTGGTGCGGAAAATGCTTTCGCCTCTACGCACTTTAGACAGTCAAAGTGCCCCCTGAATTTTTTTAAGTCTCTCTGTAGCTTAAAAATATCATCAGTGTTATTAATTACTCTGTAAATTACGCAGTCGTCACCAAATAAGCACATGTTAGATGAAATCTTTAAACGTAAGTCATTTATGTATATTAGAAATAATAGCGGGCCAAGGACCGACCCATGGGGCACACCTGAATGTACTGGCGCTGGTGATGAGTCGTGGTTATTGCCGAAGACGAACTGGGTACGGTTACTAACAAAGGCACGAATCCAATTGAGTACATTAGGTCCACTGTTAAGTTGGCTCAGCTTTAAAAGTAAAAGAGAATGAATGATTTTATCGAAAGCTTTTGAAGAACCTAAGAATAAGCATGAGAGAAGCCAACAGCCACAGAAACCAAGGGACACGAGGGATTTTTTTTAAATTAATTTATTTATTTTGCGCTGTTGTTCGATTTAGAATAGTACTGAATATGTTATCACTTAAACGTAATTGATTAGAAAAGCAGAAGAAACAACCACATGCCGCCGGTGGGATCCGAACCCACGACCTCCGAATTACGCGCCCGGTGCTCTACCGCTGAGATACGGCAACGGCTGTGAATTCTTCTGCTTTTGGGGGTATTTATGTTTACAAATAAGCTTACCTTTTTAGAGTGTTCACCAGCGCAAAATAACTAAATTAATTAAAAAAAATCCCTCGTGTCCCTTGGTTTCTGTGGCTGTTGGCTTCTCTCATATTTATAACGAGCCCCTCATACCCCCTCTCATGTTTGCCTAGGAATAAGCAATCAGTAATGAGTCCAGAGTCTAAAGAAACATGCAAATCATTAGCGAAAATCCTTAACTGCGTTTCACACGAGAAGAATTTGCGAAAACCATGCTGTTTTGCAGGGTGTCGAACCGGTATTTTTTCGGGTTCGGTTCGGGTTCGGGTTCACGACTTTCGGGTTCAGTTCCGGTTCGGCTCCAGAGGGCCATTCCGTTCCTGTTCGAACCGGTTCGGACCGTCTCGAACCGGTTCAAACGGGTTCAAACGGGTTCAGGACAAAAAAATTAGAACGCAGATGGGTTTCAGTGATATGCGTTTTCTTTTTTCTTGCACATTGCTATAGAAAATAAAAAATGCAAATATTTGTTTACGAGAACATGAAAGTGGGCTAGTTGCTAACGGTTGCTTAAGCAGCGCAGGAAACAGGACAAACGGAAGTCTGGAGATGACACAGACGCCGGCTAACAACTGGTTATTACGTTCTCGGAAAAGTATATGAAGGCGCAGGACACAGTGAACAATCCAGAAAACAGAAGAGCAAAAATTAAAACTAAAAAACATACTGCGCATGCACATCGTAGATGAGTTGTGACATCTTTTTCAATGAAATTCGAAGACTATATTCCATAGTAGACGGCACTCCCATATCTCCTTGACCTTATACAGTTCAGAAGTGCAAGATGCCGGGCTAGTTGGTAATCCATGATGAAAAACAGCGCAAGGAACGGGACGAAAACACGAAGGAAGAAGACACAGACACGGGCGCTGACTAACAACTGAAATTTTATTTCGATGCAGGACATATATATTGCCACGCGCCTAACGCGCCGCGCGGCCTCCGCGCGGCCTCCGCGCTGAGTAGAAGACGACGACGAAGCGGCGGTGTGCTCTCGAGGCGCGCTTGTTCTGTTCAGTGCACTGGAACCTGCTGCTGTGATTAAAAGAAGGCTCCCAGTCTTGGGTTCTTCCCGACGCCTATCTCCACGGCCCCTCTGGTCGTGACACTGGTGGAGGTGCGGCCGATGCTCCCTACTCCTGAGGACGACTCGACGCGCCCGCCTCTTGTGACCACCCCTGTCCATCGTGCCAGCTGGAGGATCCGAGGCCTGTCCCCCGAGGCCCTCCCTTTTGTCGGTGAGCCCTCGACTCCCACTACACTCATGGCGACGCCAATACCCGCCCTGCCACCGACTGTCCCTGCAGCCAACCCCACCTACCTCACTCTTCAGACCCCACGAACGCCTAAGCCCTTTCACGGTGACCTGTTTGAAGATGCCGAAGATTGGTTGGCGCACTACGAACGGGTTGCGACCTTCAACTGCTGGGACGCCGCTAAAAAGCTGCGTAACGTGTATTTTAGCCTTGAGGACTCTGCACGCACGTGGTTCGAAAACCATGAGGCTACTTTCTCGACGTGGCCGGACTTTCGACGTCAGCTCCTGAGTACGTACGCCAACAGCGACCGCCGGGAGAGCGCGGAGCGTACCCTGTCATCTAGAATTCAGCTCCCCAATGAGGGTGTTGCCATGTACGTCGAGGATGTGACGCGTCTTTGTCATCGCGCCGATCCGGCAATGCCTGAAGAAAAAAAGCTGCGGCACCTCATGCGCGGCGTGAAAGACCAGCTCTTTTCCGGCCTCGTGCGGAACCCGCCCAACACCGTCGCGGAGTTTCTGGCCGAGGCCGTCCACATGGAGAAATTGCTGCAGCAAAGATCCCAACAGTCCGCCCGGCAACTGCGTCCGTCGTCGACACTGTCAACGTTGGACCGGTTCGACCATGATCCCAGGCCGAATCCGGACTCCCTTCGCGAACTCATCCGTTCAGTGGTCCGCGAGGAGCTGCAGCACCTTCAAGGAACCTTTGCCCCTCGCGTCCATTCCTTCACCAGCGTCATCCGCGAGGAAGTCCGGCAGGCCCTCAGAGCACAAGACGCTGCCGTTGTGCCGGCGCCGCTACCGACTCCATACGATCCCGCGCCGTACCCGACTCCGGTCCAGCCAGTCACGTACGCGGACGCCGTCCGCCGCGCGGCCCCATCTCCTGGGCCTTTGCCTTACACCGCACCATTGGTCGCGGTGCACTCTGCTCAGCCTACTCCTTTCTGGGCGGATCGGCGCCAGGCACCGCGGAAGAGTGACCTCTGGCGCACCCCAGATCAACGACCGCTCTGCTACCACTGTGGTGAGGCCGGCTGTGGTGTTGCATGAACACCCCGGCAAGGCCCGCAACGGGCCGCTGAAGGACACGACTCGGTTCCGAGCGGAACAAAAGCGGGCTTGCGCCCGTTCCACACGGTTTTATTCACACAGCAAACAAAGTCATTGTTGTTAGACCAGATTTACCAATCAGCTAAGTGAATTGTGTGTCGACCCAAGAGGGCGCCACACAACATCGTCTCCCCCTAGGAAATAATGTTAAGCTATTGCGAAAAATACTGCTCTCTTAACATGTGCCACGAGACAGCAAACATTATACAATGGTCATCAAACAGAAACTATCCGATTTTATGGCTGTGCTATTTCTGTTATGACGTGTTCAAGGCACAAAAATGTCTCATTTCAGCAGTCATTACACATGGCAAAAGAAAGCACACACATTATACAGTGACTATGGGCACGACATACGATCAATCTCACCCAGAAACAACACTAGATTTGTACATCCACCGTAACAGAGAACACACAAGGAGATTCATCATTATACACAACCTATCACAACATCATTGTGCGCTGAATGCGAAAACATGAGGAACTTGCAAAGAAAGCAAAGTGAGTAAAGATCACAGCGACACAGGAGTATTCATTCATTACCCGCTTTATAAAGTCTCCATGACTGGCCCACTGGCCACGGACAGCTCAGTCGCGACTACAGGCCAAGAAAAACAGGTGTGCTACCCTTCGCTCCAGAACTACATCTGGTAGTCTACGGCCCAGAAAGGTGGTTTCCGCTGACGCACTGGGCGCCCGCGGCTGTGCGAACTGGAAGTCCCTGGGTCGCTTTGCTCCGGAAAACTACAACTGCTGTCCTCTGTGGATTCGTGCGCAGTGGTGCGGCCACTTTCGGCTGACTTTGACGGCCTATATTCCTTCGCCCCCTCGTTGCGCGAAGCGTTATCCAGGGTATCTGCAACAGGAGGCGACACATTTTCGGACATTTCGGCACTTGTTTCAGCTAGAAGCTTGTTTAGAGTTGCTGCCATTGCATTATCAGCAGCGTGTGCTAAGCCTGCATAGGAATAATCTATGCTTGGCGGGCTTGGAATATTTTCTGGGGCCGGCAGTACCCGGACCAGTTTAGAAGCATTTCAGACCTTACCATCACTCAGTAAGAAAGTGCTTGGACCAACCTGTCGCTGGACTTTGAAAGGTCCAATGTATTTGGATGGACCTGTTCTGAATGACCGCACCTTCACTGTGTCACCAATTTGCACGGCCGTTGGCTTTGCGCCTCTACGTCTATCAACGTAGTATTTCATTTGCTGTTGCTTATTTTCAACCCTTTGTCGCACCTGTGTTTGCTCCGAAGATGTGTGTTCTGGAGACGTTGCTGTAGCGGAAGTTTGAGGCAAGTTCCAGGTGCTTTGCTGCGAATTATGAAAGGAAGTACAGCTCATGTCGAGTTTCGAGCGCGGTTGCCGGCCGTGCAGCAGGACTGCAGGTGACACGCCCGTAGTTGAGTGGGGTGTGAGCCGGTACCATCCCAGATGTTGCAGGACAGCTTGTTTAACGGGTTCTCCTTGGAGTTGAGCTATTTGAATGGTCTCCTTCAAAACTCTGTTGAATCTTTCAATAAGACCATTTGCTTGAGGGTAGTAATTTGATGACCGCAAATGCTGTATGCCTCTCTCTTTTAGAAAGTCTTTGAATTGTCTCGAAACAAATTGTGGCCCATTATCTGTAACTATCGAGTCTGGAAAACCCTCCCTGCTAAAAACAGAGATCAGAAAGTCAATGACATCCTGGGATGTTACTGAAGGAGTGAAGTAGACTTCAGGCCATCTGGAATAATAATCCATTAACGTTATGGCATACGTTGGACTCGGCGGAATGTTCAAAGGCCCCACAATGTCCATAGCTAGCTTCTGCCAGGGGCGGTCCGGCCAGGGAACTGGCTGGAGGGGTGTGAAGGATGGCTTAGCTGACTTGACAGCTGCTTGACATATGAGACAGTGTTTGATGCATTCCTCTACCTGTCTATCAAGCTGTGGCCACCAGTAGCGTTCTCTTAGCAGTTCTTTTGTGCGGACTATGCCCGGATGTGATTCATGGGCCAACTGTAGGAAAGTGGGACGAAGTACTTCAGGAATTACCACGCGATCTGCTCGCATTAGTAGACCATCTACAAAGGATAATTCCTCTTGGATGTGAAAGAATGGCACAAGATCAACTGACAGAGCCTTCTTGTGCAACCAGCCCTTGCTGAGCTGACTGATGACCTTTTGCAGGGTAACGTCAGAAGCTGTTGCATTTTGTACAGTTGCCTTGTCGACTACTGGTGTTACCAGAGAAACGATTTCTTCCTCCTGATTGTCAGAGTTTTCTGCGACGGGCAGCCTGGACAAGGCGTCTGCCACATAATTTTGTGTGCCCTTGCAGTACTCTATTTGGAAATTGTAATTCAGCAACCGAGCTGTCCAACGAGAGATGCGTAGTGGTCGGCGACCCGAATCGCCGGCGGAAAGCAAAGCAACCAATGCCTGATGATCGGTTCTGAGTGTAAAACGTCTACCCCACAGATATACATGCCACTTTTCGCAAGCAAACAAACAGGCTAGTGCTTCACGTTCACCAACTGAGTATTTTCTCTCAGCCGGCGACAGAGCGCGTGACGCAAAAGCAATTGTATGAAGGTGCGACCCTTCTTTCTGCTGTAGTACAGCTCCCAAGCCAACGTCTGAGGCGTCAGTGGTGACTACGACAGGTAATTCCGGGTTGAACATTTGCACAACAGGTTTGCATGCCAAACGTGCCTTAACTTGATCAAAACTATTCTGAGCTTCCACCGTCCATTCAAATGATTGACCTTGTCGGAGCATTTTCCGCAACGGTTCCACTAAATCTGCATAATGATGCAGGAACTTGGCGTAGTAGCCAGCTAGACCTAGGAATGATTGCAGCGACTTGACGTTCGTAGGGGAAGGTGCATTAACTATAGCTTTGATTTTCGATTCCATGGGAGAAATACCCTGGGTCGACAGGTTGTGCCCCAAGAATGTGAGTTCCCTTACTGCAAAAACACATTTCTGATTCAATTTCATTCCTGTTGTGGAAATGCGAGACAGCACTTCCTTCAAGTTGCGATCGTGCTCCGCCTTGGTCCGTCCCCACACCAAAATGTCATCCAAATAGCACACTACGCCCGTACAGCCTTTCAACACGTGTGACATAAGCTTTTGAAATGTAGCCGGAGCAGAAGCTAAACCAAAACAGACTCTTTTAAACCTAAATAGTCCTTCATGGGATATGAACGTTGTCAACTCACGACTTGTTTCCGTGAGTCCCACTTGATGGTATGCTGAAGCCAAGTCCAGCTTTGAGAACCACGTAGCTCCTGCGAGCAACTGCAAGAGTTCCTCCGTGTGCGGAAGTGGGTAGCCGTCGACGACAATAGCTTTGTTGGGCTCCCGCAAGTCCACACACAGGCGAAGGGAGCCATCCTTCTTTTTCACGACGACCAGCGGAGACACCCACTCCGATGCGTCGACGCGTTCGATGATGTCCTCGCGCTCCAGGCGCGCGAGCTCGTCGGAGACTTGTTGTCGCAGTGCTAGCGGAAGGCGTCTCAGCTTCGCACTGACGGGAGGAACATCTGGTCGGCGGTTGATTTGATGGACGTAGTCCTTGACAAAACCGAGCTCACTCGAAAACAAGGCTTCAAATCCTGGCGGTGTGTTCTCCGGAACCTCGAACGAATGACAAGTGGCTTGGAGACAAGTGAGGGTTGACCCCATCACGTTGATGTGCAGTTTCTGAATGGCGTCAAGGCCCAGCAACGAAGATCCTTGTCGAGTGACATGAAAAGTTACCGATGCTTGAGTATCGTTGTACTGTATGTCAGCTTCGAAGGTGCCCAGTGTGGGAATCAACTTGCCGGAGTAGTCCCGGAGAGCCAGGGTTGACGACGACAGAGTGTAGAAGCGTGCAAAATATTTCCGAAAATCAGCATTGTTGACAAGAGAAATGGCAGCCCCAGCGTCGACAAGTAGAGGAACTGGGTTTCCTTTAAACGTTACGGTAGCTATTATCTCTTTCTTATTTTGTGGCAATTCTATGCCCAGAATATGCGGAGAATTCAGGATGTGTACTTCCTCCACGGTAGAGGCCGGCGCCTGCGACGCGCGAAGTGTCGCGGACTGATGCTGTGAGCGACAGACTAGAGCGAAGTGTCCAATTTTCCTACAATTGTTGCAACGACGATTGCGGGCTGGACAGTTTCTTGCGTTTGCATTATGTTTCGGAGAGCCACAACGATAGCAATACGGTTGACGACCCCCTTCCTGGCTTTCTCGCTCGAACTCCGGGCGCCTTCTTCCATCTTGGCTGCTTCTACCTCCTTCGTCGGTTCCGGGGACGCCACGGTGGAAACCCGACGCTGTGTAACTGCGCCATCCGCCTTCTTGCTCACGAACACGAGCGGGCGTTCGAAAACCTGAAGTTGCTTGACGAATGCATCCCTGTTCGATCGTCGGATTTTCCGTTACAGGTTCGTCGACGCGATAAACCGGCGTTCCCTCATAAGCTGCATTTGCTTGCTGTACGGCTTCTAAAGCTTTGCCAATTTCTTCTGCCTTGGCCAGCGTAAGCGTTCGGCCAGCGTTCAGAAAACGTTCGCGCAACGCTGGGTTTGAGACGCCTTCGATGATCTGATCTCGGACGGGCTCGTCGAACGCCGAGCCAAATTCGCACGTCAACGCAAGTTGTTTAACTGCCGCTACATACTGGGTAAATGGCTCACCGGGCAGTTGAAGTCTCCGGAAAAAACGGTGTCTCTCAACGATGAAATTCGTTGTGTCTGCGAACAACTGGTCCAAGCTCCCGACTAACTGTGTGTATTCGTCTGTGGTCGTCGCTTCCGTGGCAGGCTCAAGCGGCGTCTGCGGAAGTGCTTCAGACGTTATGCCGGCGACTGCGGACGCTTGCCTAGTTTCTTCATTGTTGAAATGCTGGCGCTGTCCCTCTGCTCCGAGCAGCGTGAGAAGGAGTGCCGCTTTCCGCTCCGGTGCCCAGTCGCTACCACCGGCCGACAGGAGGTACGCCTCGAAAAGTTTGAACCAACGCTTCCACGGCACTCCAGGCGAACCGGGCGCAGA
Source organism: Amblyomma mixtum (assembly GCF_055824585.1). Classification (NCBI taxonomy): domain Eukaryota; kingdom Metazoa; phylum Arthropoda; class Arachnida; order Ixodida; family Ixodidae; genus Amblyomma; species Amblyomma mixtum. Next base: position 115,319,137 of record NC_143018.1, read on the forward strand.
CAAAAACGGCGCGGGATCGAGGCCTGATGCCATGCTGACGCAAAGTCTCTAAAGTTGCAGGAGAAGGTGGAGCGGGGCAGCAAAACACAGGGCCAGTCGAAGCAAATGGTACGTCAGTCGGGGCAAGCGTACAAACGTCACTTACTGTGATCCCATCCTCGTCGCCAAAATGTGGTGTTGCATGAACACCCCGGCAAGGCCCACAACGGGCCGCTGAAGGACACGACTCGGTTCCGAGCGGAACAAAAGCGGGCTTGCGCCCGTTCCCCACGGTTTTATTCACACAGCAAACAAAGTCATTGTTGTTAGACCAGATTTACCAATCAGCTAAGTGAATTGTGTGTCGACCCAAGAGGGCGCCACACAACACCGGCCATCTCCACCGGCGGTGCCCCTATCGCGAAATGGGACTACGCGGATTTCCTGTCGACAGCCCCCGTCCACAGCCTGGAGAGCGCCCTCAAGACATCGCCGAGTACGTCACCCGCCAGCGTAGTTCACCACCTCCTCCGCGCCGCGAGTCGCGATCGCCTTCTCCTCGCCGGTTTTCCCCCTCTGGGCTCCGTTTCGCCTCAGGACAACGCGGTTCCTCGAGCCCTCGTCGGGAAAACTTGCTCCGGCGGCCTTTGGAGGCGAGGCCGCCGAACGCCGATCCGCCGCAAAGCTTCCACCGCCGCAGCAACCGAATAGCCCCGACGTCGGATGCCGCAACGCTGCACAGTTTTCCCCGACGCGCCTTCCGACTCGCCGCGATGCCGTAACCCCAATCGCCGACCCGCTTCCGCCGCCGCACCGACCCGATCGCCCCGACGCCGAACGCCGCATCGCCGAAGAGTTTTCCCCAACCCGCCGCTTGAATCGCCCCGACGACGCAACCCCAGTCGCCGACCAGTTCCCGCCGCCGCACCGACTGAGTCATCCACAACAGCCATCGACGGGCCGCGCTGAAGGAAGGGTCTCTTTGGATATCCCTGTTCTCGTCGACACAAAGGAGGTCAGCGCGTTGGTCGATACGGGCGCAGATTACTCTATCCTTAGCGGACGGCTGGCGACGGCCCTGAAAAAAGTGACGACACCCTGGGACGGCCCCGACATACGTACGGCCGGCGGACATCTTGTCGCACCACTCGGTATGTGTGCGGCCCGGGTTACGGTCCGAGGCTGCACATTCGTTGCCACTTTTCTCGTTCTGCGCGAATGTTCTCGCGATGTCATCCTTGGCATCGACTTTCTTCGCGAGCACGGTGCTATCATAGACCTCCCGAATCGCTTGGTGACATTTTCTACCACAATGGCCACAGAAGAACCTGCGCACGAGGGTTCTCGGTCTGCCCTGCGAGTTGCCGACGATACCGTTACGGTGCCACCACGTGCCAGCATTCTCGCAAGAGTTACCTGTGACGAGCCACATAGGGGACTGCGGGTTGTCGAGCCTAATGTCTCCCTCGTACTCACTAAGGGAGTTGCGGTGGCACGGGGCCTTGGATCCCTTCATGGCGGTTGTACAGAGGTCCTTGTCACCAACTTCTGCAATGAGCATCGACATCTGCTTCGTGGCACAGCCATCGCTTACGTCGACTGTGTTCAGGAAGTGGCCGAATGCTTTGCTTGCGAGGAGGGCACATCTGGAGCTGACACCGAAGCGGTCACCAACGTAGACATCAATCCAGGCCTTGCACCCACTGAAAAGAGGCAACTCCAGGACCTCTTGCGGGAGTTTGGTGCGTGTTTCACGTCGTCGTCTAAAGTGCGACAAACGTCGATAGTTAAACACCGCATTATCACGCATGAAGGAGCACGACCCATCCATCAGCAGCCCTATCGTGTGTCCCCTCGTGAGCGAGATGTTATCCAAACACAGGTCGAAGAGATGCTCACAGACGGCGTCATCCAACCGTCAAGCAGTCCGTGGTCGTCTCCTGTCGTGCTCGTGAAAAAGAATGACGGGACACTACGATTCTGTGTCGACTACAGGAAGCTGAACAGTGGGATCAAGAAAGACGTGTATCCGCTTCCGCGTATCGACGACTCCCTCGACCGACTTCGTCAAGCCAAGTACTTCTCTTCGGTCGACCTCAGAAGTGGTTATTGGCAGATAGAAGTTGATGAGAGGGAGCGTGAGAAAACCGCCTTCATCACACCGGACGGGCTGTATGAATTTCGCGTCCTCCCATTCGGGCTCTGCTGTGCTCCTGCCACGTTCCAAAGAATGATGGACACCGTTCTAACAGGTTTGAAGTGGCAGACCTGCCTTGTTTATCTTGATGATGTCATCATTTTTTCCGCAACGTTCACGGAACATCTACACCGCCTCAGGACTGTCCTCGAAGCCGTTCGATCCGCCAACCTCTCCCTCAAACAAGAAAAATGCCACTTTGGTTTCACCGAATTGAAGTTCCTCGGGCACGTCATTAGTGCTGACGGAATCCGAGCTGACCCAGAGAAGCTTGCTGCCGTTGCTGCCTTTCCGGTCCCCGTCCACAAAAAAGCAGTCCGACGCTTTCTGGGCCTGTGCTCCTATTATCGCCGCTTCATTAGAAACTTCGCCCAGCTCGCCAGCCCTCTGACGCTCCTAACCCGTGATGACACGTCATTTTCCTGTGGCAACGAACAGCAGGCTGCCTTCGACGAGTTACGACGCCGACTCCAATCACCGCCCATCTTGGCACATTTGGACGAAGATGCCGACACAGAGGTGCACACGGATTCGAGCAACGTCGGCCTTGGCGCCGTTCTAGTTCAGCGGCAAAGCGGTGTCGACAAAGTAAATGCCTACGCCAGCCGCGCACTGTCACGCGCTGAGTTGAACTACTCTACCACGGAAAAAATGTTTAGCGGTAGTCTGGGCCGCCGCTAAGTTCCGCCCATACCTGTATGGCAGACCGTTTTGTATCGTCACCGACCACCACTCGCTGTGCTGGCTGAAAAATTTAAAGGACCCTTGCGGCCGCCTAGCACGTTGGGCATTACGCCTCCAGGAATTCGATTTCACCGTCACCTACAAGTCAGGCCGGAAACACACCGACGCTGACAGCTTGTCCCGCGCTCCCGACGACCCTCCTCCACAAGACACCACCGACGATGATAGCTTCCTTGGAGCGGTCAGCACGTCTGAGCTTGTTTCCAGACAGCGTGCTGACGCCGAGCTGCGTCTGCTCATCGATCATCTCGAAGGTGGCTGCCCTGAAATCCCATGATACCTCGCTCGTCGACTTTCGTCGTTCTGCCTGCGGAGAGGAGTGCTTTATAAAAAGACCTCTACTTCAAGTCCGACAACTTACCTGCTCGTCATACCGTCTGATCTACGGGATGAAGTTCTCCTTGCCTGCCATGATGAACCAACTTCCGGCCACCTTGGAGTTACACGCACCTTGTCCCGAATCCGGCAGAACTATTACTGGCCCAACCTTACTTCAAGTGTGAGCCGTTATGTCCGGACATGCCGGCAATGCCAGCGGCGGAAAAAACCAGCGCTCAAGCCTCCTGGACTGCTTCAATGCATCGAGCCGCCCCAAGTACCATTCGACAAAGTCGGCATGGACCTTCTGGGGCCATTTCCCCTCTCGTCGACCGGCCACAAATGGGTCGTAGTCGCCACAGACTACTTGACCCGATACGCTGAAACGAAGGCCCTGGCGCGGGGTACTGCTGCCGAAGTTGCCCACTTCTTTATGCACGACATCGTGCTTAGACACGGCGCCCCATCGGCCATCATTACTGACCGAGGCAAGGCGTTTACAGGCCGACTCCTACGTGACATCTTAGCGCTTAGCCATACAGCTAATCGACCAACAACAGTGTATCATCCCCAAACCAATGGTCTAACGGAACGGCTCAAGAAAACATTGGCGGACATGATCTCGATATACGTCGACGTTGAACACAAAACCTGGGATGAGGTCTTGCCTTACGTCACCTTCGCATATAATACTGCGACGCAGGAAACCACCCAGTTCACCCCGTTCCGTCTCGTGTATGGCAGAGAAGTCCGTATGATGCTAGACGCCATGCTGCCGTACGGCGACGCAGAGCTCCCCCCTGAAGCAGGCCACTTCGTGGAACAAGCAGAGCAGGCCCGTCAGCTGGCCCGCTTGCACGTCAAGGACCAGCAATCCGCCGATGTCCGACACTATAACCTTCGGCACAGGGACGTTCACTACTAGCCGGGCGACCACGTGTGGGTGTGGACACCCGTGCGCCGCAAGGGATTGTGCGAAAAGCTTTTAAATAGGTATTTTGGCCCGTACAGAGTCCTGCGCCGCCTGAACAGCATCAACTATGAAGTTTTCGCCCATGGAACTGTGATCACCGGCCCTCAGCGTCACCGGCCGGAAATCGTGCATATAGTGCGCTTAAAGCCGTACTTTGCGCGTGACTGAGCGCTGTATTCACGCTTCGTTTCGTACCTTTCTTCCCTTACCCCACGTGTGTACTTGACTCTCCCCGCATGTCATCTAGCGCGCATTGTATAGTTCACCTCACCCCTATTTTTCTTCTTTTTTTTTGCTCCTCCTCCTCTCCCTGTACATATCCCATTCCACATCGAGACGATGTTTGCTTTCGCGGGGGGGAATAATGCCACGCGCCTAACGCGCCGCGCGGCCTCCGCGCGGCCTCCGCGCTGAGTAGAAGACGACGACGAAGCGGCGGTGTGCTCTCGAGGCGCGCTTGTTCTGTTCGGTGCACTGGAACCTGCTGCTGTGATTAAAAGAAGGCTCCCCAGTCTTGGGTTCTTCCCGACGCCTATCTCCACGGCCCCTCTGGTCGTGACAATATAAAGTACAAAGAGGGGGTGTGTCCAAGGCGATCCTGCACAATCACCGAAACAGTGTAGTCACGTCCAAGGGTAAAAACGATAAAAAGGTGAAAAGCCGAAAGAAAGACAAAAAAAGCGATAAAACCACGGTGTAAGAGGCCGGGACGGAAAGTGAATGCGATGAAAACGATGAAAACAGATATGCACATAGCCAAAAGGAAAACAAAAAACAGCGTTAAACTAACGGTGAAAAACGGGACTAAAATCGCGGCACAAGGTGATTGACAAAAATGACAGAGAGGGGCATTTAAGAACAGGATTAAACATTTACCCCGCCTCTAAGAAAATCCATTTCTTTTTGCGACAAGCACAGGGAGGGTGTACTCACACATTGTTCCTTTGCGTTGTGGATTTCGAATGCTTCTATGATTTGCCTGGATATCCTATCCCGTCCTCTAGCAAGAATTGTGCAGCGATTGAAATCTGGGTAACAGGTTTCGTCCGGATCATCATCCTTACGTTTGCACTTTTTGCAGTGCTTGGCAAGGGGCCCAGGAATTGCAATACTGTCTACATTGTTCCTGTGCTCTTGAAGCCTAATGTTGAGGCACCTGCCTGTTTGGCCAATGTATCTCTTCCCACAGGATACGGGCAGAGAGTAGACGACGCCGGTTTTGCAGGGGACGAGTTGTTCCGAATGAGTCTGCCCACACCCACGGGCGATCAGAGGTTTGTTCACCTTCGGGCATAGGGCGGAAAGCTTGTTTAGCGCTGAAAAGACGACGTCAACCCCTGAACGTCTCGCGACCTTTTTGAGGCGGTGGCTGACCTCATGAATGTAGGGCATTACGACCACTCTGCTGTTCTCCCTGTTGGACGCCTCCTGCGCGTCATGTCGTCCTTGTTTCTTGGCGAAGGACCCGGCCCCGGACACCAGAACGTTCAGGGGATATCCGGTGGTTGACAGGCGCTCGACCTGGTTGCTGAAACTATCCTGGAAATGATGTTCACAGGACTTCTGAAGCGCATTTTGAAAGCAAAGTCTTACTATCCCTCTCTTAACGAGTTCTGTATGGTCACACATTTGTATTGGCAGACATATGGGCCGGGTCCGTCGCCAAGAAACAAGGACGACATGGCGCGCAGGAGGCGTCCAACAGGGAGAACAGAAGAGTGGTCGTAATGCCCTACATTCATGAGGTCAGCCACCGCCTCAAAAAGGTCGAGAAACGTTCAGGGGTTGACGTCGTCTATTCAGCGCCAAACAAGCTTTCCGCCCTATGCCCGAAGGTGAACAAACCTCTGATCGCCCGTGGGTGTGGGCAGACTCATTCGGAACAACTCGTCCCCTTCAAAACCGGCGTCGTCTACTCTCTGCCCGTATCCTGTGGGAAGAGATACATTGGCCAAACAGGCAGGTGCCTCAACATTAGGCTTCAAGAGCACAGGAACAATGTAGACAGTATTGCAATTCCTGGGCCCCTTGCCAAGCACTGCAAAAAGTGCAAACGTAAGGATGATGATCCGGACGAAACCTGTTACCCAGATTTCAATCGCTGCACAATTCTTGCTAGAGGACGGGATAGGATATCCAGGCAAATCATAGAAGCATTCGAAATCCACAACGCAAAGGAACAATGTGTGAGTACACCCTCCCTGTGCTTGTCGTAAAAAGAATTGGATTTTCTTAGAGGCGGGGTAAATGTTTAATCCTGTTCTTAAATGCCCCTCTCTGTCATTTTCGTTGATCACTTTGTGCCGAGATTTTAGTCCTGTTTTTCACCGTTAGTTTAACGCTGTGTCTCTCTGTGTGTCCGTGTCTTTTTAGCGCTATGTGGCAAGTGAATCATCTGCATATCAGAGTACATCGAATAAGTAACCGAGCGCCCTAACCACTGAGCAACCGCGGTGGGTAGTGCAACATTTACTTTTGTAGGCGCTCATTGTCTTAGGCAGCAAGTTCTAAATAAAACCCCTCACGATGAGCCTGTAGGGCAATAAAGAAAAAAAAATGGCTCAGTGGCTGTGGAGCTTGGCTGCTGATTCCAAAAATTCAAAAACCTGCGTGCTCTGTCGCGCGTCGAAAATCCCCAGCTGGTCTCCGTTAATCTGGAGCCCTCCACTACACCGTCTGTCTTATAGCCCTAATGTCTACTCGACACGTTAAACCAGAGATATTACTACTAGTATCACCAAAAGAAGGATGTATAAATTGGTGCAGCTTCTTTTTTGTTTTTAGAATCCACATATTCTTGGTTGCGCGCGACGGAAATAAGCAACGAAAGGCGGGTTCTTGGCAACGGTGGAGATGTACTAAAAAGGAAAAAATTAAATACCGATTACACAAAAGTGCAATGCGGAAATACTTGTGCTCGCTGGCATGCGATAGTGATTACGCCCAAAAAGATGCTACTGCGATGCAATGTAGCTACGATGAAGTGATTTCGTTATGCCGATTTGCTGAAATTGTTCTGCTTCTAAGAAAAAATTTCTGCTAGTCGCCAGCGCGCGGCTCCATCCGCTGTTCTCGCACTGCTCGATCTTGAATTCTCTGTCTGGCGACTTATATATACTTTTCGCAGTCATATTTCCCGTTCTTAGTGTCTGACGCGACAGGCTTATGACTGTTAGTGTTTTTCTTTTTCTTAGAACTTTTAGGCGATTGAATACGTTGAGCCTTCGCAACAATCTGCCTCGGCTATATCGGCTACAGGTTGGTATTGGGGGGTGGTGAGATGGGTGAAAGTTTTTGAAGGTGCATTTTTACGAGGGAAGGCCCTTATGTGTCGTCCACCGGAGTGTGCATCAAGGATGGAGGCTGCACGCACGCAGCGCGGTTATTTTTGGGAAAGCAGGCTGTACTGCTAACGCAGTAAAAAGAACAACTAAAAGAGTATGCATAGTCTTACCTCTGACTCCGAGTGGGATTCGTACTAATGGCTTCGCAACGGAAAACTCTGTTTACAGATGCTTTAGGCTAGTCGGCTATCTTGTAGGCTTCTTTTTATGGTTGTTTCATGGAATATTTGGAACCTCTCTGACCCTCCTCATGCCTTACTTGACCGCGTCGAATTCAGCGATCTCGTCATAAGGCCTCATGTCACCATAACTCCCTGCATCCGCCCGCACGTGAAAATTCCAGACGGTGCACACGCCATGAAAGGGGAACCAGTCAGGAGGTTGAATTTGCGCAGCATATTCCTCCTGCGTTAAAGTGCACTGTTTCTGAACAGTGACCTCGTGGAACGTGGCGGTTCTGCGTCGTATGAACACGAAGAGTACGCATGGAATTCAAAAGTTTTTCGTCGCAGATATAAATGTTATAATGAAATGTATGATGTCAATGGTTTTTTTAAGAGACTGCTTAAGTATGTTTTAAAAGAATACAGCATCATGAAAAAAAATATCATTTTATTGCTGAAATTGTTTCTCGTTGCTCGCACAGGTTGAAATGCACTGAATACGGCACAAACGCCCCTTTGGCGCGAAGGTAGTAAGTCCAAACATGTAAGGTCCATGTCTGAAGGGTGAAAAAAGTTTTTGTGGCCGATTAAAACTAAGTCGAGCCCACTTATAGCGAACCTGACGGTCCCGCAGGTTCCATTCGTTATATCTGATGTTCTTAGCAAGTGGATTCTTCTTACAACAGCCAAAAATACTAAGGCCGCTAAAAGTGTCAATTATTTCTTACAAAGCTGCGTTATGCGTGCCTACTTGTGCAAAGCAGAGCCTGCCGCAGCTCTTTCCAGGCTATCTAGGGCGGTCATTTACTCCTCGTCGAGACCTTGCTACCAACTATCAAATTTAGGGACGGCGTATAACTAATCATGGATGAAGTGTGCATGGCAACTGGTGGCAGGTCGGCCACGTAAATGAGATTCCTGGCAGTAGGAAGAGCTCGCACTTGGTGTTCAACGTCTCCGTCAGAGCAGGCGCTTCTGCGATTTTGTGGTCCGCAGGAACGTAGTTATCCGAGGAAACATCCGGTCGGCTATGGATCAACGAAGCGTTGCCAGAAATCTGCAATCATCTGGTCACGCGTGTTTTCGAGCTTCTTCGGTCGTTACTGGGCTGATGCAACGACGAAGTAGTGCAGCGCTTGTGGCGCAGAATGCATCCGTTGCACTGTCAGCTATATGACAATGCCTGCACATTGCAGCGGCGCAAAATATTGAGACGACTGGGCAGGCTATGCATACCACGTGACTGGGATGGCCAGCAAGGATTTAAAAAATTATCTAATCGCTGTTTGACGATGCATCGCTGTTTGACAGGGGCATCGTCAAAAGCTTCGCTTTTGACGATGCCCCTGTCTCACGCGCACCGCGCTTCTTCTACTCAGGATGCTTTGCCGAGCCGGCGAACGCGTAGGCAGTGATTGCCCTCGTTGGCCATCGACGCGGGTGTGACCGGCTGTTACTTACTATTTCAATAGAGAATTATAGCATATTGTTACCGTGTTTACATTAGGATTTACAGTGTTACTGGACGCCGGACTTTCCGGTTAGCGCTGCGCACAGCAGTGCCGCCTTTTAATTCCATTTCTGGGTTGACATGTTCTTTCCGGGGCGGTGTAATGAAGGTTGAGAGGCGCTATTTCATCTGCGTGCTTAGCGGAAGGACGACCTCTAGATCCTCGGGTTAGTTCACCACGCCACCTCGTTCGTTATAACCGAGTGGTGTGGCCAGAGTTGTTCGCTGTATCTGCGACGAATTTCCGTTGCCCTTATGCATATTTTCACGGTAGCACCACACCCGCTCGAAATAAGCGAGCGTTCGTTATATATGTGGCCATTAAAGTGGGCTCCACTCTACATCCGCTGACTTCGCTTTAATACACTAGTATCAAGAAAGTTTAGGTAAGGCTGTAGATGTATGGGTAGAGGAAGTAATGACCGATAGCAACATTTGTCATCTGTCTTGTGGAGAGGCTTTATAGGTAAGTAAAAGCCAAGAGTGAGAAAACAAAATGAATCAGCACTCGCGAGCATGTCCAGAAAAGACAGGCAAGCACTTACTCACCTAATAAGCATAGCTGCCAGAAAGGCGTTGTTTGGAGCTTTGTAAATAAATGCCTGAAAGAAGTTGGTGGACAAATTGTGCACGCCAGATTAACCCCTCTGTATCACTCTATCAAGGGCGCAAAAAATTCTGTGGACGCAAAGGTTGCCTTTGATAGCGCCCCAGGAAGAGTCCCAAACATTCTATCACGAACAAATTTCTTACTTTACTATAGTGAGAAGCCACGATTAGCTGAGTTTTTGAAGATACTGAGCTATAGGGGCTCAGGATATATAACGTGAGTCACAAAGGCGATGTCGAATTGGTTATTTAAATAAAATATGTTTGGTAAGTTCTTTATGTTAGGGAGAGCCAGTGCTCCCACGAGGCTCTCGCTGGGTGGGGGATGGGCGGTGCAGGGACTCTCGAACATTTTCGTACCATGTAGTAAAGAAGGGGGGACTAGCAAGTTGGTTTCGGTGTGACGGAAAGGTATCTGTCTGTATGTATACGTGCCGACACATGACAGTTTCATTTCTCAGTAATGCGCGGGAACGTAGCGGGCGCGTGCGGCGGCAATTTTGGGGCCCCGTAAGTACACTGCGTACGAGACCTATTACTCGCGCTACGGGGTCTCCCAAACTGCTCAAGCAGGAGGGTCTTGTAGATGCAAAATGTATCGGCTTTTCGTCCTACACCTCATAAGGTGGATTATAGCGTATATACACAGCCGATTTTCATTTATTTCGAGTTCAGTTTATTTTGCGGCTATTACCGTAAATTCGTCTTTTTTCTGCGGACAATAAATAAAATGGGTAAAGTGAGAACATCTCGCATTAAACAATTTTTTCGTGGTCAAGTAACGTAGTAAACACGACAAAAGGAAGAAAGCAGATGACACGAGCGCTGACAAACAACTGGTTATTTTATTCTGGAAAAAGTATATAAAGGCGCAGGGCACAGGAAACAACACCCCCAGCCCCCCAAAAAAAGCAGAACAAAGGTTAAAACTTAAAAACCATACTGAGCATGCACATCACAGTCGAGTCGGGACGTCTTTTTCCACGAAATTCGAAGAGGATCTTCGATAATAGACGGCGCTCCCCTGTCTCCTGGACCTCACACAATGCCAAGAAAGCCTGACTCCTTAACTACCAAACTGATAGATGGTGTAGCAAAACGCTCATCTGCTTCCCCACTTAGAAAGACAAGTCTCCTGTTTAATCACTCTGATCGAATTTTTAAGGATATGGTGGCGGCCTTTATGATCAGGAAGTATGCAGATGATTCACTTGCCACATAGCGCTAAAAAGACACGGACACACAGCGCTAGCGCCCGTCGTGTGTCTCTGTGTGTCCGTGTCTTTTTAGCGCTATGTGGCAAGTGAATCATCTGCATACAAGAGTACATCGAATAAGTAACCGAGCGCCCTAACCACTGAGCAACCGCAGTGGGAGGTGCAACATTTACTTTTGTAGGCGCTCATTGTCAGCAGCACTGAGCACTGCGGTTGCTCAGTGGTTAGGGCGCTCGGTTACTTATTCGATGTACTCTGGTTCGAAGTCGTCCCCGGCGGCCACGTTTCGATGGAGGCGAAACGCAAAAGGCACCGTATGCTGCGCGATGTCAGTGCAAGTTAAAGGGCAACTGCGCCACCTGTTGAGAATTTCGCGATACTCAAGGATTCAAATCTATACAGGCTGTAGGTAAAGGATACTAAGTTTTTTGCACTACCGTTTAAAATAGTGACGTAATCGACGATTAAGTTTTGCACTTCCCCTCAAAGCAACAAAGGAGTGCGGGGAAGTTAAGTGTGATGTCACGGAAGGTATGATTTTAAATTACTGCTGCGGTCAACCACGCCCTGCCGTGCCACGTTGGAGGCTTCCAAACAACGTTCGGCGGGCTTTGACTTCGGTTCCGTTGGTTTTTTTTTCTTCAATGCAGGCGTTTATGCGTTGAAAATGTACGGATACCTTCGATGACGTCATCATGCGTCCCCCAATTAGCATTGTGCGCTGCGGAGAAGTTTGAAGGCCGTCGCAATTTTAATTGGTGATTACGTCACCGTTTCAAATGCTAGGCCAAAAGGACTTCACTCACTTTACCTGGAAGTCTCCTTTCAAATGACGCCATAGATATTAGAATATACATGGATCACCGTGTGGTATTCGCCTACTGCCACTAAATAATTTAGAAAATAATTTTTTCTCACATGCTGTGTCGGTTTCATCAACCGAATGATGGCTTTGTCGTGAGTTCAACATTAGGTCACGTGAGGCACAGGAAAACTAATACAAACGCTGATACGTTATTTTTACTCACTGTAGCACTTATATCAGCCGACTTCAAGACCTATAGTTACAACGAACGACGTATCAGCAGTTATATTGCCTAATTTCCACTACACGTCACAGCCATTGTTGTTGGTGAAACCGAAACAGGATCAAGAAGAAATTCAAGAATAAATTATATATTATGAGTTGGTGAATACCACGCGGTGCTCCATGTACACCAACCTCTGACGCATCGTTTGAAAAAAGAAAACACGCAAGAAAATGTTTCGTGTCGATAGTACTTTACTGAGTTATAGCAGTCCTAACACTTTGATTAAAGATTTACGCAAATATGTAAAAGGGAGGAGCAATAACTCAAGATTTCACATAAACCTGACGTACAAGTGTTTAGAATTGGCGGCAGTACATTACAGAAGCGTCAATTAGGCTTCTTCCCTTAGCAAAAACTAATACGTTTGGAATATACGGAGGTCTATTTAAAATGTATTTTAAACATATTTTGTATTCATGAATGCACTAAAAATATGTAGGAAATACGTTTCTGAAATTTCATGTTTGGTATTCGAAATATATTTTTAAAATGTGCCAAAAATACCTCACTTAAAGCATACTTCGAGCACTTTTCAAATACATGAAAAAATATGCATGCAGTTTTAGCATCTTGTCAGTGTATTAAAAGTGTATTTTCGGAAATATGAAATTAATTCATCGAAAGTATACTTCAATTCTAGAAAACGGGCAGCCCTTGTAAACGTATATGTATGCAGTTTTAGCATCTTGTCAATGTATTAAAAGTGAACTTTCGTAAATATGAAATTAATTCATCCGAAATATATTTCAATCCTAACAAACGGGCAGTCCTTTTAAACGTCTTTGCACACTTCTAGCTGCCATGAACAGTCGAGTGCTCGAAATCGTGTTTCGGGAAATGGCATTTGCGTGTCGTCAATGTATTTGAAGTGTACTTCCGTAAATACGTAATTAATTCGTCCAAAGAACACTGAAATTCTAGCAAATTGGCAGTCCGCATTAGCATATTTGCAGCGCACTACAAGCTGTCGTTGAACAATCTAATGCTCAAAATCAAGTTTCGGGACATCGCATTTTGGTGCTGGCCATCTATTTAAAGTGTACTTTCGTAAATACGCAATTAATCCGTCTGAAGTATATTTAAATTCTAACAAATGGGTTGTCCGCGTAAACATATTTGCATTACACTTCAAGCTACCGTGGAACAATCTAGGGCTCGAAATGACGTTTCAGCGAAGAGTGAAAACTTTCCCTTTCTTGTCATCCTTTCGTTTATGGTAACTTCTAGCAGGAAGGTGATCACCACTTATACCCCTGCTACACGGGCGCTTCGAATGCCTTCCAGCCGAATGTCATCTAACGATGCTACATGTGTTCTGTCTAAGGGAGTGCTTGAAGATAATATTACGCCAATGAATATTAACCGCGTCAGCATGAAATTTCCCCGGGAGTGCGCCGATGAGGACGACTGCACTCATACTGTTGTTTACATCGCTTGTTTACATAACATAAAACGCAATCTGCGCTTTGGTTCTAATAAACAATCTGTTTTCTTTTTTACTGGTTGTACTCGTGATTGTTTACGCAGTGCTACAATGTGTGGGAAGCGATGATGCGATCGCACGCCTGAGAAAGCCGGGTTGTTGGCATCGCGCAGGACTGGCGCTTCTCGCTTCTTGTCCCGGCTTTCTCCGACGTGACCAGTACTTTTTTTTAAACTACTTTATCCAGAAGTATGTATGGCGACTGTTCGCTTTAACTGAAACGGCCTAACTTGTTATCCACAAGCTAGCGACGGCGACGACTGCTGCTGGCCGTAAAGCACGGCTCGGCAGTCTGGGTCACACCGGCGATTCCCGTTCATCGTACGCGTGCCCTGCGATGTAAGCAATAGTTGATTTCAGGTCACTGTTGCCAAAACTACACCTGGTGACCATTTGCATTCGCTAAAGCTTGTGATTCGCTCTTCACAACCGCCGAAATCACAGATCCAACCCTGCGAACTCGCTGGGCCTAGTCGTCGCGGAAGGGAACAGAGTCGTCGTCGATTGAAATTGATTTGCCAAGCGCTTATCGCTGGTGAGTGTTCAGGTATGCACACGTGAAATATAGCCGTTCGTTTCGCTCATTTAGAAGCGCGAGCATGCACACACCGCCGCCTCATCACCGTGCTCTCGCTCAGCCGCCGACAAGGCTGACCGTCCGCCGACCGGATTCGTCGGTGTCGTTGGCCTGAAAAACGTGTCCCTCTAGAATCATATTATAGTAAACTAGATATTTCACTATAATTACATGCTGTTGTTCAGCGTGATATATACTGTCGTTGTCGGACTAGTGTGACCGCCGTCGTCGTCGTCGCTGTACACTGAAAACGAGCTGAGGCTTCCGAATGCGTTTCGAAAGTGTCGTGCAGCACCGCGGCAGTCCATCGAGTCCGAATGTCATTCCTATTCTCGAATGCCATTCCACTCAATGTCATTCGAACATTTCCGTGTGAGAACGTGATAGCATTATACCAGCAAAAGCGCCTTGGGTACTTCTGGGTCCGAATAAGCCAGCGGAAAGGACCCCGTGTGGCAGGGCAGACCGGCTCCCTTACACGCCCATGTATCTGTTGGTTGACAGTTCGACTCCTGACCTGTGCCTGACGCAAGTTTCAACTAGCAATTCCGTTCTCAATTAATCCCAGATTCGAACGCGACCAGTAGGGTACTTCTGCGATAATTTGGAAGCCCACAGTATTTGCGCAAAAAAAGGTATCACCGTGCAAAATAGTGCGTCGCTTTCGCTGGGTATATATACGGCAAGCCAAGTATAGCGCTTGTCGTAGGATTTGTTGTTTCCTGTGTCGCAGTCGTCTTGGTATGCTGTATGTAGGTATCTGCCGTTCCCATTCAATCACGTGACGTTAAAATATCAGACTCCTGTTGATTAATGATAAATACCCGTGTAGGATTCGTTCTCCAGTTGATGAATTAACCCGTGTCATTCCATGGAGCCGCCCAGTAGACTTTATTTTAAGCCCGAGTAAACACATTTTTAATGTATTAAATGTACATTTTTAGTATATTTCTAATGTATATTTTTATTATATTTTTAATGCATTATAAATATGCTAAGCGGGCAAAAATGTACTTTTCACGTATTTTTAAGAACGTTTAAAATATTATTCCTAGTATACTTAGAAAGCATTCGTATTGCAGTTTAAGCATAGGGACAAAAAAATGCGAAATAAATATGAACACATCCTCTTTTCGCTAAGGGTTCCCAGGCACCAGACCTCCTGTAAGTTTGCTGTCGCATATACTGGGTACCATTTTCGCACTTCCCAGCGCTGACAGCTACGTGTGGGTAAGTCTATGCGATAGATCATATCATTTTGTCGGAAAACAAGACGTATGCCGGGATGCAAAAAAAGTGGGGCTGAACCGGGTCCCGAACCGGTTCGGAGCGGTTCCTTTGAATCGTTCCGGTTCGGGTTCAGTTCCAAGATGGCGAAAAAAATATGGGTTCGGTTCGGTTCCGGTTCCGGGCGAAAATTCGGGTTCGGTTCCGGTTTCGGGTTCTGGTTCAGTTGCGGTTCGACACCCTGCTGTTTTGAGAGTAAAGAACTGGTTTGATTCTAGGAAAGTAGCAAGATGACTAAACATGATGTGCTCTAGAACTTTACATGGGACAAAAGTTAGTGAGAGGGGACGGTATTTACGTGGATTTTGCGTTTCCCCTAATTTGTGCACTGGGAGTACTTTCAAATTGAGCCAGTCATTAGGAAGGGTGTGATAGTTTAAAGACTGCGAAGAGATACACTGTAGTATAAAGGAATAATATTCTACGGTATTTTTCAAGAATTCAGTACTGAGGCCATCGATACCACAAGAGGATGACATTTTAAGATGTTTATTAATGCCACGAATTCCTTCTGACGAGATGACGATGGGATCCATTGGTAAAAACTGATATTCTGAAGCGAATTCGTAGGACGGAAGTGTCGGTGGGGCTAGAGAGGGCTTTGATAAAAGTGCTATTGAGAAGCGATGCGCACAGTTGGTAAGGAACTCTATCCCATTCCAGGGTGAATAGTTGTATGGTAATATTTCGTTTGCCTTTCACAGTGTTCCAGAACTGTTTCGTGTCTTTGCTTAGCATAGCTGGAAGAGTCTGAGTAAAGAAGGTGATTTTGGTTGATTTTAATGCATTTGAATAAGCGACTGCAGCGGCTTTATACGCGGACCATCTGACAGCAGAGTGCGTGAAGCGAGCTGTCCTGAAAAGACTTTTTTTCTTCTCATTGGAAAGCCTATTAAGACACCTGCTGTACCAAGGGGCAGCACTGTTGCTATATACCTTTTTCATGGGTATGTATTCATTTACGAGGTCAGAAACTCTAGATTTTAAGATCTCCGATTTACGATGGACACTACGGTCCAGATAAGCACTCAAAAATTCATCTAAAAACAAATACAGATTGTTATTAATAGCCTGGAAGTAAGCCTTGCTGTAATCTCTGATGTATTTGAGCTGCTTACGTGAGCGTGTTAGGGGTAGAGAGAGGTTGAAGTTGATTATCATGTGATCGCTTAACCCAGGCAAATGAATGATAGAAGACACGATTTCTGGAGATGATGTGTGAATGAGATGAGATCAAGAAGGGATAAGGCAGTGGGAGTGACAGGTGTGGGAGCTCAATAAGTTGCGATAATCGGAAATCGGAACATATGTAAAGGAAGTGGTTAGAATTGGAATACGCAGGAAAGACTGGACTATCACTATCATGATTCCACTCAATGTCTGGGAAGTTCAAATCCCCTAAAAGAAAAATGCTGAGACCCAGAAAGCGAACAGAAATTGTATTGAGGCAGTCGTGCAAATCTTCACAGAAACTTATTGGGCTTGACGGTGGTCGACAGCACACAGAAATAACAATTTTCTTAAAACGGAGAGTTACACAGCACCACACAATTTCTAAACTAGTCACTACGGCAACATGAAAGCATTCAATTCGGTCGTTGAAAGCAAGTAAAACACCACCACCTTGCCTTTGATATCTGTCACATCGAAATATGTTGTAATTTTTTTCACAAAGAAATAGTTCACTGTTCGACACGTTATCAGACAGCCATGTCTCTGTTAAGGCAATAATATCAGCACTAAAGTATTTTATCAATGCACTCATGTCATCTCTTTTGGGCAAAAGACTTCGTATGTTAGTAAAAACTACACTCAGACCAATGTTCTCAATGGCAGTACCACCACCCCTGGCGGGCCCCTACGTTCCGGTACCAGCTAGAGTTCGACCAGAGCGAAGGGAGCGCGGAGACTCAATGGGTTCACTGTTTAGAGCAGGTCCAATTTCAAACACTAGGTCAGTTTCCGCATTATATCCATAGCATTTGCCATTGGCAATTAGTTTGTTGTGCCTTAAATTGACTTTTAAACCAAACTCTTTCGCATAGTCAATTAGCCGCTTTCTCGCCTTACACGCCGCCGCAGAAAAATCTTCTCTCATAGATATTTCCTTTTCCTTCAGCAGCGATCTATTTGAGTGCGCTTGCACTTTGGTTTTATGCGCGGCGAATTTCACTATCACGGGCCTGGTTTTGTTCTCGTCGAATATACCGATTCTGTGCACACGAGCAATGCAGTCACTGGTTAAAGAGAGTTCTAATGTTACGGCGGTAAGACTAAGAACTTTTTCTTCACTTTGCTCGTTAGTCTCGGTGGAGCTATCTTCAAATCCAGAAAAGATAAGGTTGTCACGCCGTGAGCGGTCCTCGCTATCATCTAAACCAGCACGCAAAGCATGTGTTTCCTTTTGTGTAAGTTCAAGTGATTTACGTGTATCGCAAAGCTCCCGTTGCAAGTTTTCAGAACCAGTCGCTACGTTTTCTACAGCCTCGAGACGCTTTCTATATCGGCAATATCGCGTGTTGCCGCCGGTTGGTCTCGCTTCAACTCGGATTTGTCATTGTCGGTGTCGGCGTTGTGAGCGAAAAATCACGGGCATGGCTCTGGCAGGTGGTCCCCAGAGAGCAACCTAGGTGGAAGGTGGGCCACTTAGGACCCGTGACCATGCTGCGCCATCACAACCTGCTCAGTGGATAGTGAGCAAACTGCCCACCGTGGCAGGTAAATAAAGAATTGGTCGCTCAGGAAGAGTAACCTGGGTCCAACAAGGCCCAACGCTGGGAGCACCTGCCATCCATTGCAGGGGCCCATAGCTTAACCGCCGCAACACTGTGACAGGAGGGGTATGAAGACTCGCAAGGGTCTGTCAATGTAAAGTAGAGAATGGTCTTCTGCATATATGGGAATTGACGTATCATGATATCGCGTCGTACTCCTAAGGCGCAGTTTAAGTACACCCCTCTATATTTTTTTTTAACGCGACAGTATAAAGGTACCGTCCGGCTGGAAGCCCAGCGTCAGCGTCATATTGACTGGAAAATCCTGATTGGTCGAGGGGGTACTGGAGTACGAAAACAATTTTGCTGATATGAGAAAGAAGGTGGTCAGTCGGGACCGAAACCACCACTCAGGAACGTGCGTTGAGTGGGATATGCAGCGTCCTTGTATGAGTACCTCACACCGCACAGTAGGCGATTACATTACAGGACCACTTAATTAATTAGGCTCATTAATTAGCGTCACTAAATAATATGAAGGATTATGTGTAATAAAACAATTTTGATTGCAACAAGTGTGTCGGTGTCTGCGAGACGGTGCGCCAGGGGTCCCCCTAGCAACCGTGGGGACCCTTTAACACTATCGTTAGATACTCTTAACATGGACTTAAGTTTCCCACAGTTTTTTTCTTGTCAAGTAAGAATCCTTATTCACGTCGAAATTGCCGTCCTTCATTAAAACTAACGAAGCAGTTACCACCAGCAACGGGAATTGCAACGGCAGAATGGCTTGCCCCCAGAGATAAGGACTCGCGTCTACGTCATTTTGCCCAGATATTGGGGTCACAAGCATTTTGGACCTCGGGATGTGAACGATCTTGTCGCGTAGCGCGTTTGATGTCACCTTTCCTAGCGCGTTGATCTCCTTTACCAACGGCCGCATGTTCGCGGGTTGGCCTCCTCCTGACGTCAAGCGTCCCAAGCCCTTACCTGCCTCCTGGCTGCATCCACGGCTGTCTAATGGTGATGTTCGCATTTCCTTCTGACCTCAGCTGCCCGTCTATGCAGGTTTTCGCAGACTCTGCGCTTGCCTTCGCAATCTTATGGGCACCGCAAATCTTTTGTCTGCGCAGGGCCTACAGTTCCGTGGCTTATGAAGCAATCACACAAGGCGTTTGCCGTCACTACGTTAATTATTCGTAGCGCTTCACACCACCCCATCGAAGGATACACTAGGCTGTAGCGAAGAAAAATATCGGTGTAACACGTGCGTGCACCACCCAGTGCGTACCGCCCTCCTGCTCCCCTCGCCTCCCTCTTCCCCTGCGCAACCCTTCTACATGCTTTCCCTCTCTCTTCTTCGCGTAAGCCCAGGAACCGTTGCTATATTGTTATAACACGAGATGGGGCGTTAGAAGCTACCACACTAAAACAAAGAGAAGTTCGGAAGAATAAACAAACAACGCCTACAAGACCTGTCCTTTCCCAGTGCTTTCCCGATACCAGTAAGGAAAAACTAACGCCCGGTTTCATCTCTGAGAAGGCTGGTCATCACTGCACGATGTGGACTGTGCGGCTGAGCCGGGTTCCAGAAGCCGTCCCCAAAACGGCTGTCACCATCAAAGGGAAGGTCTACTCGTTCGGCCTGCTCTCCAGCTACCACGATGACAGCGATGAAATCTTAGGCAGCCGCTTAGGCGTATACATTTTACACCCCGTATCGTGAAGATTGGGTGTGCTGCTGACGGAGTTGCACTCCGAAATCTGGCTCATTAAATTTATCGACCGGCGTTGTCGCCTACGGCCCCTGCGTCTACATGTGGGGGAGCTCCTCGGACATAAGGTCACGGATTGGCGGCATATACCGGTTGTATACCCTCGCTATGACATGGAGCCGCCCGGAAATGTGCGGCCAAGTGGCGACACTGAGCATCTTTTTTTTCTGCTTGCTTGCTGGGTCAAGGAATGTACATCTTTGATGGCTTCGACCGTGAATACTCGAACCGTGTATATTTTATCGACTTGGAGAGCCTAACGTGGCTTCGCGTTCCTACCAGTGGAGAGCCCCCCGCTATGCGCTACTACCACACGGTGTCAGCAGTCGGAACCCGCATGTATGTTTGGGGTAGCGAGGTGTTCGACGGAGAAGGCAACGAAGAGTACGATTCTTCCTTGCATTATTTCGAAACAATCACCTTGATGTGGGTGCGCCCAAGAATGGAAGGTGTGCACCTCACCTGCCGCAAACATCACTGTGCCTTCGTGTATGACGAAGAGCTATGCACCTTTGGTGGCTGCAGCAGACAGCTGGGCGTCTGCTTTGCAGACATGCATAAGTATGATGTAGAAGTTGTGTTGGATCGAAGTGACACCACCTGGGCTACACCGATCTGTTAGGCGCTCGGTCGGGTGCAGCGTGATGGGAGAAAGGGTGTTAAATTTCGGTGGCTTCGGCTCTGCACCACACCATCCACACGGATAGCACAGAGGCAACGCTTCTGAAGAGGAAAAGGTGCTGACTGACCTGCACGTGTTGCACTTAGCACCGACACTGAAGAACTTGTCTCCTCGCTATCATCGATGCAGGTCTTGATGTAGGCGGATTACCGATAGCTATTAGAAACCAGATCAACGCTATCTCCTCTGGCTCATCATAGACAGCCTACTCGCGCTGCACCTCTACAAATTTCGAGCCTTCAACAGAGCCACAGATGGCAGTGAGCCGACGACAGTAGTGACTTCAGTGCCGCTACTTAGGTAGGTAAGAATATCGCTGTTTTTTTTTCCTTTTCCCAGAAACACCTTAAAAACCGAGCTTCCGCGGCGGTAAGGCATTGGCCCGCTATCGCCTAGGAGCGCCCTGCCCTGAGATTTGCTCTTCACCCTCGGCCGCCAGCAGAAGCGGGACCAGCAGACTTTGTGCTAACCACGCGGAATCGTCCGTCGTCCGCCAGATGGCGCTGCCCGCTCTCGCGGAATTCGTCAGGGCGAAGGAACTTCTTCACCCGCTGCCGCGACGCGGCTGACTAGCTACGGCCACGACAGTAAACATGTAAGTGCCTCCCCCCCCCCCCTTAAAAAAAAAAACCTCGGCAGATTAAAGAAAAATTTCCTTTCTCGCTTTTTTTTTTTCATCGCTCAGAAGGAAAAAACCCGCCAATATTTCCAATCGTAGTTACCTGCAGAGTCCCACATCATTACGCACTGCAAAAATTCTTCTAAATGAGTTGTTTCGAAGTGTGCCCAGCAGCTGGAATGGTCCACATGGTGGCAAGGTCTTTGCAATATATAATCCGCAACTCCGAATTGACTTATCTTCTGTTTCGACAACAGATGCCGACGACGGCGCAGGTTTTTCTTAGACACGAGCTCCTTAAAGCTGTCCTTCAAGGAGCTGAACTCAGTTTTTGCGCTATCGTGTTAAAACTGAGTTCGTTCACAGCAACTACAATTGATTTTCTTTGCTACTCTACTGCAGTGGTTTACATCTCCCAGTGATTTTTTAGTCTTTCTCCATATTGGTCAAGCGGTACTTCCTTTCTATTGTTCCGGGTGGCTTGCTAAATCTTCGTCCTATGGCGCTTCAGAGCGCATTTATGGGCGCATTTTTTTGGCTCCAAGTGTCCGTGTGCTCTTGCGTTCTACTGACTCGCCGGACGTATGGAAGTTGACGAAGACGACGATATGCAAAGCACAGCGCGCAATATCCTGGTGAAAAGCTGCGGCGATGGCCGAATGGCCATTTATTTGGGTGCGTGTTTTCTTCTTTGTAATGATGCATAGGTCATTATTATACATGAATTAGCACACGGTACTCTCCTACGACCTCTCAATAATTTATAATCGAATTTCTTTCTCGTGTTGCTTCGGCTTCAACAGCCGATCGATTGATTGTGACGTCAAAAAGTGATTTTTGACCACGCGAGGCATGCAAAAAACTGCAATATAATCTCTGATTCTACAGTCATTGTCATTACGGCTCTTGAGGAAGGCTGGTTTTAGCACTGTAAGGAATTAAATAACGAAGCTATGATTATATCGACGTTTATCCTTGCCTCGCATGACATAAAACCACTCTCCGACCGCACAGTCATCGTTCGGTTGTTGAAACCGAAACAGCAAGACATAAAAATTTGGTTATAAATTATTCAGCGGTCGCAGGCGAATATAGGTTTCGTTTATTGGGGTTTAATGTCCCGAACCAACTTAGGCTATGAGGGACGCCGTAGTGAAGGGCTCCGGAAATTTCGACCACCTGGGGGTCTTTAACGTGCACTGACATCGCACAGCACACGGGCGTCTAGAAGTTCGCCTGCATCGAAATTCGGCCGCCGCGGCCGGGGTAGAACCCGCGTCTTTCGCGTCAGTAGCCGAGCGCCGTAACCACTGAGCCACCGCGGCGGGGCTAGGCGAATATAGGCGAATATACCACATGCTGATTCGTGTATAGTAGCGTCTTCTTTATCACTGTAGAAAAGAAAACATGCCACCAAAATTAGGTGTCTATACTCTTTAACCAGTGAAAAATGAAGCTGATATGTTCGCGCTCTGCAGATTCGAAGCCCGCTGTAGACTCTAAGCATAGTGAATTTTCCAATTCCACTTCCACCTAAGAGGCTGCGCACGGACTACGGCGGACGGAGTTTACTCAAGTGGGGGTTATAATGCTAACGCAAGGAAACGATTTTTCTGACTCAAAAAGGCTTTCACCCACCCGTAGACATGCGCTTCGATCCGGCACCGCGATTTTCAAGATATTTTCAAGCATCGAAACCCATGAGGACGGGTAGTTTCGGAATGCTCGAGAAGAATTTTGACGTCAATTTGGCGTTATGTTCGCCATCACGTACGCCGTGGTTCCCAGGTGCTGTTCACCTGAACCTGCCAAGAATGAGATCTAAAAATCTGGCAGTGGCTTAGCTCAGCTAGGCCAGGGTACACGTAGCTAAAGCAGTTTAGTCCACTGACATCTCGGTAGCGACACGCCGTCGTTGTCGTTCAGCAGCTTGGCGGCGTCTCTTCGCGAGACGTTCCTCTCGTTCTTCGGGTGAGTCGGCCGCCAGCTCAGCCTTTCTCGCCTCGTTTTCACGCTGCCGGCCGGCCTTCTACCATGCGACGACTTCTGGAACGAAAGACTCAGTTTCACGCAGCCCGTACTACTGCCGTGACGAGCACGGTGCTCTCCTGCCTCCACGGAGCGCGTCTGAGGAGCGAGCGCATCGCTTCCGGCTTATATCCCAGCTGCGCGGAGCGACTCTGCGGATGCGCAGTGCGGCGCAGCCGTTGCGGCGCCATGGTTGCCATGGTAGTGGTTGCCTTGGTAACGATGCATGCGCAGTAGTGGCTTTTGGCAGGCACCGCGAAATGCGTTTCTGCTAGCCTAGAACACCTTGCGCTACAAAAGTGTTTCGTGCCTAAAAGCAGCTTCGAATCATACGTGTGTATATAACTTTTTTGTTCCCGAATACGTGCATTTAATTTAAGATTTGATGAGACGGAAAGTTTAGGAATAAGTCAGAGTTCATTTACAGCGCGCACTAAAGCAAATAGCAACGACCTCGGCTGTAGCAAGAAAGTTAAACTGCGCTGCGACCACAGGAAAATGAAGAGGGCGAGGCTGGCCAGGCAGCTCCCGCATCTTAATTTTTGTGGGCAGCAAGGGTGGCGGTGGCGGCAAGTTACCTCTAGCACGAATACTTTCGGTAGCGACCGGCTTCACATTGTACCGTGACACGTTTAAGAAAGCTGCTTACCTGTGTTGGAAAGGGCAAGCGTTCCCCGCAAGAAAAAATTGTCTTCTCCACGCATGTTATTGACTAAACGCGCCGCATGATGCGCTCTGCACTTCTGCAGCGCAGTCTGAGTACTGAGGTTTTACTCCATCAAGGAGGCCATGCGAACAGTGCAGATCTCGAACAAATTAAACTCCACATACCTCAATCCAGAAATCTTGTTAGCTTATTAAGGCTTTCTATGTCTGCCAAGAAAGGATTAGTAAGTTCGGATTCGGATGTTAGGTAGTCGACCTACATCGATTTCTATATTTTACGCCACTAATACTCTTCAAGACTATAACGCGTTAGCGTTGAGACTCCATTTCTGCAGAAAATTCGGCCTCGGTGTTACGGTAAAAAGCAGGTGTCCCACATGTAACCTGGGTCAGGTGATTTACAATATTAACGTTTATTTTGCCACCACGCAGTACATTATGGAAGGGTGCCCACAGTAAAAACTGTCTTCTTACAGCTTGACTACGCCATGAGCATCCGGCCTTAACAATTGGCGGCATAGAGTGGTGGCTAACAACATCGGATAACACAATGCGTACAATAGACAATTATAAGCGGCCAGCGGGCCGTATCTACGCACTGTGGATGTATTGTCCTACGAGGTCTTCGCCATTGCGCATGCCCTTCAGTCATTTGCTCTCCTTCCCTCTCTTCAAGAGTACACAGTCTATTCAGACTCACAAGCCGCTATACACCACATACAGAAACGCACCCTAACGCCTTCTCTCCAACAGGAGGTCGAAAGAGTGGTCTCAGCACTGCAGCCTTCCATCGCTTTCCTCCGCTGGGTACCTGGGCATTCAGGGATTTACGGCAATGAGCTGGCCCAACAGCTCGCCCGCGACACACTTTTCCGGGCACAGTTGATCCCCTCGCCCAAGCCCTCGGTGGTCGGTGGGAGACTCATCCTTCGCCGCATCATAAAAGAGGTCTACCTCGAGCTCTGTCCGACAAATGCCTTTACCCTCCCCCTCATCCATCGCTCATGGCGCCGGAGGCTCGCCTTCTTCGGCACATTCAAATGAATGCAGTTATCACCCCGTCTCGCCTCTTTCTCTATCGCTATCGATCAGACCCTTCCTGTCCAAACTGCCCCTGTATCTATGCGGACCTGGCCCATTGCCTCTTCTATTGCCCGGCTCCTCAGCAGTAGAGTTCCTACCCCCCACCTTATTTATCCATCACCACCTGGCTCGACTGGCTTGGCGCTGAAGGGGAGGAAAAAAAACGGCGACTTCTGGTCGCCCAGGCGGCCGACATGCTCGGCCTGTAAATTATGGCCGAATAAAGGTCTTGTACTACTACTACTACTATAATAACACGTAAAACAAACCAAACGCCAAACAAACAGACAAAATCAATACTGGTTGTTACACAGCTCTCACTGAAAATAAAACAAAAAAAAATAAAGCGAGAGCCAACCTTATGCGATATCATGACATCCTACCCCCCGTGGCAGATGGCAGGAAAATTATTGATTGGTTGCGCGAGGCTGCTCGGGGAGAGCAATCTGGACAGGAGTGGGAAACTTCCATACACACAATTGTCCAACAAATGCAGAGGCCAGCGCCACTTCCATCCACAGCGTTTGCAGGGACGCCAACTGTAGCGTGGCATCATCGTCACGAAGCGGTATCGAGCAGGAAAAGCTTCATCCCCGAGCGGGATTAAAACCACTGCCAGCGAAGAAGAGCAGCGTCGTGTCACGGTTCCTCAGACAATTCGGCTACAGACGCAATCTTATAACGCGGTACATTTCACCTTCAGTCGCCAGGTGCGCTGCAATAGGCGAAACAGAAGTTAACCGGAGTTTCTCGCCTACAAGCCCCACCGGTTGCTGTGTTTGAAACAGCCGCGTGTCGGAGTAGTGGCGCATCCCCGCGCTCTGTGAATGGGAAGTACAGAATTGCCATGCCTGGTACGTGATACCCAGGGGACCCCAAACGGCTGAAGGCGCCCAAAACTCTGTCGCGCAATAGTCTTAAGGCGGTGTTTAAGTGTGCCCTCAGGTTTTACTTACCGTCTTATTTTCTCAACTTCCACATTGGCGCGGTCCGCTTCAACCTCCTTAGCCCTCTAATTGAATGCTGCAGTCCCAGTTGACTCTTGCTTGATCTCTGATAAATACATATCACATTGATCGAGCAGGTGTTGAGCAGGCTATTCTACCTTTGCGACCATGTCCATGAAAAATAGAATAATTATCTCGTGAATTTCGGCTTTTCCGATAAGCTTGCTCCTACTTCTGTCGGAACACTTTTTAATTGGGCTTCTTTTTCTTGTGCAAATTAGGAAATTATTTCGCCCCTCGTAGCTTATAACGTGAGATGTTTGCCACTTCCAATTTTTTCCTCTTCCCATCTGAAGCCTTAAAAATGACTTAGTTATGGGAATTCCGTGGCTAAGATAAGATGAATAATCACATAACCGCATTGGCAGCTTTTGAAAGACAGTATTCTCCAGAGGCACCTTCTTACAAAGTAAAAACACATCGGAATATAACATAGAAGAAATGTATTCACAAACACAGCAACTCAGGAAGAGTGGTTAGAAAGATTCATCAGCAGGAAGCCAGGAACAATAATGTGGGCAGAATTTTAAAGGAAAAAGCTTATTCTGAAATCATGCCAATCTGCAAGGCTTGGGCGCCGGGATTAAACGCGTGGCCGCAATTACCACCACCACCGTTGAGCTAAAGTCACATAGGTACACATTCTTACATTCTGCACACTCAAGAAGCGCAGTGTCACTGTTAACACTACGCGCTTACTGCGCGGCTGATTTCCTTTCATAGGACAGCATATCCAGATTGTCCTGACACGGCGCGGCTACCGGACGACGACCAAACAGAACTTCAAGCCTGTCTTCTCGATGCATGCAAATGCTCACTGTTGTTCCACCCCTGGAGGCCGCACTGCTATACGCCGAAAGAACCGCTGTGGGTACGGGATAAGCTCCAGCCGCCTGCATGCCTGCAGCAACTCGCGACGCTTACAGACACTGAATGTGGCCAACGCACCGCCACATATGGCAATGTCGACGCGAGCCCGGTGACTAAGATTGTCCTGGTTTGATGGTTTTGATCTTGTTTATAATTAGTTCTGGTAATTCGCTTATATCCAGACCTGCATCGATGACAACAAGCATACACAAGTTCTCCAGCGTTGGTGCTAAGTGCAACGCGTGCAGCTCCGTCAGCTCCTCTTCTTCCTCAGAGATGTCCTCGAGATGCTCTTCCTCCTCAAGCCTCGGTGAAGGCCCGAAGCCACCGAAGACCAACACCCTCTCTCCAAGAACACAGCAACCGGGCGAGTGCCTCGCACACGGGCCTGATCCAAATGGCGTTACTTTAGTCCAGCACGACTTTTCAACGTCATACTTGTGCATATCTGCAAAGCATGTGCTCAGCATTTCGTTGTAGCCACCGAAGATATACAGCTCTCTCTCGTACACGAAGGCACCGTGACACTCGCGCCCCTCCGGGGCCAAGCCTTGCACTTGTGGGCGCACCCACGTCGCAGTGCTCGTTTCCAGATAGTATAAGCAACTGTCATAACGGTCATCGGGTCGCGAGTTTTCAATGTTGCCACCCCAATCGTACATGCTGGTTCCAATGGCGGTCGCCGTGTGGCAGTAGCGCCCAAAGGGGGCCTCTCCGCTGGTCGGGACACGATGCCACTCTGGGGTCTCTAGGTCCAGAAAACATACAAAGTTCGATGAATCGCTGTGCGGTCCACCAAAAATGTACATCCGGTGACCAAGCACGCACGCCGAGCGGTTAACATCACCACTCGGTAATTCGCCCTTTACCTCCGGACTGCTCCATGTCATGGCATCGGTGTCGAAGCGGTAGAGGCCGGTAACCTCTGGGCTGATGTGCTGTCCGCCCCAAATGTAGACGCAATGGCCGTAGGCTACAACGCTGCGGCCCATGATGTTAATCGGCTCATCTTCGGGAAGTGACCGAGTCTGTATCCTATCCCACCGGTACGAGACGAGGTCGAAGGTGTACACGTCGACGACGTAGCCTGAGATTTCATCACTGTCCGGGTAGCAGATGTCGAAACAGTCGAACGAGTAAACCTTCCCTTCGATGGTGACCGACGTTTCGTTGAGGAGCTCAGGAATACGGTTGAGCCGCTCCGTCCACATCGTTCGATCGCAACCAGTTCTTGCGAAAAGGATATCGGGCCGCTTTGTTCCTTTACAGCTAACGGCCGCGCGCTGAAATCAAACCTGGTGGTGGGAGTTACTTGCTCTTCTTCGTCTTTCGTTTCACAGAGTGAGCTGCTGGTGCGCCGCCTGCCGGAATCACTGCGAGGTCGGTTTTGTTCATAGAGAGAGAGATAGAAAGAAAAGAACGGAAAGGCAGGGATGTTAACCAGGCGATATGCCCAGTTGGCTACCCTACACTTGGGGAGGGGAACAAAGGGGAAAAAAGGAAAAAGAGCAGCAATGAATTGAGTTTTCTCTGTGTCCAGCGACCACTATGTCACGGGGACAGAGGGCGCTGCACGCAAAGACATTTGATAGGTTGGGGCAACCAAAAGGAAATAAAAATAATAAGCCCCTGCACGCAAAGACAGGGGGAAGACGCGATAGAAGGCTGTCTTCCGAAATGGTACGAGGCAGGTGGGAGAGGGGGATAGGCGCTGCACAGTGGGCGGCGCATGCGAATTTGAGCGCGAGATTTTTCGTGTTTCCCTTTCACTTTCTACAGAAAGGTAAACCAACGCAAAACACTGGACGAAGGAACAAAATGACGCACAACGCGCTGTCTAACAATTCAAGTTTAATCCTACAGCAACGAAACATGTTTGTTTAGAACTTTGTACCAACTTGCCCGAGCTTCTGCCTTTATCTTTGTTGAGGGCACCGTTCGGTGTGACGGAGTCACACACGAGAAGTAATTGGACTTCAGACTAATAAACACCTCGTCTTATTGCTTCGCATGCCACAGACATTGTGGGCCATGTACCCGCTAAAGGCCTGTAGGAGGAAAAAAAATTTCCACTGGAGGCGGAGAGTCCCCGAAGATCTACCTCGACGTGCGTAACAGGCCAGAATAAAATACGAACATCGAAGCTAGGCTTTGAGTGTATATGCTGAGTGTACATTGATTGTATATCCTGGTGATTTCATATTTACTAATTGAGTGATCGCGGCGCGGAGCCTATCCCATCTGTGCTCAAGAAGTCACGCGAGGCAACAGCTCGAGCCTCGAAGTCTGCTTGTCCTCTGCCTGATGCGTTTGCAGAAACACAAGGAGCAGGCGTGTCTGTGCAAATGACACGCCGTCTGCAGAAACAACCGCCTTCAACGAATGCTGTTCACGAGAAAAGGAAACAGCCGGGGAAACTAAGAGATACTGTTTCAGTTTTTTGTCGAAAACAACTTTAAACACGAAGCAACCATGCAGCGGAGAAGCGCGTGAGAAGTCGGTGTCGGTACCAATTGCAGTGGGGTGGAAGCTGGAATGGTGTAATCGCGTTTGTCGCTAAACGTCGGTGTTTTGTTTGTGTATACTACACATGAAAAAATTGCTTTTTAAAAGTATTTAAATTACATTAGTAATTACTATTCTAAGATCGCGCGAATGCAAGTAAATTACACTAGCAATTGCTGGTTCCAAAAATAATGGAAATACATTAAATACTTGTGAAAAATCACCAATTACTTGAAGAGTACTTGTGAAGCTTAATTTAAAATACAATAACGGAAAGTTGGGCTAGTTGGATTGAACTATGGACCTTAGCGTTAAAGAACGCAGACAAGAGAGAAGAGGACAAATCAGGCGCTATCTTTCAACTGAAGGTTTATTCATGCGAAAAAAGAAAATATATACAAACAGGAAAAAGAATCAAAGGCAAGCTCATACAAGACTATCTAATATTGGAAGTTCGCTCTCTTGTAGTGCTATAGAGGGAGTGCTGACGGACGTGCCGCCTGTCGAGTTCCCCTGTCTTCTCCTCTTCTCCCTTGCATTTGTTGTTTAGCGCTATGATGTCAAGCTTGACGCGTAGCTTATCACATCAGAAGAAAACTACAGAGAACGTTTACTACATTCGTATCTGAGCGAAAGCGCGGGTTTGTGCAACGTAGAAGATCGACGGTGAGCAGACAGTGCCGCGAGACGGAGCAGATGGAAGTTGATAAAGACGACGCTCTCCAATGTACAGCGCGAGAGTGCGGTGCACATGGAGGAAAGAAAGAAAAGAGGAGAGGCTGCTACGTCACATTTTTTGAAGCCGGAAGCGAGGGCTCCGCCATGACACTTGGCCACTGTCTCAGCCAATGGCATGCGAGCGCCGCGAAGATCACCGGGAGCGGCGCGAGCAGACGATTTCGCGCCGCGCCAGGCTGTCGGCAGCTGTCAGACACGGCGGAAAGTGAGACCTGCTCCCATTGACAACAAAGACGCTGCGATGCCCAGCTGCTGCGTTCCTGGATGTTGGTCGCGCACGCCAGGACAAGAACCGGGCGTCACTTTCCACACGTAAGTATACTGCATTTTGTTTTCGTATTTAATTGACTGCGTAATGAGTAAAATGCATGGTCGCAGAACATAACGCACGACACGGCGTGAACGTGGTATTCGTACCGCCCCGGCCTTATTGGTGGCTCTTTGTCCGAGTGCAGTGAATAATTGTTTTCAAACAGGTTTCCGAAAGATCCAGAGCGAAGGAGGCAGTGGACTGAGGCCGTTAGACCAGGCCAAAGGGACTGGGAACCAGCAAAATGGACCTGCGTATGTTCAAAACATTTTCTGCCCGAGCACTTCGATCGGATGTCGCCGCTCGTAGTTCTTATACGTGCGGATGCCGTCCCCCTTCAGGTGAGGAACCACCTCGATACATTCTCAAGAGATTGGAAAGAAATGCTCTTATTGAGAAGGTGTATAGCTTGACTGCATGTATGCTTTCAATATTACGTTGTAGGTTCATGCAAGAAATAGAATGATTTGCGAATAAATGGCTTTAGCTAGACGTTATGATCGAGTAGCGCGGCTACAGTATTCCCGAACTGATAAAAAGTAATTGTGTCATTACTGCTAAACTGGCTGCGGTTTATATATGGCTCTGATGAAATTCTGCTTACTGTACATGATTATTTATTTATTAGCTTACGCACTCCCTCATTCGAAGAAAATAAAAAGAGATACTTGTCATCTATAGCATCGAGCACACCACAGTTTCTTTGGGGCATCATTTCCATTTGATATTATTACTTGTAGTGTGCAAATGTTTGCGCCTAGCAGTAATCTGTATGGCGGTGCATTTTTTTGTTGTTATCTCGGCCATAGCGCCTGGGAAGTGTCACTGTTTTATAACTAAGAGAGCACTGTGATTCCTTAAAACTATAGTTCGTTTACGAAGGAGATCATAAAGAAGTTTCATAAGGCATATAGAGCACCGTACGTATTTGCTCGCGTAATTTGCGCACGTTTTTTCTTTAATTAGGGCTCCAAAAAGAGGGTGCGCAATTTACGCGCAAGCGAGTCATCCGAACACGTCCTAAAAAAAAAAAAGGTTGGCACCCCTCGCTGGCAAACAAAAAGGTTGACTCGTCCGCCCCGCCCACGCTATGTAGCTCCCCGCGGGGTGGCATGACGGCACGTGCTTAGCTCAAAGCAATAAACGCGCAAAGATTCAATCGCGAAGTCAGCAGTGGGAGGAGATAACGGGCATTAAAACGGGGCCCTTGCGTGTGGCCCGGCTGACTGGCGGCAAACCGTACAAACGGTACGGTAGAGTTTTGGATTTGGAGCGCGCGCAGCTGTTCGTCCGGGATAGCGACCGCCAGCGCGAGCAAGCCGGGTAAACGGCGCAGAGTTCGCACCCGCGTATACATGCTGGTGGTCTGGCTCAGCATAGTGCGCAAAATGTGCGAGTATTTTTTTTTAATCCGGTTAAATGTTTGAACTTTTTGGGGTGCACAATCTAAGTGCGGGCGCAAATTACACGAGTAAATACTGTAAATGTCTGACTTTGTCAAAATAAAATTCTATTCAAACGGCCGCTCAGAATTTAGAGTACATTATAACCTGTCATACTGAGTATTGAAAAGAATAGCTTTGTAATGTGAATGCGTCATGTACACCACCGACTTAGGCTCATGCTTGATGGCAGTCACTGTCAGTTTTTTCAAGAGTAATCAGGGCTTTGATTTAGCTTGATTGCTACTGAATCAACCAGAAATTACCTGCTTCCTAAAATTAGATTTTTCTCTTTTGTGGTAAATGAAGGATACGCACATTTTCAAAAAGAAGTCAGTTAAGTAACATCAGCAGTACATGTCCAGAGTGCAAATGCTAGTTCTTGTTGATGAATCTATATGCTGTAGCTTCACAGATGGACATGTACTATTGGTCACTGATGTTCAAGAATAAAGGCTGCAGTTAGCAGTCTCCCAGAGATTTCTTTAGCGTGCCTGCACTACTGTCCTTTAGGGTACAGGGTGACTGAAGTATCGTATTTTCTAAAAGTATGGAGTGCATGGTTTTCATGCTATAGAAGCTGGAATAATGAAGAGAGTAATTAGTGTACCATACTTACAATTTTAGTTCTAGATATTCAACACAACTGAAGGTGATTTTGGCCTTTCAAACTATAGTAATACGGGAGTAATTACTCATTGGCATCCACCCAAGCGCAGCCATACGGCTACAAAGGAAAGCTATACAGCTTTCTCAGAAACTTCGTAGTTAAAGAAAAATTCGTCCTGGTCCGGGGTTCGAACCCGGAACCACCGCCACACCGGAGCAGTCGCTCTACCAATTGAGCTAACCGGGACGGCAAGCTTATGGTAGGGCGAGAGCGAATTGATCAGTAACTCGAAGTGGGAAGAGTGTTGGTCAAATGTTTAGGGGAATCCCCCAAGGTGGAGTAGATTTCTAATACGGGAGTAATTACTCATTGACATCCACCCAAGCGCAGCCATACGGCTACAAAGGAAAGCTATACAGCTTTCTCAGAAACTTCGTAGTTAAAGAAAAATTCGTCCTGGTCCGGGGTATCCTGGTCTGGGACACAAACTATAGTAGTGTCAAAAGGGGGTGACCATCCCACTGCACGCAGCAACAGAGTAAGCACTAGCATATAAGTTCTAGCATATAAGGGGATTCTTTACCACCCAACATTTTTAAGAGCAAAGATTTTGTGAAAGGACTAGAAAGCCATATTTTGCATACTTAACATATCCTGTTTTCCTTCCAGAAGAGTTATTTGTCATGCATTTTGCATTCTTATCATACATGAGGTGTGTTGTTGCCATTTATTACCCAATGTTAGTTTTATCATATAGTTGTTCTTTTAAGAAATGTGTTGTTTCCCATGGGTTCTTCCTCGCATTATATATGTTCTTCTTGTTGTATGCTACATTTGTATGCCCATCCTGCTTGGGCCAAAACATTGGCCTGCAGTATATGTAAATAAATAAAAAATATAAGTTTTGCAACCTGCAACAAATTCATATTCTGAAATGATGAAAACACTTTTCCACATGCACTTGGTACATATGCATACAGAGGAAAACCTTATCATTCTACCAGCCGCAATTTGTACACTATATTAATCATTCTTTAGCTGTCATCATGTCTTAGTTGTGCACAGCTCAAATGCCCGTCTTATGTGCAGACTATGTTGGTTTGCTCGTGGTTTTTACAAGTATAAAACAGCATGTGCACACAAGTACCACATAGCACACAACAAACAGAACAGAAAACTATGCTATTTCTAAACTGTTCCAGGCTAGGCAGATGAGAGTCTAATACAACAATGCAACAATAGAAATAGTGTCAGCAGGCTACTCTCTTTCTTTGCATATATTACAGAAAGGAATACATGAAGCAGAAGGGAGGGAAATGATTCACTTTTTCCACCAGCTGGGACAACTGTTACCAATTTTTCAAGTAACTTCCACACAGTGCTCCAATTACTTTGCATTTACATTGCTTAAATTTTATCAACTTTGCGATGCAGAAACAACTACCGAGAAATGAAAGCTTTCACACAATTGGGCAAGAATGGTCCACAAATATTTTTCTGTCTCAAAGCCCTCATTTACTGCCTTCCTATATGTTTTTACTCTCTCTGATCGAATATAGTTCATGGTTGCAAAGTGATGTAATTCAGTTGCGCATTTCTTCTTCTTTCTAGTATATTTGTTGAATCCTTTTTATGTGTGTACTCCTTCCGTACACGAGTGTTATCACTTTTGTTAAAAGATCTTGCTTGCTTCACGTAGCAAGCTATGTTTTGTAATAAGTGTTATGCTGTATCAAACCTTTTTAAGGCTCATAATTTGATTTTCCAATAAACTACAAATTTTGGACTTCACTAATGCGTTTAATCAGCTGAATGCAAGAAACTGCAACTCGGCACGAGGTGGTCGCAGGTCGACTCGGCATCTCGGTAAACGGTAAGTTGCGAGGTACAGTCTTTGTAAAAAGTTTAGAGCCCAGGGGGTTCACTTCCAAACTTTATAATGGGACTCCAGGAGCATTCATGTATGTCCTACCTATTGCAGGAGGCAGTAGCAGAAATCTTATGTCCAGGAAATTTGGAGCGCTAGATATCCATTAAGAACGACAGAGTGTGGCTAAAACGAAAACCCCCCTTGGTTCTAAACTGTTTACAAAGGCTGTACACTCAATCTTACAATGGCATGGCCTTACACTTCACCACCCTTAAGCGCAAATGTTTTAAACCTAACACTGCGCATCCTAAACCCGGCTATGTGTCCTTACGCTCGCACAACAGCACTCGATCGAGACAGCCGCGCGGATCGGTCGATCCACAGGGTCCATATCGGAGAAAACTTGCACGCAGTTGACACATCGCTCGCACAGCGTACGTACAGTAAACAGATATGGTACGTTTCAGACTGCTTCGCGTATCGCTTTGCTGACGGATACCATTGGATGCGGCGCGGCTTTCTTGGCACTGCACGCTTCGGTGAGCACAGCGCGGCCCACGCATATCGGTCGCCAACAATTGTGACCGTCATGCGTAGGGGAATGTAGACGCAACGGGTATACTTACAAGGACACGGTCTGGACGAGTTTGTATTTATTCGTGGTTAAAACAGCGCGGGAAAAATACACAAAAATGAAGGAACACGCAGAACACGCATACATACACAAAACAAGCGCCGACTCCCAGATGGCTTTTTCTTCCCTCGCTGCTGTAACCATATAAACCAGCGTGTCACCGTCGTCTATCGCTTTATGAGCCGTCGGCACTGTCAATTTCTCCTTGGAACAAGACTAGCAGCGTTGAGGGACGCAACCGCACAAAACGCGAAGCCGAAAAAGAATAGCGAAGCTGCAGCGCCAAGCCTTTTCAGAGAAAGCTGTCGCGGGCTTCCAAAACAACCGCTTTCGTCAAGACGGCATCCTGAATGAACTAAGCGCACAGCAATGAAGACCGGCACCGACTACAGGCCTCTGGAACTTTGTGCCTCCCGCGGACCACAACGATTGAATAAAAATGCGAATTTCCAACTCTACTCGACCGGCTCTGCCGACATGGGTGAAGCGTGAAGCAGACGACGCCGCTGCGCCCAACACTGCTATTGGCTGCGCCGCTGGCCAAGGAATCCCAGTAGGGCTTGCGAAACCACGTGACTTCCTGCACGTTTTTTGTAACGCGGCTCGGATAGCGAGGGCCTCTCCTATGGTTTCCTTCCTCCATGGCGGTGCAGTTTAACACGAGGCGTGTTGGCTGCGGCGATAGTCTCGTGGTCTCGCTGAGCGGCCCTTAAAGGAGATCGGTTCGCACAGCCGCGGGCTCGAATTCCAGTCGTGGATATTGATTCAATTTCTTTTCCATGGCTTGACCTCTAGTTCAGCTGAAGGTCAAATTTGCACGCTGCGCTGTTGAAGCTCGAATTCCCATAGTGAAGCTTTCGCTTCAAAAAGCAGAAAACAGGATTAGCGATCCGTCCCTTTCACTCTACACAGCCAAGTATAAGTTCTTGAGCTCGCGTCGTTGTTAACTTCTCTTGGATGAATTGTATATATTTGGTTTGCTTGGGCAAGGATGGTCAATGGTATACGTATGCGTGGTTTTAGGAAGAACAAAGCAGTTGTTAATGTAACGGCTGTCATCGTGTTTGTCCCTTCTTCCTGGATTGTCTAGTGTTTGCGCTCATCGTTCACCATACGAATTGTTCACAATCGTACATTTGTCACAGCCATCAAAGAACAGTTTCCGCATTCTAGTCATTTGACATTTTCCATATTCCAGTTTACGCACATAATTTTACTCTAATTAGTATCTCACTCATTGGCCTGTCTCTAGGTCAATCCTCTAAATACCAAATTACCAAGCCTCAAATTAAGCCAACACCACACATACACGAATCATTACATTATAAACTTGAGATCTTTAACACATGCGCCTAACTTGAATTCACATTTCATGTCGTCTTTGCAATCATTATCATTCCACACACACACGCGTGACGTCATGCATCACGTAGATTTATCGACGCAACGCTGCCGGGAGGAGGCCTCGTTTTCTGCTGAAGGGTAGCCTCAACTCTACCTCGTTAAAATAATCGCTAAGGGAGGTGACAATTTCGCTGTGTCTGAAACAATGTGATTTCCCTATACACTCTGTAGGCTCAGAGCCATGAACATGTCTTACGGAACATAGTCATGATGTTTTACAGAAAGAAAACGACTACTTTAGGGGGTTTCAGGTAGTTACGTAGTATCCGCTGGAAAAGGTGCCATTGAAGAACTGCGTAGGTACAGTAAAAAAAAAAAAAAGAATGCTTGACAGTCTCCGGCTTCTCATCACTACCCAATCACCCCACCTTAACATCCGTTTTTTAAAATTTCAACCGTTATTGTTGCTGCCTCTAAAGCAATGGCACATACCCACGGTGGGGGATTGGCCAGAGTTTGGTGCAAATCCAAATAGGGGAAAAATTCATCCAGACTTATCTCAAGCGGTTGTCAGCCTTTCTGGCACTGCTTTCAATGTCGTCACCTTCATCAACTTCCATCCGCGCTCGAGTGAGTCCAAAAGGAAGAGAACATGGGCACTTGCGTGTGCGAGCCAAAGTTCGAAAGAAAGAGAGAACAAACTTTATTGGTGTCTAGTGAGAGAAAAGCATACAACAGCTGTATCTTACCGGTACTAACTTATGGGGCAGAAACATGGACGCTAACGAAGAGGGTTCCGCTTAAGTTAAGGAGGACGCAGCGAGTTATGGAAAGAGAAATGATTGTTGTAACGTTAAGAGGTCGAAACGGGCGGAGTGGGTGAGGGAACAAACGCGGGTTGATGACATCCTAGTTGAAATGAAGTGGAAGAAGAAATTGGCTTGGACAGTGCATGTAATGCGAAAGGGTAAGAGAGTAGATTCGAAGACAATGCAAGCGTAGCAGGGGGCGGCAGTAAGTTAGGTGGGCGGATTAGATTAAGAAGTTTTCGTGTATACGGTGGCCTCAACTGGCTAAGGAAAGGGTTAATTGGAGAGACATGGGAGAGGCCTTTACCCTGCAGTGGGCGTAGTCAGGCTGTTGACGATAATGATAATGATGTGATTACACGTGTGGTTCGCACAGTTCCGGGGAACCATTGTTGTAAATGGCGGTTCAGGCGTGGTCGCTCAGGTGTCGCTGAAGGGGAAGCTCTGTGTGAGCCAACCTCATCTCGCACAGAGTTCAGGTTCGTACGCTTGGCCGGATTGGGGGAAAAACCAAAAGCGCGAGGAAGCGCCCTTTCACGAGCATGCATGACATCACACGGAACAGAAAGATTTGAACCACGAACTTCAGTTATAGTTATTTTGAATGGACTCAGCAAAAATAACTAATGCTAACACATTGTCAACGGGTAATAGTAATTAAGCGAATTTCAAATTTTAATCGAGTGAGCCGTGTGGCGATTGCGCTCGTGCCCAAAATGTTGCGCAGAAAATGTCAGCGACGTGCACAGGATGGCTGTGACGTAAACATTTCAAGGCATTTCTTGTCGCTGAGATAAGGTGTCAAAACGAAATGCTTTGGTTGGCCGGCGTGTACGTTTTTACGGAATTTCATGGCCCCTCCTAGCGCAATTCTTTCAATCGTTTTGGGCCAGGAAAAAATGTCGTACATTGATTACACAACAAACCTTATTCTGAACAAGACGGTTGAGGATAATCCAAGTATAATTGCTGGCGCTGTTTGTATGCCGCCTTTCACATGGCTCCTTTGCGCATATAGTATATACAAGGTGTTTCACCTCAGGTTTACACAATTTTTTAAAATAGGCTTTTTTAGTTAGACGAGACTTTTTTCGACATAGCACGGTCAGCGGTGCAGTATATCAGAACATATAGCTAAGACGTGCTAACTAGCAGGCTGATTTCCCAATATTGAATAGTTAACTTCTAACTATTACTCCTAGGCTCCTTAATCACTGAGGGGCGTGCAGCCGACCGTAATGAATACCAATATCAGTTTTCACAATTTCGAAAACGCAGTTACCCTGGGCCATATGTCGACACACTCACTCATTAGTGCACTCGCATCGCCTGACTCACACTCACTGATGTGAGCGTGAGTGAGTGGTCATGTGTGGGAGTGGACATGAGTGTGAGTGAGTGGATGTGAGTGTAAGGAGAGATGAGTGTGACTAGAGATTAGTGTAAGTGGACACGATCGTGATGAGCCGATGTGATGGTTTATGATTTATGGGGGTTTAACGGACCAAAGAGTGGCTGTGAGTGGCTGTGAGTGGTAGCGAATGGGCGTTAGAGTGAGTGGATGTGATTGGTGAGTGAACGCGACAAAATTTGCCACTTTTGTTTCTCGAGGATGGTGTCCGCTCAGCTATTTTCGTTGTTGACAGCTGACCAAGCAACTATTGACTCCCGAGCGCACTCCAGACCGCATATGACACAATTCCGGCGTCTTTGGAGGACTAAAGCAAAGGATCCCGCTGGCCTGGGAGTTGCAATCTTCCGTAGATGTGTGCCTTACTAGCTCACCGTTGGCACGGGCCCAAGATCTGCGCTGGTGCAATAAGACTCTACAGGATGTGTCAGATCCTTTAATGGAATTTCGCATTGCCACGACTAGGAAGGTAGTAGCTGGAGAAAGAAGAATGACTGTGAAAGAACCAGCAAAGGAAAAAAATGAGGCCAACGAGACCCGAGGCGCCCCGCAGCAGAAAATAAGGTAATGTGCTCCCATACTTCAGCAGCGGAGGGATACGCGGTTTCAATCGGCGCGCTAGATGTATGTACTTACGGTACATGCCGTCTGCTTCACGCCCCTAGACTGGTCCAAAATCGGGCCCGCTAGGGGAGGTGGGTGGATGTATCCTTGTCTGCCTGCTGCGCGCGGCCGCTCTCCGCGCTTTACTTGGGTTTTCGCAGTCTTTTTTAGAGCGCAGCTCTTTGGCGTCCGTTCCTGGGTTTCGCGTCGTCGTCGGCCTCGTAACCAGCTCCGCCCCCCTTTCATCCCCCCAGCGCTAGCAGCGACCGACTGATACCGCTGGATGCCGCTGACGCCGCTAGAGAGTCAAGATAACGTGACTGCATAGAACACCGTCGCCGCCATGCAGAAAGAGGACGAAAGGGTCCCCCCCCCCTGTTCTTGTGTGGCGGATAGGGTGCTCTTCAGTTGCCGACGCGCCGGTTATTTCACGTAGGCCCAGGCACGTCGACGAATACGTGACCACCTTCCCACGGCTAGACCTGGTTCTTAGCGCTGCGGAAGCGAGGGTATCATATTGTTTGTGTCGGCATCGGCGGCGTTGTCCCTGAAACCAACTCCGCAGCTGGGGTTGACTCACTATCGGCGTCAGCGGCATCAGTCAGTCGCTGCTATCTCTTCCCTCCTCCCTTTATCGTGTTGTCCGCTTGCTGCGCGCGCTTCTGCCCCCCTCGTTTGCCGCTGGGTGTACACGCCGCCCCCCTCCCCCCTCTTCCTGCGAGTCTCCGGTTGTCAAAGCGCCGGCTCGAACTTAATTCCGTGATAGCGCATACATGTGTTGCTCGATTTCTTTGCCTCAATCTATCGAAAAGGTGAAACAGCTTATTTGCTGCGCTCAAATTTCGCATTAGGAAGTGACGTAATCGTCGGTAAATTTTTTTTTTTGCTGTTTGCCGCATGTTGAAATGTGTTGCGCTGCTGGTCAACAACGGTAAACGCAGTGCTGGGCGAATGTACCGAGAACGGAGAAGATATTTTTGATGATTTTATTGACACACGTATCATTCCAGTTTCTTTCACTCTAAAAGAGATATTTCTCAAACTAATCTGCATGTCCATGTTACAGCATTCCGCAAAATACAACTAATGTGCGTCGACGCACCACGGGCGTTAAGTTTATCTCAAACAGCGCAGCTGACATTTCTGTACATCGTTTCATGCATCCTTCACGCAATACATGTGCGTCCATTCCCACGGAATATTCACGCAATAAAGAAGGTTCAGTCTGTGCAGAGTAAGTTCTCGCAATTTAATGCGTACACGATGTACCTTGCAATCGTCATCGCCCTAATCACCAGCCTGCCTACGCCCACTGCAGGGCAAAGGCCTTGTTCGACCACCTTGGGTGCTTCAACGTACACTGACATCGCACAATACACGAGCCTCAAGCATTTCGCCTCCACCAAAATGCGACCGAAGTGGCTGGGATCGAACCCGCGTCTTCCGGGTCAGCAGCCAAGTACCATAAACGCTGAGCCACAGCAGTGGCTGTTGGGCTGGTTGTGACGACACCATGCCAAAGGGTCACGTGACCTGGGTGGCCCATCTAGGTTGTTACTCCGGCGGGCGGCCACCTGGGCCACCCTACGCCACCGAATTTTTCGCTCACAACGCCGACTTTCTAGACAAGACAGCGGTGTCTGTAACGCTATCGCGTTAACATAATTTCTGTGAATGCAACTAAATATCCTACGTAGAAGCCGCGTCAATCATGAACACATGCACAATCAGTGTTACGCAATACAGGCAAGAAACAAAAGCGGCAGATCGTACCTGTCCATCTAAAAGGGTAATCCTTTGTTCGAGCATGTTCCGCTTGTCTCAAGTCCGTAACGGAACTGCCCTTCACCGGGCTACACACAACCAATGCGCACTCGGAACAAGACACTCACCGCGCTATGGCGGCGCGTCAGGGAGGGCAGGCCAACGACGAAAACACTTTTTGGGCGATGTGATAAGGTGGCGAACGAGGACCTAGTGGGATAAGTACGCGCACTTCCTGCAGTGGAGGTCCCTTGGAGGTAGGTGAC
Organism: Amblyomma mixtum; assembly: GCF_055824585.1. Lineage (NCBI taxonomy): Eukaryota > Metazoa > Arthropoda > Arachnida > Ixodida > Ixodidae > Amblyomma > Amblyomma mixtum. Next base: position 115,360,380 of record NC_143018.1, read on the forward strand.
GTGCAGCAGAGGGGAATTCGCAGCATCGTTCGTTGCTGGTGACGCCGCAGTGACCGGGCACCCTCTTCGAGCGAACAAAACATAAGCGTTGCTCGAGGCGCTCGATGCGCCCGCAGATCGCGCACAAAGGCTTGAAACCACGTTCACTGCTCTCTAGGCTTCTGAGGTCGGCCCGAGCGGCGCAATGCAGGTTCACATCTGGGCGGTAGCAACGTGCGCCTTGTTCCCCAGGGGGAAAAAAAAGTACTTACTGCCGGCCTAAATAGAGACATTAAAGTCTTCGTATGAGCCACCGCACCGCCAATCGAGGCTCCGTCCGAGGTGCTCACTTAGGTCGGCGTGCAACACCAACCCGGCGATTAAGAGTGTCCTGATTTGATGGTGTTGATCTCATTTATAATCAGTTCTGGTAATTCGCTCATATCCAGACCTGCATCGATGACAGCAAGCATACACAAGTTCTGCAGCGTTGGTGCTAAGTGCAACACGTGCAGGTCCTTCAGCTCCTCTACTTCCTCAGAAATGTCCTCAAGCCTGGGTGGATGCCCGAAGCCACCGAAGACCAACACCCTTTCTCCAAGCACACAGCAGCCGGGCGAGTGCCTAGCATACGGGCCGGATCCACTTGGTGTCACTTTAGTCCAGCACGACTTTTCAACGTCATACTTGTGCATGTCTGCAAAGTATGTGTTCAGAATTTCGTTGTAGCCACCGAAAATATACAGCTCTCTCTCGTACACGAACGCAGAGTGACACTCCCGTCCCTCCGGGGCCGCGCCTTGCACTTCTGGGCGCACCCATGTCGCAGTGGTCGTTTCCAGATAGTATAAGGAATTGTCATAAAGGTCGTCGGGTCGGGAGTATTCTAGGTTGCCACCCCAAACGTACATGCGGGTTCCGATTGCGGTGGCCGTGTGGCAGTAGCGACCGAGGGGGGCCTCTCCGCTGGTCGGGACACAATGCCACTCCAGGGTCTCGAGGTCCAGAAAGTGTACAAAGTTTGATGAATCCCTGTCCATGCCACCAAATATGTACATCCGGTGACCAAGCACGCACGCCGAGTGGTTGTAGTCGTCTTCCGGGATTTCGCCGCTGACATACGGACGGCTCCATGTCATGGCTTGGGTATCGAAGCGGCATAGACCGTTAGCCGCTGGATTGACGTGCCATCCGCCCCACAGGTAGGCGCACTGGCCGTAGGCTACAACGCTACGGCCGTCAACGCTAATCGGCCCATCACCGGATAGCGACTGAGCCGGCACGAAATCCCACCCTGACGATGCCGGGTCAAAGGTGTACACGTCGATGAGGCACCCTGAGATTTCATCACCGCCCGAGAACCAGGTGCCGTAAGAGCCGTAAGAGTCGAAAGAGTAGATCTTCCCTTCGATGGTGACAGATATGTGATTAAGGCGTCCTGGAGTGCCATTTAACCTCAGCGTCCACATTTTGCAATGGCAATCAGTTGTTACGAAATATAAATCGGCCTCTTTTCTTTACAGCTATCGGTCGCACGTTGAAATCAAACCTGGTAGGCGTTATTCATTTTTCTTGAGGCCTTCGTTTCCCAGAGTGAGCTGCTCGTGCGCCGTCTGCCGGAATCACGGTGTGGTCGGCTGTGTTCATATCTGCACTGGAAAAAGAGAGGAGGAAGACGTGATAGAAGGCTGTCTTTAGAAGAGTGCTAGGCGAGGGGAAACGCTTTGCACTGCGGCCGGTGCATGCGCATGCGCGTGCGAGCGGGACGCTTATCGTATTCCTCTTCACCTCTGTTGAGCGCATCGTTCGCTTTCATGTCGTGACGCGTGAGAAATATTTAGCCACTTGACTAATGAACACCTTGTCTGATTGATTTGCACGTAACCGCTATTCGGGCCCGTGCACGTGGGTTATTTAAGGCGGGCAGAATATTTCGAACGGAAGAGGGCAGAGTCCGCGATGACCTATAGCTGGAGGTGCGACTAAGGCCAGAAGAAAATACAAACAACAGAGCTAGGCTTCCATTTGTGCAACCGTGAAGTAGCTTGCAAAATGCATTTGAAAATCTGGGTGAAAACGCACAGCCCACCAAGATCGCCCATATCACCTGATTCAAGGGCACGCACTTACGCTATCTAAGAAAAAACGTGAGCCTTAAGCCATGCGTGCCTCGAATTTTTTCGCTGTAGATCTCGTTACACGTGGTAACCGTTCTGTCAGTTTTAATACAGAACTACAAATTCGATGTGTTGGTAAATATTTATACTAGAGCAAAAGGAGCACAAACAAGACGTTGGAACAAGAGGGGTCAATTTATTGTAAATGTTCCTTTCTATCCCAATTAAACACTAAAAAATGGTTTTGGGTTTTTTGAGGTTTAACATCCCAATGCGACTCGGGCTATGAGGGACGTCGTAGTAAAGGGCTCGGGAAATCTTCTGGGGGCTTCGGAGGCTTTTCTGTAAAGGGCTTCACCTTGCAGTTGAAAGCAGCGGGGCATCTGATTTATTCAAAGCATTGGGTTTAATGACTGTGAATGAAAAACGGATTTTAAGCGAGTAGAAAAAAAACAAGCGAAAGTTATCTGACTGCGGCTAAAATCAAGACAAAATGAAATTTCACGAGTCATGGCTAGGTGGCGTGAGCCATCGCCCCATTTAAAGGCTTCAGCCTTATCCATCCATCCATCCATCCTGAAGGAAAGGAAATAATCGCAGGGCTATCGGGGCCAGTGGGAGCGCTGTAGTCTTCGCCAGCACCCAGCAGATAGCACACCGCGTCAGCCATCGAATTCGTATTTCTTTGCGGCGAGAGTGACCACGCTTCTCTATCGCGGCCTTCACTACGGGCACCGCCAACTGGTCGGCTCGATGTGTACTATGCCCGACCAAGCAAATGGAAGGCTGCTGCGGCTGAACGCCGGATGCGTTGGCGGTGTAAAATGGCGGGAGTCCCGGTCTGCAGAGGACACCATTCATCGCTACGCGTGTTCCCTCTGCGGGGTGATTTCCAGAAGCACACTGCTGCTGCCTTGCACGCACGCGTTATGCGTGACCAGCAAGACCGGCATCTGCCAAGGTGTCGCCGGAGGCCTTTGTCCTCTGGACCGGGAAGCCTTCGACATGAAGAGTGCACGAAGATTCCGTTCCCCGAGAAGAAAATTGGGAGTCTTCAAGTAAGTGTACTGTGCCTGATTAGCAGTTTACTTAACTGTCCATTTACCAAAGCTGTCGTGAAGAGGAAAAGTGTTGGCGCTCGCACGCCTATATTCGTTTACCATTTTATGCACTGCATTTTATGCACTGGAGCATGAAGCCATAACACATGATACCTGAGAAGCATTACCTTATTGATTTTTTTTACACCCCGCCGCGATGGCTGAGTGGTTATGGCGTTCGGCGGCTGGCCCGAAAGACGCGGGTTCGATCTCGGTCACGGCGGCTGAATTTCGATGGAGGCGAAATTCTAGAGGCCCGTGTACTGTGTGACGTCAGTGCGCGTTCAAGAACCCCCGGTGGACGAAATTTCCGGAGCCCTTCGCTGCGGCGTCCCTCATAGCCTGAGTTCCTTTGGAACGATAAACCCCAATAAACCAAACCAAACTTAATATTGGAAGTTTAGCGCCACTGGTCGCTCCTCGAGCCTCCCAGTTAGGTTGAATCCTCGGATATAATCCAAGATGGCGGCATCCATAGCAACGACATTGTATTAGAGCGTTAAGCTCTACTTCTCTCGTTTCGAGTCTCAGCGTTATGCGTTATAACGCAAATCGTAACCCAGTGGTTGCCATGGTCACCGAGGCGGATACATCATAGAATAAAATACCAGGCGGCTGCTTAATGCCCGAGCACCACAACTGGAAAGTTAATTATGTAGATCCAGTATATATATATATATATATATATATATATATATATATATATCCCTCGCGAGGGTGCTGTTGCGGGCTAGCTGGTTAAACATTGCTAAAAGTCCTCCCTCTAATTTTAGAGCCTTTATTCTTTTCAGATTTTGTCGCTTTGATCCGGCCCTTTAAACCACCCCTGACGTTGACTCAACCGACAGCTTGCCTCGAGACTATTTAATCTGTGGGCACCTTTCGAATTAACTTCAGTTGTAAGTCAGCGCCTGTCTTCTACGTTCTTCTGTTCTGTGTTTTCGCTTTTGCCTTTTAGCACTGTAATATCCCTGTATGGCAGGCGTCAAATTTTGTCCCCTAAGCCCCGACATTCGTGCAAATATTGTGGGCCAACCGTTTGCCGCAGATTGTTCCGGATGCCGTCATACGATTCAGCGTTTTGTGCGGCATAGCGTTACTAAATAAGTTGGAGCAGAGCTCGCAGCAGGGATTCGCAGCAGGGATTCCCAATTCCACGTATTTACGAATCTTCATATGAACATTGCGGCTCAACCGTTTTCCGCAGAGTGTTTAGGGTGGTGGCATACGATTTCACATTTCGTGCAGCATAAACTTGATAGTTATGTGTTATTTGTTATGTTATGTGTGTTAACGCTCGATATTCGATCGCTGCCACAGCATCGATTTATTTTTTTTTCATTGCAGGTCTGGTAGATGCAGATAAAAGCGCTAGCTTTGGGTTGCAGCAGTGTTCCTGCAAGCGGGTGATTTTGCACCGACGTTATTCGGGCCGGCATCTATGCGAATAGGACGACAGTTACAGGCCGCGCGCTTACCTGGTTCGCTTAACGCTGCTGGCTTCAATGTTCACTTCTGCAGCTCAGCGTGCTTCAGCATCATTGCATGTGTGACATCTGGAGCTGTCCACATGCGTATCGGTTCATTAATTTACTGTAATTTTCTGTCTACCGTCCGCACCCGGTGTATAGACCGTAGACATCAATATTCTGGCCGATGAAAAAGTTTACTTGATTGCCTGCACTAGATAAAACAGTTGGGCTTTTTGTGCTGTCGCGAGGAATATTGCAAAGATAGAATGCTGCATAGTGCGCACGTTCTGTCGCCCCCACAAACGAAAACTTGCATTTATAGGTGTACAGCCAACGTTCTGTATACCGGACTTGGCTGTAATATGTTTCTAGCCACATGCTGCATTACTGATTGGTGCGTAACGTTAAGCTCTGCGTTCAAATTGGAAGGTTGCATCCTGTTCCATAACTAGCTTTCAACTTTTCTTTCATCATTGCCATTTACTATCCCCTAAAGGGGCCATGGCATGGTTGTTGTTCGGACTTAAGCTTTATACGTCAGGAAATAATAAAATAGCGTGTTATTCAACTGACTGCAATCTGCTTCTAGCCCCATGTGGCACTACCGAGTAGTGCGCTACAGTAAGCTCTATGTACAAGCTGGAAAGTTTTCAATTTTGAAAATTTGAGCGGCTTGGACGCACTTTATCTACAAAAAAGCGATCGAAATTGTTACCGGGAATCTCCTCCCACAGGCAGTGACCACCATATTGAATGTTCGCGTGACGTCACAAGGGTATACACAGAGCAGTGTCGTCTGCCGTCGTTGCTGCAATGCGCACAATGAGGTCTTACTTGCGTGTGCGATCGAAATAGCAGTCGTCCCTCATATGGGTGACTGGTGCCCCAAAATCGACAAAAGTAACGTAGATTTCCGTCGGGATATTAGCGTCGGGTCACACGAGACAGACGCGACGCCCATCCATCCAATGTACTAGATTACCTGGTCAGTTTGCAAACTCCGCTGCAGTTCGGCGGCCAAACGTGGCCCCATTCGGCTCCCTTTCGTGAGGTGGCGCTTTCGACGCTGTTGGCCCGCTCCGGCCGGTCTCTCGTCACACGAACTATCGCTACGAGACGAGCGCGCCGTGTTTCACGCCACTTTACGCCGGCAATTCCTGTTCAACGAAGATATTTCCAAGATGGGACACAAATATTATTCTGAATGTGCAACTACAGTCGCATTAAGGCTGCGCGAACGGTCCTGGGTGGCAGAGGTACGATCGGGATGTCTCAATCAGTGGCTATTTCGATGAGACATCTGCTTCTTGGTCGGGCATAGATTTTTGTTTAATTTACTGCTTATGGCGAGCCACGACACGATAAATTAGTTGCATGTTGCCGAAAATATCGAAACCTAAGACCAAGTACCATCGGTTTGAAGCAAGACAACGTGCATACGTGCTTTTTAATGGGAGATGCAGGACTACCACCGTGAAATTTCGACGTTATTAAGGTCATAAAACGCGAAAAATGTCTAATAGCACAGGTAAGACTGAAAGCAGTTTATTCAATTCATATAGGAAAAAAAACATATACATCTTAATGGCAGCCACTTTTAATGGGCCAAACAGTTACAAGAGTCGTGCTAGAGAAAAAGTTCATTCTTTTAACAATAACAAAATTCAGTATTACGAATTAAAAAAAAAACAGCGCGATGAAAGACGACACAAGAGAAGGACAAAACACCAGTGCTGGTGTTTTGTCCATCTGTTGTGTCGTCTTTCATTGCGCTGTATTTTCCAATTCGTAAAGCATGTACCAACCAGCCCGTATTTCCCCTCTTCTAAAGTTCAGTATCTGACAAGTGAATGCCGACACGTGCTCAGCACAACCCAAGCGAGCAAGGCTGCACTTTTGTAGATCTTCGAGCACTTTCCAGAAAATGTTTGTAGCCTTGGCGATGGCCAGTGCGAACTGCGGTCGCACATTACGTAGAACGCTTATCTTGGCTTGGTTTGGGAGCAGACAGGTCGACAGTTCGGCCGCACCTACTCACGGACGCATAGCTCGGGTGCACCGACGCTGTTGCGCTTCTGTGTTGAGTTGCAGCCGCAGCCAACGCGGCACGGGCTGCGTCGCTCGAAACGCACTGATATAAATGTTACAAGGACACGGAGGAGCAGTGATCAACTTGCAGCGCAGTTTAACCCAACAAAGAAACGCCTGGCCCAAAAATGCTTCGCTGTATTCTTCGCTGACGTGGTCATCGCGGCTACTGCTCAGTTCAGTTCAGTTTTATTCCTTAAAGGACCCCTTTTAAGGGGGTGTTACATAAGAGGTGGGAATACATTTGAAAATATGAAAAAAAAACAATGATAAACATTGAAGATGATCTGTTACACGTGCTTGAAAAACAGATGGCGAAGCGATGACGACGATGTCATAGGGAAGGCCGTTCCTGTCTGAGGCTGTTCGGGAAAAGAGCGATGCAGAAAAAGTAGTAGTGTGCGATGGTGGGCGAGAAGCCAGTCAAACCATACAGTAATATAGAAGTAAAGAACGGACACTCCCGTAGGCCCCAGCGGCCGACTTTTGTGGACAGCGCACCTAGCGGACCCTACGGACCCAGAGAAACGCACTGGCCTCAGATATCATAGACTGGAACGGGAACCTTGGAGGCTCTACTTTCATTGCGTCTTGTGCGTTCTCCACTCTCTCGGAGGAGGCGGTTTCACATTGCCCAGCTGAGCAGCCGGCCACCAGCTGGACGATTATGGAGCACGCAACGATTATCCAGGTTTCGACGTGCAACGCTCGTCAAAAGCGTTTGGCTTTGATCGCTTGCCTGGACGCCGCTGCGAACACGTCACCCACAAGCCGCAAAGGCGTTATGCCACGCATCGCGTGCGCTTGGCAAGCGGCAGTGAACCTACTACGTGCATTCTGTCAGGGTGACAATGAGCGCATCAGTCACTCCGCAGATGGAAGCCAAGACATGCCAAGACCATACTCTTTTTCTTTTTTTTATTTGCACGTTCAGTGCCATCTGGCGGAAACGGGGAAGCGCCGAACTCGGCCGCGAAAGGGCCCGAGCATGAGGAGAGGCCCTTCGTATTCCCAAAGCATTGGCGAGAATGTGGCGGAAGTGACGTCAAAATTTAGGCTTAAAAAGTCGGGCCACTAGCAACGTTGTCGTTGTTGCTAAGAAAACTCGGGCCACTAGCAACGGCGTACGGCGTCGTTAGCGTCGTTGTTGCTAGGGGCCCGAGTGTTTCTCGGTGGCGGTGGACGGGCATTCGGCACGGTGTGTTCGGCCTTGCGTGTTAAAGTCTACATATCTGGCGTCCTGACGTTACGCACGCATCTAAGATTGCTTTCAAATGCAGCAAATAACCGCTCATTTGATATTTTGTTCGTCAAACATGGTGTCGTTACGCGGAGCGATCGATGCATTGAAATGAATCTCGCGAAAAGGTGGCACTCCGGAACCGCGCTTCGACACGCGAAGAAGCGTTGGTTGTTTTGATCAGCGAACTTCGCACCTCACCAAACAGCACAGAAACATGAAGCCGCTCTCGGCGATGCTGAGCTGCGTTTCGAAGGCCACACGGCGGGTGTACGGTACGTAGCCTGAGGATTCTTCGCCTGGCGTCGGAAAAGGTTCACCGCACCTGTGCGCCGGTCTGTGTCTAGGTGCGTGTTTGCGGGGAGGGAGGTGTAGGAGTGTAGCGGCGAGCGGCGCGGTTTTTTTGATACCTTTCTTTTACGAAGCGCTTGCGAGCCGCGCGCGATCCCCGCCCCGTAGCTCGGTGGAGAAAGAAGATAGTGAGGAAAGCCGAGCCAACTTCCAGTTGCGGGGCGGCTTCACAAAAAGTGACGTCAGGGCCTCTCCTTAGTTCTTCCCTTCCTCCATGGGCCCGAGTGTCCGCTCCAAGGAGGTTATATTAAAACTTCAAAGTTTTAATATAACCTCCTTGGTCCGCTCTTTACTTTTATGTTACTCTATGGTCAAACAGCGACGAGAGCGCCCCCGCTCGGTGGTGCAGGCAAGGGCGACATCCGCAGCGTCGGAGTTTGCAAACTGAAAATGTAATCTTGTAACGTTCGATCCACCGTCGGTGGGCTGGTCGGTATGCAGATGCTGTCTCTGACGCACCGGTCTGTCACACTAGACCGACGACGACGTCAGCAGGACCAACTACCTCGTAACGTTGTAAAAGGTGTGCGTGATGGGAACGAAGAGCGTGCGATGAGGGACTAGTTGGCATGACATTCTGTACAGTTAAATATTTTAAAACTTAATCGGAAACCTCGACCATATGCTAGCGAAGGTTGCATACGAGACGTCCGTGAATCGGCGAAGATGTGTTTTTATCGGGTGCCTGCGCATATAACCAAGCGGCGAGGCACGCGACTTGTTCAAAGCACAGCGCGAAGGTCCCTCTCGTCGATTGCCGCCATCGCTCGGGCTTGTGCGGCCGAGCGAAGGCTTCACGCCTGGTGAGGCGACAGCCTGAAAAACAGCGCGTGTGCCTACCTTATCCGCACAGAAAGAAAGCGAAACTAGCGGCCGCATTTCAGATCTTCACACTTTAACATTAGTCACCGATGAAATTTTGCCAGATTCTTAAATATGAGTCGACGGCTGACTGCCGGCCCCTTTAATGAAGGGGCCTATAGCGAGTCCGTAGGATTCGTGTGTGCGATTTCGGCAATTGCGGAGAGCGAATTCACAAGCCTTTGCGAATGCAAATGGCCGTGGAGTGTAGTTCTGTCTACAGTAACCTCGAACCGACGATTTCTTACATCGCAGGACGCGCGTACACTAAGGGAGAAATGGCTCATGTAGCCCTGTCTTCAGAGCTTATCCTAAAGCTAGATAGCCGGCAGCAGTCGTCGCCGTGCGCTGTGGACAAAAAAAAATTGAACTGTTCTCATTAATGTAAGTGGTCGCCGAACACTTTTCTAAATAAAGCGAGTGAAAATCAAGTATTGATGAAATCGGAGAAAGCAGATCCAATTAGTGCGAAGCGCCGCGGTGTAATGGGAAGCGTTTCCTAGCCAGGTGATCACGTCATTGGCGCTTCGTGCAGTGTTGTCGTACCGTGCAGAGGAATAAAACTACAAATAAGAGAGACATTGAAGATAAGGAGAGACCATCTTGTGTTTTATGCCATGAAAACGAGGAGTACAGTTTGTCTGAAAATACTGCGGCACAATGCGACGAAAACACAAGAAAAAAAATGCGCAACATTTTACCTAAATAAAAGGAACATATTTATAGCCTTGTATCGCCATGTGGCAACGCTCTCTGCACAGCCAGTAACAAGTAATCTGTAAATGACAAGGCCAAATAAAAATAGCGGAACGCTTCTTCCCTGCACTTGAAGCACTAGCTTATAACAACCGTTACAAAAATAAATTTATTTCTTATCTTCAAGGCGGAGTAATTATGGCGTCTAATTCAAGATTGAACCAGTGTTTTCGCAAGCCAACTCGGTTTAACTACGTCAAACCACTTTTTCTGACGTTTTTGGTGGTCTCGTCTAGTAACCGCTTTTTTTTCTGGTATTGTTGAGGAGTGCTCTTGCTTCACCTTGTTTTTATCTTTTGTTTACAAGGTTTATTGCTGGAACGACGTCCATGGCTGCCAGTACGTGGGTTCCCTGCAAGGCGTCCTCAAACACTACGAGGACGAGTGCACCTTCCATGCAGTCGAGTGCCCGCGCTGTGGCTACAGTGTTCCGCATGTGACCGTAGCGACGCACTACGTTAACGGATGCAGTGACGCCGCCCGCGCTGTTTCCACAACCGACAATCCGCACTCAAGAGGCGACCGCGTCTTTCGAACAAATGACGTCATCGCCGCCCTGGAGGAAATCAAGGCGCTACTTAGGGAGCCGTACCAGAACCAGCTGCCTGCAAAGGAGAGCCAGGTTAACCGACTCTCGGAGGACATGGCAAACCACGCTGCCCTCTTGAGCGAAATAATGGAAACACTAAGAGCCACGAATGGTAATTTGAATGACGGGGTCACACAACCTTCCGAAGGACCTTCACTGGCAGTGAGGGAACAGGTACAGCCGCAGCCCGAAGACCTCACCCCTCAACTGAGTGTCGGATCTAACGAAGAAGAGCGCCCAGAGGGCGAAACACCTCTGCCGTGGAGTTTCGAGAAGGGGCACATCCTGCGAAGACTGGAAGTGTTGGCCAGCCAATCACTCGCTTACCTCGAAGACGGGTACCCGACAGCCGTCCAGCATGTGAAGCGGCCTGTTCCTTGGTGGGAAGACGTTCCTGATTCTTGCAGTAGCGACATCGACGAAGACTTACATGTCTACTCTTTTGAGAGAAGTCGTGAAGAGAATAGGCGTGCCTGCTACTCCTTGAAAGTGAAAAATGCTCGCGGCCTTTACACCCAGACTCCAGAGTTTAAAACGGTCCTGACAGCGAAAAAGTGGCACTGGAAAGACATTTACCTCAGAGTCGCTTTGGGAGCGTGTGACTAACTCTTGGTCATCCGTTTTAGCTTTGAAGGCACACTCCATACGTCTTGTTTGGCGTCACGAGTCGGGGGCGTGAAAATCTGGAATAAAGACCGATTAAGAGTGTTTGTTTCTTGGAAGAGGTAGATGTTCCAGAGCTCCTTGTTGAGGGTTGGCAGCAAGAATTCTTCCGCAGTTGGTCGCACCTAAAATCAAATGGCTTTATTTATTTATTTATTCATTATTCCTCAAAGGTCCAGAAGGACATTACATGAGGGGTGGGCTGACAAAATTCTATTATTTTGGACACAGATGATCTTCGATGGCGGATTTGAAAAGGACTGGATTGATGATGGTCGCCACCTCGGATGGAAGGTCATTCCAGTCGTTGGCTGTTCTAAGAAAGAAAGACTGCTGATATGTTACAGTACGAGATTTCTCGGGGTAGACAGCGTTTGGGTGGGAGTGAGACCGAGATCAGCTTCCATGTCTTCGTGGGGGACACTTAACACCTATGACCTCGTTAGCATTGTATCCACAACCGGTGTCTTGAACACCTCGTATATGTATATGTTTTCGAATAATTGTGTTATGTCGGAGTTATGGAGTATTTACGCGTGCTTGTACGTTTTTCCCGTAACTTACGGATTTGTCACTTGCCAGGATCAGTTGGCGACAAATGTATGAAGGGTCCTGCCCCTAAATCGCTTTAGCCATCGCTACATGCTGGAAGAAAAGCAAATAAAGTCAAAGGGTTCTGCAAGAACTACTACAGATGAAGAGCGTGCGAGTCGTTTCTCCTGCGAGCGTTGTGAAGTTTAAGGGCTTATTCGCTAGTTGGTAACAAACAGCTATATAGTGCGTCCATGCGTTGTCTTTTTATTGTTTTATGTACAAATAAATCCTAATTATGGTCTATCATTATGGCTTGAGGACTTCTTCACGAGTTTTCATTTCGCTGAAAAATATCGCTTCCATTCTGTCTCCATCAGTGTGTTGGTGTTCCCAGTGGCTTTCTAGTGTTGTGTTCACTCCGCCTTTGTGGTATTTGTCTTTGTTTTGTTTTTATGGTTACGTTTTAGTTCTGAAACTGCATGCTTTTGCCACGAGCGTTTGACTCTTCTTTTGATATGATCGCTTTCTTGTGCAAGTACATCCCGACTGTAGCGGTACGGCCTCAGCTTCCTGTGTGTCTGGTATTCTCGCATGTGCGCGTACTTATCACGTGGTTTCCTTTGATCACTGTGGTGTTTCGCAGGACGATACATCGATGAAGACTAGTGCGTGGCCCCCAGGCCCACGCCCAAAGGAAAGCCTCGTTTATTGCAACCTGACAAGTATATACACAGACACTGAGTACGTCACGCATGCGCCGAGCATCACAAGAGTACACGTGCACTTGCTACGATAGATACTATCACACGAGGATCGATAACGCCACATCTTCCCTTTCCCTTTGAGAAAACTAAAGCAGCAACTTGCGAAACAAAATACAACAACGATTCAATGGTTCTATGATCGGCATTCACAAACACCGTGCCGTTCCGGCTTTCTTACTATTCGACCAAAGCGTGTGACATGTTCACCCTGTACCGCAGGCGAAGAGGTTTCTGGCGGCGGCTGCAACGGATCACTTGAGAGAGCTTCCGTTCCGTTCTCCTCCGGACCGTCTGGGACAGTTTGTGCAATAGAAACAGAGTTTCCGTTCTCCTCTGTACCGTCTAGGCTGGACAGAAATTCATACTCCCTGTCCATGGAATCCGAGACTCTGTTTGGCGCCTGCTTGATTAGCGCTCGCCGGTTTCGTTCAATCTGGCCCCCGCTCTCCAAAAGCACAATATACGAGCGTGGCCGCTTTGCGCGCTGAAGCACCACACCTTCCCGCCTGTAGTCCTTGACCCAAACAGAATCACCTGGCACCAACGGTAACTTATGTCGGGCAGCATGCCGGCGATCATAATTTTGCCGCTGAGTCTCCCTGAAAGCTGCGTCTTTTGCCCGTGCTTCTGAGAGATTGGGGGTCTTGGGTGCCAGCTTCTTTGGGTGGAGAGGCAAGGTAGTGCGAAGGCGCCGCCCCATGAGTAGCTCTGCTGGCGTTTTTCCTAGGGATCCCGGCGTGTCCCTGTATGCTAACAAAGCCAGATGTAGGTCACTAGATTTTAGCAACAGCTCTTTCACAGTTTTTACCATTCTTTCTGCCTCTCCATTTGCCTGCTGGTACCTAGGGCTACACGTCACACGTTTGAATCCGTAACAGTTCGCGAACTGGCTGAACTCCTGGCTGACAAATTGAGCACCGTTATCGGTTACCAGCGTTTCCGGTATACCGTGGGTAGAAAACACCTTCTTGAGATGATAAATAACTTCTGTGCTGTTAAGAGAGGTCAGTGGACACAATTCTGGAAATCGAGATAAGTAATCAACTATGACCAAGTAGTTACAGCCTCTCACATGGCAGATATCAGCGGCATCCTTTGCCATGGCCGAAAAGGTGTCTCAGTCCGGATCATTGGCTCGCACGGCTGGAAGCGAAATTGGGAACACGTGCGGCAGTCGGCAATGAATACCGCAAGCTGAGCGCTTAAACCTGGCCACCACACGGACTCCCTTGCCCTTGCTCTACACCTTACAACACCCTGGTGGCCCTCATGAAGCAGTTTTAACATTCTGCTTCTAAGGCAGTGTGGCACTACAATGCGAGTGCCGTGCATGAGGACACCTTTACATATGCTCAGAACGGCGCGATCCTGCCAATAGGGCCTCAAAACGGCCGATAACGAATGTAGACTAGGCCACCCCTCACGGACGTAGCGGCACAACGTACGACAAGTCTCGTCCTTCGCCTGTTCTTCGGCTACTAGCCCGAAGTGCTGCGACTCGCTCAGCACAGATTACACGCCGGCAACGTAACAGTTGACTTCTTGGACCGAAAGAAAGTTCTTCGTCTTTTGGCCTGCCACTGGTGCTCTGGAGAGTGCATCAGCTATTTCGAGATTTTTGCCCGGGACATACTGCACCTCAAAGCTGAACCGCATTAGCCGCATTCTGAACCTTTGAATGCGAGGCGGAACCAGGTCAAGTGGAGTCTTTCCTAGCAAAGTAACGAACGGTTTGTGGTCTGTTTCTACAATAATGTGCAGTCCACGCACATAGCTTTCGAGACGTTCTGCGGCCCATGTTATAGCTAAAGTCTCCTTCTCAATTTGCGCATAGCGCATCTCAGTTGGTGTCAATGACCTTGAGACGAAAACAACTGGCCGCTTTTCTTTATTCGGTTGTACTTGCAGTAAAACTGCTCCTAGGCCGTACGAGGAAGCATCTGCAGAAATAATCGTTGGACGTTGTGCATCAAACTTAGCCATACACCTATCTGAGCAGATAGCACTCTTCACGCTATCAAAAGCTATCTGCTGAGGCGCTACCCAGACCCACTCAGTGTTCTTTTGCAACAGTTGACGCAAAGACGTCGTTCGCTCAGCCAAGTCTGGAATGAATCGTGAACAATGATTAGCAAGACCTAAAAACCTGCGCATTTCTGCAGCGTTCGATGGCGGCTTTAGATCTGCAATTGCGCGAACCTTCGCTGGGTCCGGGCGTATGCCCTCTTGGCTCACGCGGCAGCCAAGAAAACAAAGCTCTTTTACACTGAACTGACACTTTTCTTTGTTTAGGGTCTGTAAGGAGATAGCGCCACCCAGCGGCGTTCGTGAGGAGAAGAAGACAAAGCACGAGGAGCGCGTGCGGAGGGGTACGCCGGGAGAGGTCGAAGAGGATTACGTGGGAGAAAAGAGAAGAGCGCGGTGGACGACGGACGTGGACGAGTTCTGCTGGCTCCCCGAGTTCCGGGCTTGAGCCTCAGCCGCAGACGTCCGGGCCACCAGACCTGGACATCCATCGGCGAGACCTCAACCACCAGGCCCAGGCGCCACTCTTCTCCGTCCATCCGTCAGCTGCTCCACACAGGCCGCTTCTGGCGCCTACGTGACTTTTCCGGGATACCAGACCTGGGAACCGTGCTGGGAGCCCACAGACGCCGACGCTGCGGTAGCGTTGCATCGACATTGGAACACCCAGAGACTCCCTGACTGACCGACACCCAGCCAGTCCTCCCCGCTCGTTGCTCGAATAAGACAAGTAGTGTGACTTTCCTCTTTGACTTTCTTTTTTCTGCATTTTTCGTAAGCACTTTGTTCTGTTCCCCCGTGTATTTTTCCCGTGTGTTGCTGCCTTGCTCTCTTGTTCCTTTCCTTTTTTCTCGCTCATATTGAAATTGGTTTCCTTTCCGATAAAAGCCGCCTCGTTTATTGTTTGTACTTTTGTGTTTGTTTAAAATAAGACCTGCATTCTCACAGATCCTCACA
This sequence comes from Amblyomma mixtum, assembly GCF_055824585.1. Lineage (NCBI taxonomy): Eukaryota > Metazoa > Arthropoda > Arachnida > Ixodida > Ixodidae > Amblyomma > Amblyomma mixtum. The sequence continues at coordinate 115,375,876 of NC_143018.1, forward strand.
AATTTGGCGTCCACTACGACAGGACGAGGTCGGTTTTTATTTATTTGCCTGTTGTGTTAATTTAGGAACAATATGAGCGCTTCAGATTTGGTTGCTTTAGGCGAGCGCATGGGCTTGTGCGGCGCGGAGTTACGAGCGTGGGTGGAGGACGAGCTTCGTAAGGGACGGGAAGAGAGAGCCGCTGAGCGTGAAGCTGCGAAGCAGAAGCTGGAGTTAGAGGCACGGAATTTGGAGTTAGAGGCACGGAATTTGGAGACGGGGCGTGAAGCTGCGAAAGAACGTTTGGAGTTAGAGGCGCAGAACTTGCAGCTACAAATAAGGCTCAAGGAGGATGGCGCAAATCCTCCGAGTGACCGTGGAGAGCGTAGCGTCTCATCGACCAGCTCCATTAACCCGCACAGCCTCATACCACAGTTCAATGAGGCGCGGGATGACCTCGATGCCTACTTAAAGAGGTTTGAGCATGTGGCCACGGGGCAGGGCTGGCCAAAAGAAAAGTGGGCAACGGCGTTGAGCTTGTGCCTTGGCGGCGAAGCACTTAGGGTCTTCGGTCGGCTCTCGCCTGAGGATTCCGTGGATTATGACAAAGCGAAGCTTGCTTTGCTTCAGAGGTTTAGGTTCACCGCGGAAGGGTACCGAGAGAAGTTTCGCCAGAGCAAGCCCCAGGATGGAGAAACGGCCTCGCAATATGCTGCCAGGTTGTTTAGTTTCTTTGACCGTTGGGTCGAGATGCGGGGAGAAGGCCGCACTTTTGAGGTGGTTCGCGAGATGGTCGTGAGCGAGCAATTTCTGAACAACTGTCATTCTCGTTTAGCCCTGTTCTTACGTGAGCGGGAGGGTAAGACAGTTTCCAAGCTGGCGGAGGCTGCCGATCATTTTCTCGAAGCACAGCGGCAAAATAACTTGTTGTTCTTTAAAGAGGAGGGGGAGCACACGATAGTTAAAGCCAAGGACGAGGTTTCATGTTCACAATCCCGCCTTCGGTGTTTTCTTTGTGACAAGACTGGGCACAAGGCGTCGGATTGTCGGACAAAGCCGAAGCAATTGTATTGCACCTGGTGCCGCGAGGTAGGACATGATGCCCAGTCATGCAAAGCTAAGAGACCAGGAGATCGTGAGGAGTCCTCCTGTTGCATGACACCTCGATATTCACATCCCGATAACCCTGCAGAGGTAACGCGCGTAGAGGGCCGGTTGGGGGAGATGGTCTGTCCTTCCAACCCGGTGGAAACTGCTATGCCCGTGGGGCACGGTGAGGAGTTCGGCCAGCCTGGTTCGGTATTACGGGATACGGGCAGCACCGGTATTGTTGTGCGTGAGTCTCTTGTACCGCCAGCGGCACTAACAGGGAAAAAGGCTACATTATTCTTGGCCAATGGGACCCGTGTAGAAGTTCCGGAAGCGGAGGTGGTGATTTCTTCTCCATACTTCTCGGGTAAGGCCATCGCGCGCTGCTTGTCTACACCCTTGTACGACATTATAATAGGCAATGTCCCCGGGGCTAAACCTCCATTCTCTGTCGACCCGCCAGTTCTAACTGATCAGGCAGTTTCCCTTGCCATGACGAGTTCGGTCGATGTTCCTTCCCTCACGATGACAGCAAAGGTTTCAGAGAGTAGTAAAAGCCCCACTCTGAACATACTCCACTTGTCACGGCCGGAGTTTCGCCACAAACAGGAAGAAGACCCGACCTTAGAGGTGTGTCGCAGGAAGTTGGGGCAAATATTTCGTGGCAAGGGACAGACCGCCCACTCTTTTGACACAGATGACGGTGTTCTTTTCCGAACATACCAAGTGTGTCCCGGCCAAGTCGTTGAGCAAGCGGTGGTACCGAAGGGCTTACGCACGCAAGTCCTTAAGCTGGCGCATAAGAGTGCATTATCCGGCCATCAAGGAATACGGAAAACAATAGCAAGGGTGCTCAGTGAGTTTTATTGGCCCGGTGTACAGGCTGACATTAAGAGTTATGTCAGATCGTGTGCGAAGTGTCAACCGACTGTGTCAAAGGAAAGGGAGAACAAAGTAAATGACGCCGTTGTTCCATCGGTGCCGGCGGACAACGGCCGGCACAGAGTGTATAACATCGTAGGACGGGGATATTTAAAACCATGGTGGAGACCGAGGTCGGTCTGGAGAAACCGGTTTCACAAAGGAAAACGGAAGTACTAGTTGAAAGAGTTCTCGCGACGGTGAAGTGGTTTGATGTGAAGAATGGAATACGGAAGAATGTAGCCCACACCCGTTCTTGTTGGCATTGTCTGTGTTTGTTCATGTTTGTTTTTGAGTGTCGGCTATCTACTTTTGTTCCCTTCCGTGTTTCTTCGCCCTCTATGAACGCTTTACGTTGACATTTCATATACTCTCTGTGCTGTGTGTGCGAATGTCTGTGGACGCTTCGAGCATTGACGATCATCGTATTATGTGTGGCGTGTAGTGTGCGCGCTGTGGTGCGGTGTTCTGTGTTGCGATCGTCGAACGCGTCAGGTGTCGCTCTCCTGAAGTTGAGTTCTTTCCCTTGGAAAAAACTTCCGAAGAGGGGGCCTTCTGTAAGGAGATAGCGCCACCCAGCGGCGTTCGTGAGGAGAAGACAAAGCACGAGGAGCGCGTGCGGAGGGGTACGCCGGGAGAGGTCGAAGAGGATTACGTGGGAGAGAAGAGAAGAGCGCGGTGGACGACGGACGTGGACGAGTTCTGCTGGCTCCCCGAGTTCCGGGCTTGGGCCTCAGCCGCAGACGTCCGGGCCACCAGACCTGGACATCCATCGTCGAGACCTCAACCACCAGGCCCAGGCGCCACTCTTCTCCGTCCATCCGTCAGCTGCTCCACACAGGCCGCTTCTGGCGCCTACGTGACTTTTCCGGGATGCCAGACCTGGTTACCGTGCTGGGAGCCCACAGACGCCGACGCTGCGGTAGCGTTGCATCGACATTGGAACACCCAGAGACTCCCTGACTGCCCGACACCCAGCCAGTCCTCCCCGCTCGTTGCTCGAATAAGACAAGTAGTGTGACTTTCCTCTTTGACTTTCTTTTTTCTGCATTTTTCGTAAGCACTTTGTTCTGTTCCCCCGTGTGTTTTTCCCGTGTGTTGCTGCCTTGCTCTCTTGTTCCTTTCCTTTTTTCTCGCTCATATTGAAATTGGTTTCCTTTCCGATAAAAGCCGCCTCGTTTATTGTTTCTACTTTTGTGTTTGTTTAAAATAAGACCTGCAATCTCACAGATCCTCACAGGGTCACACCGTTTTCGGTCAAGCGTTCCAAGGTACGAAACAACCGTTCGTCGTGTTCCTTCTGAGTAGAGCCAAAGACAAGGACATCGTCCATTAAGTTCACGACGCCCGGAATTCCCTCAAGAATCCTGCACATTTGGTTTTGGAAATACTCCGGAGCCGAAGTTATGCCAAATGGTAGCCGCTCAAAGCAATAACGGCCAAACGGAGTAATGATGGTTGTTAGCGGCTGCCATTCTTTTGCTAACCTCACTTGATGGAAACCAGAGTTTGCGTCGAGTTTGGAAAACTTGACGGCACCGCTGAGCAACCCGAGTGTCTCATCGACAGTTGGAAGCACAAACCGTTCGCGTTGCACTGATTTGTTCAGTTGAGTAAGGTCAACGCATATTCGCACTTGTCCTGACGGCTTCAAGACGGGCACTATGCCAGCACACCACTCCGTAGGCCCTTGAACTTTGCGAATGACCCCATTATTTTCCATCTCTTCCAGCTCTTGTTTTACGCCGTCTCGCAGCGGGATGGGTATGCGACGAGCAGTGTGAATGGCATAGGGCACGGCATCTGGTTTAAGACGAATACAGTATTCGCCTTTCATGGTCCCCAGACCGCGGAACAAGGAACCAAATCGCGTCTGCACTACCTGATGAACTGATGCTTCGTCCACAAATTTAACTATTCCCAGGGCTTCTATTGCGGGTAAGCCAAGAATCGCATTGCTCACCGAATCGACCACGAACACATCCTGTCTAACCGAAGCACGCTTCCACAGAATGTCGGCAGTAAACTTTCCCTTCAAGTTCAACTTGTCACCGCCTGGTCCCATCAGAATAACATCAGTAGGCTGTAGTACCTTCGGCAGCGCTGGAAACGACCCTGGGACAACATTTACCTCAGCTCCCGTGTCAACTTTCGCCGAAACAACTGCACCATTAATACCAATCTGAACAAAGCGAGCCTTTGCAGATGACACAGCCAAATCTCCCACGGAAAATGTCACACAGTTCATGTTCGGTTGCTCACCCCGAGGACTGCAGATGCCTACCTCTGAAAGCCATGCTTCGGGTTCCGTGGTCCTGTGTGCCCGTGAGCAGACAGCTCCCAAATGTCCCCGGCGCTGGCACACGTAGCACAGTGCTCCTCTGGCAGGGCACGACGACCTCGAATGAGGGCCCCTACCGCAAGCGGTACACGTCTGGTGATCTGGACGTCTCTGGTTCGATGTCCGCCTATGAACAGTGTCGACTTCAGCCCTCCTCAGGAACTCATGCTCTTCGCGGTCCACAACGCTCCGAAGATCCTGCTGCTGTCGCTGCAAAGCTTCTTTCAGGCGTGCCTTGGTGAGAGCACTTTTTAGAGTCAGCGCCGCATCCATTTGAAGAGCTTCCAACAACTTTGCGTCCCGTAGTCCAACTACAAACCGGTCGAGAATCATCCGCTCTTTCATCTCCCCGTAGTCGCATCTATAGGCCAGCGTATGTAACTCTGTAACATACTGATCTACAGACTCGCCTGGTTCTTGGTGGCGGCGATGGAAGCACGCACTTTCGTAGACTAAGTTCCTTGTGGCGACAAAATGGGTGTCGAACTGTGTCTTCACCACGTCGTATTTCTTCGAGTCTTCCTCGGACAAGTTGAAAGTCTTGAAAATGTTGCGTGCCTGTCGTCCCATCGTGTACAGCAACGTACGCACCTGAGCCTCTTGAGTTCGCTCATTAAGTCCTGAGGCGAATCGGTAGTCATCGAATTCTTGTATCCACCCAGGCCACTCGGACGTCTTGTCGAAGTTGAAGCTCTCTGGCGGCTGCACCAAAAAAGGCTGAGACGAAACCTTCGTTTCTTCCATTTTCTGGGCTGTTATCCGGCTGGTATACGATGCTGCTGGCGGCCGGCCACAGGCGGTAACCTTACGTCTGCCGTGGGTCCCGTATAACCTGGACAACCACTTCTGACACCATGTGGTGTTTCGCAGGACGACACATCGATGAAGACTAGTGCGTGGCCCCCAGGCCCACGCCCAAAGGAAAGCCTCGTTTATTGCAACCTGACAAGTATATATACAGACACTGAGTACGTCACGCATGCGCCGAGCATCACAAGAGTACACGTGCACTTGCTACGATAGATAATATCACACGAGGATCGATAACGCCACAACCACGTCATTTTTCTTGCTGTTGGCGGATGAGCGGTCGGATTTTGCGTTCCCGCATTTTTTTTCAAGTGATGTTCTTACCTTGTACAGGTTCCGGTCTGTTTGCTCCAATAAAGCAGACATTATTTTCAACACTGCTCCTATCTTCTGTTTCTTCGTCGCTCTTTTTTTGGGGCGGCGTACTGTTTGTGGATGAATTACCGACTAGCGCAGAAGAAGATATTGATGCATCTTGCGATAATACAATCGTTCTTTCACGCTATGGAGGCAGCGATGAGGAGCCTTATTGGCGATGACCAGGTAAAGAAACTCGCGGAACGCCTAAGAAGTGGCGCTCCGTTGTAGCCGAGTGGGTTCTGCGTTCTGCTGTTGACTGGTCACGGGTTACATCGAGGACGCATCGACCGTACATCGATGGAGGTGAAGTAAAAAAGCGCTCGTTTTCTGAGCGATGTCTGCGCACGTAATTAATCACAGGGGGTCTAATTGTATCCGCCACCACTGCTACGCGTCTCTCAAAGCCACTGAGTCTCTCCGGGACGATAAACGCCACAATTTACAATCATACAAAAAAACTCTTTAAACCACGTATATGAACGCAAATCCTGCCATGCCAAATTGCCTTCTATGCTGCTTTAATTTTCTACGTACTTTATTTTTTTTTAGTCGCCTATATAGTGGTGCATGACCATGAAAACTACCATGAAATCAGGTTTCAGCTTCAAGGCTTTGATCGAGCCTGTAAGGTTAGATCACTTCATCTACGATAATAGCTTCCAAAGGCCAAGCAGACTACAAAAAAATCTTTCCTGCTGCTTCATTCTGTCACTCAAGCTCACGTCGTACCAGCGCGATTGGCTACGCTGGTTCAACGGCTGCACGGGCAGCCGGTGAATAAATGACATGTTGACTGTCGTGCCGTGAATACCCTAGCTTTCACCTGGTAATTACTTGCGCAATAGTGCGGACGGAAATGAAAATTCTGCATCAACGATATCATCATACAAAATGGCACAGTCCACATTTTCAAGTAAATATCCAGCATTTGCTTAGTACGACCGAAATATAATATTGGAAAAGTTGTGAGAATCTACACATCTAGTTATAAGCTGTCTTGGTCGTGGTAAGAACTGAAAACTTCAACAATGGTCAGTAGTTTCATCTTACCAGCATTGGCGCAGGAGTTCATATCACGCCTATACAAAACGTCATTGTTCTAGACTGTTAAGCTAATCTACAAGATGCATGTATAATGTTTTTGATAATGAACGATTCGAGCAAAATTATATAAACGTAACTGTCTTGCTTTTCAGAACAATAATGAAGTGACCGCCTATTACTAGTTGGTCCTTCAAGACATGAGAGGCGCCAGGATAGTTTTCACAGGAGACCTTAATTGGCACGCAAACAAGTTTGGAGGGCGATTACTACGCCTACTATGACCTCAGCCTTGAGTTGAATAAAAACGGCTTCCGTGATTTCAGAACTTTGGTGCGGTGTCATAGAGCTCTTTATGCTTACGCTGCTTTAAATAAGAGTGGCGCAGCAACCTCGAGGGCGCTGTCTTTTGGTAATGGTCCTGTTGTGTAGCCAGGAAGGCAGGGGAGCCCACCTGACTTTATCCAAGTCTCTGTTGCAGCAGTGAGATCGTGTTGCAGAGAGGAAGGCAAGAAAATCCTCAAAAGGAAGAGGAAAGGAGGTTGCGAAACGAGTGCGACACCATGGGCGCATCATTCTCTTCTTATCTCCAAAACAAATCAAATAGCCCGCAAGAATGTTCTGCTAAGTCAGAAGACTGTTGCCATAAATGTACACGTGCACTAGGCAGTACTAGCTGAAAGAAATAAACGTCACAGATTACACGCAGCGCACGCGAGTCTGTGCCTTTAGCATCAAGATTTCGCTATCTGATTGCCTCGTGAACTTTCGGTGTGTATTTTTTTTTTCCTTTTCGGCTGTCAACGCTTTGCGTAGTTGGACCTTGCAATAGTGACAGCAACCATGTGTAGGCAGTTACCGATACCTAACCCTTCGCTCTGCCATGCACGCTGCCTTGTCGGACCCCAAAACAGGAATGCTGCTGCGGCTGAGCCCCGGACACATCCTCGGCGCCAAATGAAGACCAACCCGGTGAACCAAGCAAACATTGCATCCTTACGCGTGCTCGTTGTGTGATCTGATTCCTGAATGCACTGTCTTGCTGCCTTGCGGCCATGCCCTTTGAGAAACATGCAAGAAGGGAAGTCTCCAAGATAGCGTCGGCGGCGTCTGTCCTCTGGACCAGGAACGCTTCGACGAAAACGTGTGCCCGAAAATCTTCTCCCGCCGAATGAAGTCGCGAAGCTCAAGATGTGTGTGCTGCACCTAATTATTTCTTTCCTTATGATTAAACGTTTCATTTACGAAGCATGTATTCGTACGTGCATGACTGTGAGGGTGTTTTTGTGCGCGCACATAAATTCTTTTACCCTAATGTGCACGATGCCTGCAGCCGTAACGTAGAATAACTCTGAAGCCTTTTCTTAATTTTTCGGCTTTCACGTCGGTTAATTAGGCGCTGGTCGAGGTTCGAGCTTCGGTAAATAGCGCCGTAGTCGCATATAGGTGCCTTGAACCCACGTTATACCGGCGCAATGTTGGCGAACAGGTCCGCTGTGAAAGGCAGTGCGCACGTTTTATTCACTTATCGACACCTACTCCGTGGAGAGCGCCGTAAAAGTAGGCGGTAGGATGGTTTGACAGAATATCGGGAAGCTATCTCAGGAGTCAAAAGATCTGATTAAGAAAAGGCAAAGAATAAGGACGTCTAACTCCATAGACAGAATAGAACTAGTAGACTGTCAAGGTTAATAAATAAGTGCAAGGTAGCTGACATCACGAAGTTTAACATGAAGAAAATCGAGTTTGCTCTAAAGAGGGAATGTAGCCTAAAAGCAGTGAAGAGAAAACTAGGCATAGGTAAAAACCAGGCGTATGCGCTAAGAGAAAAAGAGGGCAATGTCATTAGCAATATGAATAAGATAGTTAAAGTAGCCGAAGAGTTTTACACAAATCTATACAGTACGGATTGAAATCAGAATGTTACTGAGAGAGACAGTAGAGCGCAGCAATGGGCCATCCGGCTAATAACGAAGGAGGAAGTAAAGAAAAGCCTTAGGAGCAATGCAAAAGGGGAAAGCAGCTGGTGAGGATCAGATAACAGCCGATTTGTTGAAGGATGAAGGAGAGATTGTGCTCGAAGAACTAGCCACCCTGTATACGCAATGCCTTGTGACCTCGAGCGTACCTAGTCCTAGCACAAACGCTAACATTCTCTTAATGTTGTGTAAAACTGTGTAAAATTGTGTGATCAAAACGCGCTCTTTTTTCCATACACCTTGCTCTATTAAATAAAATACGCAGAGTGGTATGTGAGCGGCGAGAAGAGCGTACGAGCTAAGTCTTGGTACAACCATTTTCTCGATACTGAAAACCGGAGCTCGTGGTAGAAAAGAACAAGTAGGAAACGAACAGCGAAGTACAATCGCATGCTTTAAGCTCGATAAAAAGGGGCTATCAGAAACATTTGAAGACGCAGTAAAGTTCGGTAAAACATAAACTAACTTGACTTGCAACAATGCATGCCTTATTGGAAGTATAATGCTGTTGAAAAACATGAAACGTAAAACTACTTATCTGACATGCAGGTAATTAAACGAAGGCCATCAGCGTTTGCAGACCATAACAGGTAATCAGATAAAAAAGATTTAAAATATGAATATCACACAAAAGTAGCGAAACTTATTGAAAACCTGGATATAAAGTACTATGCAGTTAATATTCTCGAGTACATAAGGAACTTCAGTGGGGAGAGAAAGATTTCAGGCGGTCGCCGTGCCCAAAATCGAGATACCATAAGGGACACGTGTCTGTGAATAGTGCTGAAGAGTTTGCACGCGGTCTTTTCCAGTAATGTGTCCTCTTATTACGGACCCTCGAAGAGACGCCAAGGCGCCTGAGGGGCCTAGGTGTACACGCCACACCAGCGTATTAAACAATAAAACATGATATATGAGATATGAAAATGGAAACAAGCACGATGAGTGGGTAATAACAAAAACACGTGGATGGGCGAAAAGAGGAAACAGGGTAAAGGAGTAAAAACATAGCCTGAAATAGTTACGACAGGCACGGCGAAAAAAAAAATCGGCAAAAGCGAAATAGACGGCGTAATGACATACTTACTCACTAGTATTAATATTGCCGCGTCTACAACAATAGCCGCTCGGCGGCTGTTCGGCACGCAGCTCGTGCGCCACGCGGTTCGCTGCTGAAGAAGACGAAGCTCGACGTTCCATCCTGGCCGTCTCGGTGTGCGCTGGCATCATCTCGGTGTTGGCGTTCCTCTGCCGTCTGGACGCGGCGCTACCTGTACCAACTGCTACGTTACACTGGTGGAGGTGCGGGCTCGACGTCCCATGTCCAACACCTCTTCAGACAGCCGCTCATCGAGTCCCGACCAGCTACCCCTTGTCTGCACGCCCGTTCACCGCAGCAGCCGCCGCCTCCTGGGACTGGTCCCAGAGTTTGGTTTCCTCCCAAAAGAGGCACGCACTCATCGACCTGGTGAGCATACCACCATGGCTCAGGCTAGCGCTTCCCACTTGACTCTCCAGCAACCCCGCGTGCCAGCCAGCTTCCATGGCGTCACTTTCGAAGACGTTGAAGACTGGCTTGACCAGTTTGAGCGGGTTGCCGATTTCAACCAATGGAGCCCTGCGCAGAAGCTGCGGAACGTGTATTTCGCCCTCGAAGACGGAGCCAAGATTTGGTTCGAGAACAGGGAGGCCGATCTCCAAAGCTGGGATACCTTCCGCCAGCAGGTCCGGGACACCTTTGCTAGCACGGACCGCCGGGATCGTGCGCGGCGCCTCCTGGACGCTCGCGTCCAAAAGCCTAATGAGACCGTTGCCATGTTCGCCGAGGACGTGACCCGTCTTTGTCGGCGCGCTGACCCAGATATGGCGGAATCCGCGAAGCTCCGCCACCTGATGCAAGGTGTGAAGGACCAACTCTTCGCTGGTTTGGTCCGGAATCCCCCGCAGACGGTAGCCGACTTCATCAAAGAGGCGACCGCCATTGAGCGGGCCTTGCATCAACGCTGCCGCCGAAATGACTCCTTGTGCGGTGAGCCAAGCGCCAGTGCGGCTTCTTTGAGCGTGCCCAGCGACAATGCGTCGCTGCGCGAGCTCATACGCGCTGTGGTCCGTGAAGAGCTGCAGAAACTGACCCTTGCCTCGTCTGACCCGACGGCTGCGGCTCTTACCGAGGTTGTGCGCGACGAGATTCGTCAAGCATTTTCACCGCCTCCTCCAGTCATGCCGGAGCCACGTCCCATGAGCTACGCCGCGGCTCTCCGTTCCGAGTTGCCACCTGTGCAACGCTTGCCGTACCACCCGCCGCCGCCAACCGCTCCACCACCGTCATTCTACCAGCGGCCTCAGCGAGGACCTGCCATGCGTCCACCGGCCCGGAAGGCGGCTGTTTGGCGCACTTCTGATCAGCAGCCGCTCTGTTACCATTGCGGGGAAGCCGGCCACCTGTATCGCCGTTGCCCATACCGTGAAATCGGCCTCCGGGGTTTCCCACGTGACGCTCCTTGTCCCCGTTTCGGTGAGCGACCCCACGAAATAGAGGAGTACCTTGCTGCCCATGACACCACATCTAACCGCCGACCCCGATCTCCGTCTCCCGCACGCGTCACATCGCCCAGCCGCCAGGCTTTCTCAGATGGACTGCGGGGCCGGTCTCCAAGCCCGCGCCGGGGAAACTGAAAGCGGCGACCTCAGGGGGGAAGGTTGCTGACAGCGGATATAACGAAGACCCCCGAACGCCGCCGGAGCGCGATGCCGAGATCCCGATGCCGCCGCAGCACGATTCTGTGAACCCGAGTTTCCCTGACACCGATGCAGTTAGCGCCGACCTCCGCATTCGCGTTGACGGGCACCCAGTGACTGCTTTAGTCGATACAGGCGCGGACTTTTCGATCATAAGCAAGCACCTCGCGGATCGCCTCAGCAAGGTAAAGACAGCCTGGGATGGACCTCAAATTCGTACTGCTGGGGGTCACCTCATGACGCCTGTCGGAAGATGCACTGCTCGAGTCACCATTGCCAATTCTGCTTTTGTTGGCACTTTTGTTGTTCTGCCGCACTGCTGCAAAGACCTGATCCTCGGAATGGACTTCTTGCGTGAGCATGGTGCCATCATAAACCTTCCTGATCGTCTGGTAATATTTTCGACCCCTGGAACGATTCCAGCCGACACCGAACCACGCAGAGTGGCCCTGCGCATAATCGACGCCGATGTGACCGTCCCTCCGCGATCCTGTGCCCTCGTTACCGTCATTTGTGACGACCTGTGCAGTGCTGACGGCGTAGCAGAACAGAACACTGCGCTTGTACTCTCTCATGGGGTCTGCGTCGCCAGAGGTATCGTCACGCTACGGAACGGCCTGGCAGATGTCCTTCTAACGAATTTCGGGACCGAACGGCAACACATCGCCAAGGGCACTGCGGTCGCATACTTCGAGGGCATCGCCGAAATTAACGACTGCCTTGCCCTCCAGAGCGAAACGTCCAATTCTTGCACACCTCAGCTGATCCTCGACGTGAACCCAGGCTTACCCCCAGCCGATAGGGAGAGCCTAGTCGGCCTACTGCATCAGTTCCAAGACTGTTTCTCGTCTACGTCGGCAGTCAAACAGACGCCTCTCGCTAAGCACCGCATCATTACGGACTGCAGTACCCGACCAATTCGGCAAAACCCATACCGTGTCTCACTGCGGGAGCGTGAAGCCATAGCTGAACAAGTCAAAGAGATGCTGCAGGATGGTGTTATTCAGCCGTCGAGGAGCCCGTGGGCTTCGCCTGTGGTTTTGGTTAAGAAGAAGGATGGTAGTCTGCGATTTTGCGTTGACTACCGGAAGCTTAACCAGGTTACCAAGAAAGACGTCTACCCGTTACCACGCATTGACGACTCTCTTGACCGGTTGCGGCACGCGCGCTACTTTTCTTCGCTGGACTTAAAAAGTGGTTACTGGCAGATCGAAGTTGACGAGCGGGATCGCGAGAAGACAGCGTTCGTGACGCCGGATGGCCTTTATGAGTTCAAGGTCCTTCCTTTCGGTTTGTGTTCAGCTCCAGCAACATTTCAAAGAATGATGGACGCTGTTTTGTCGGGCCTGAAATGGCAGACGTGCTTGGTATACCTGGACGACGTTGTTGTATTTTCGCCAACGTTCGAAGAACACCTCCAGCGCCTCTTGACCGTGCTACAGGCTATACGATCTGCCGGCCTGACGTTGAAGCCCGAGAAATGCCACTTTGGTTATGAGGAGCTCCTTTTCCTGGGCCATGTCGTCAGCCATCGTGGAGTCCGGCCGGATCCTGCTAAAACAGCTGCCGTCGCCAACTTTCCCACTCCTTCGGACAAGAAAACGGTCCGGCGTTTTTTGGGCCTTTGCGCGTATTACCGGCGGTTCATTGCCAACTTTTCCCGACTTGCTGCACCGTTGACGCATCTTACAAGAGAGGACGTCCCATTCACGTGGACAGAGCAGCAGCAGCAGGCATTTGATGAATTACGGCGACGCTTGCAAACCACGCCTGTCCTTGGTCATTTCGATTCTCGTGCGGAGACTCTCGTCCACACAGATGCCAGCAACGTGGGTCTCGGTGCTGTACTCGTCCAGTGGCAGGACGGCGCTGAGCGCGTAATAGCATACGCCAGCCGCACTCTGTCTCGTGCCGAATCTAATTATTCCACGACCGAAAAAGAATGCCTTGCCGTGGTATGGGCTGTGACAAAATTTCGACCTTACCTGTACGGCCGACATTTTCAAGTTGTAACCGACCACCACTCTCTCTGCTGGTTGACGAACTTACGGGATCCCTCTGGCCGCCTTGCGCGTTGGAGCTTACGCCTTCAGGAGTTTGACATGTCCATCGTCTATAAATCAGGGCGCCAGCACAACGATGCCGACTGCTTGTCCAGATATCCAGTCGAGGCTGCGCGCGACGACGACGAACCGGACTTTCCTCTCATCGCAGCCGTAGACGCAGCGACTATTTCCAGTCAGCAACGTGAGGACCCGGCGCTGAAACCTCTCATCGACTTCCTGGAAGCACGTACCGAGGAGGTTCCCCAGCCCTTCGCAAGAACCAAGTCCTCCTTTTGTCTGCGCAACAACGTGCTGTACAAAGCCAACTTTTCTCCAACCGGAAGCGACTACCTCCTCGTCGTTCCAGCGAATCTCCGTGAAGAAATCTTGCAGGCGTGTCACGACGAGCCCACCGCAGGTCACCTCGGCTACGCCCGCACTCTGGCTCGGATCAAAAAGAGCTATTACTGGCCTAAGCTTGCGGCGACTGTACGACACTATGTGCGCACGCGCCGTAATTGTCAACGACGAAAAACACCCCCTGTCAAGCCAGCTGGACTTTTACATCCCGTTCAAGTGCCCAGACTCCCGTTTGAGCAAGTTGGCATGGACCTTCTCGGCCCTTTTCCAACTTCATCTTCGGGAAACCGGTGGATTATTGTCGCTACTGATTACCTTACGCGCTACGCTGAAACCAAGGCCCTCCAGCGCGGCACAGCAGCCGAGGCTGCGAAATTTTTCGTGGAACGCATCGTCCTCCGGCATGGCGCTCCAGCACTAATTATCACGGATAGAGGCACCGCTTTCACTGCCAAACTCTTGGAATCCCTCATGCGGCTGAGTGGCACTACTCACAGGAAGACAACCGCCTACCATCCCCAGACGAATGGCCTGACCGAGCGCCTCAACAAAACTCTCGTCGACATGCTGTCCATGTATGTTGACGTTGAGCATCGATCTTGGGACAATATCCTGCCATATATTACTTTCGCGTATAACACGGCTCAACAGGAAACCACGCGGAGGACGCCCTTCTGTCTGTTGTACGGCCGCGAAGTGTCGACAATGTTGGAAGCAATGCTGCCTGTTGTGTTTCTGCACCCCCCCCCCCCCCCTAACTCTCTTTGTGTGTTCCCGTCACACCTGTGTCCACTTAGGCCATGCCCAGAGGCAGTGGTCTTCATGAAGCACGTGCTCCCATGCAACCTCATGACAGGTGGAAAACGAACAAGAGGGAGGTATTCAGCTCCTGGATTCCTGGTACCACCACTTCGGACCACGTGGGCCCGATCATGCAGCTACCGTGAACATTCATCGAGGCCGACAACCCCGCGACGGCGGTGGGAAGTGGGATGCTTGGAATGCCCCTCCGAGCCTCAGCGGATTAGTGTAGCAAGAATGCCAGGTGCCATTGTCGGCAATGACCCCAGCGAAATTCCTATGCCGGAGGTATTGTTCGAGCGACCACAGAGGAGGCGACGGGCCGGCGCCGGTCACGCTGGCGGATAATTGAAGAATTCTGTGGCCCTGACTCGCGTTCTGGGCATTCGGCGGGGAAGCAAGTTTATTCACCTGCTGGAGGACTTCGGGAGATTCCTATCCCGCAGCGCTGGATGGGTCAGCATCTCCTCCTCTCATCAACCAGCTGCGAGAGAGAGTGGAAAAGCTCGCACCTGCCCAGCCGTGGGCGGTAACAAGAACGTCCCCTTCGGTCCATCCGATTGGACAGTGCTCGTCGACCATTATTCCCCAGCCAGGGATCTGGGGAAACCGAACGATATTTAACTCGGCCGTGAGTGTGGCCGAAAAAAGCCTGCTAGCTCCAGTCGACTACGGTTGACGAAGACGTTCCCCTTCCACTGAGAGCCATTCTCAGTCCCGCTCTTGTAAATATTGTAAATATGTGAATACAGTTTTTCCCTTCACTTCCCCTACTCCCCGTCTCCGGCCCACGTTTCCTTCCTCCTTCGGCACTGCGGCGGTGCTCCTGGATCCGATGCCTGGTGGGACACGCTTCTAGCATCGACAAATATATCATGCCCCATGATGGCCGCGACCCCGACGTTGGCGCCGAGGAGTTCACGCTTCGCGCAGAAGAAGCTCGACAACTTGCAAGAGTGCGCATCCTGAACCAACAAGACCGTGACGCCCGACGTTACAACCGCCGCCACAGACTGATGACGTTCGCCCCGGACGACAAAGTGTGGGTATGGACCCCCATTCGACGCCGTGGCCTTTCCGAAAAACTGCTCAAGCAGTATTTCGGCCCCTACCGAGTTCTCCGTCAGCTAAGCGACGTAACCTATGAAGTCCTCCCTGACGGGGCTTCCCGGACTACTCGCCGTCAGCAGAGACCAGAGATTGTTCATGTAGTGCGGATGAAGCCCTATTTTTCGCGAGACATTCAGTGACTACGTGCTGTGCGTTACTCTGTTTTTTTTTGTTTCTTTCTCCCTATTTTCTTGTTAAAGCATCGGGCCGATGCTCTTTCCGAGAGGGAGGGTAATGCCGCGTCTACAACAATAGCCGCTCGGCGGCTGTTCGGCACGCAGCTCGTGCGCCACGCGGTTCGCTGCTGAAGAAGACGAAGCTCGACGTTCCATCCTGGCCGTCTCGGTGTGCGCTGGCATCATCTCGGTGTTGGCGTTCCTCTGCCGTCTGGACGCGGCGCTACCTGTACCAACTGCTACGTTACAACATCGTGAAACGCTTCTGCGACCACACTTTTTATATTGTGTTTAGACCTGAACAAAAGGTAATGTTTCCAACTGCATGTTTACAAGGAACCAATTCTTACCATGACCCTTACATTGTAATCGCTTACAAAGGGGTGCTAAGTGGCCTCCTGGATTATTCTCTATTTGCAGCCTGTGTTGACATGCCCCTTCATTAAAACATATGCCAGCCAGTCCACTGTAGAACCTGTCGGAAGTGCGGGGAACTTTCTGCGCAACTTCTGAAACGCACTTGTGAACTTCTTATCGCGCACCTTGGTAGATTGCGGTCTAACCTTTTTTGCATTACTCGTCAAACGGGCACATACTTCGAAGTTTACACAGCGGAGAGAAAACAATCTTGACCGCTTGAAGGCTTGCCACTTTTTTGAAGTTACGTGAAACGCGATGAATGTACGGCATAAGCTCCACCGCTTCTTTCTTGGCAATCTCTTTCGGCTCGCTAGCGGAACGGATGCGCTGCAGTTGCTGATTGTATTTTTTGCTTTTTCATGATCAGAAGAAATTTTCCAAGGCGTTTCTGGCACTGTTTTTTCCTTTCGCTCATACACCCGCTTTATGTTGTTTTCTTGGTTTGGTCTGGTTTGTGGGGTTTAAGGTCCCAAAGCGACTAAGGCTATGAGAAACGCCGTAGTGGAGGTCTCCGGAAATTTCCACCACCTGGAGTTCTTTAACGTGCACTGGCATCG